>NW_008237609.1:876395-924620 GCF_000691975.1 Corvus brachyrhynchos
GTTTCTCATAGGTCAACTTGACTCTTTATAGTGGCAGGTTTTCTGCTTATTAAAAGGAAATAACCAGAGATAAATAGTATCCGCTGAAATTCTCTTGACTGGATAACAATTGTGAAAGGCAAAAATATTCAATAGATGATTTGGTGACAGAGGCCAGGGGTAGTACTGCAGCTAAAGATAGTGAGAAACAACAAAGCGGAAGCAGCAGTAACTTGTAAGACCCTGAGGTGTAAAATATAAAAATTGAGCTAGATGGCATCAGCATTATATAACTTTCTTGCATCATGCTAACCTGGTGTTTTGATTAGAGAAGATGCCATAGAAAGGGTTTGGAGAAAAGCTTTTGGAGAAATTTACCAGTTTAGAGCTGACAAAGTGGGTTTGATTTCAGCTCACAACTTGATACTTAAATGTAATCAAACAGGAGTGAGATGTATGAGCTCCTCTTACAGTAAGCCAAACTATCACTACAGTCAGTGACATCTACAGGGATATCTAATGCCTTTTGAGACATCTCAAGATATTTCAGCAGTCCTTGGTTGTCTTACCACAAGTGTATAAGTCTCCCATAAGTCCTATGCCATATCTGCCAATCCTAGCAGTTGTCTTGAGCTTTGCATGGTATCCCCAAACACCTTTGTTGAAGGAAATGAATAAATCCTTGTCCTCCACTGAATATGTTTGGGGCTTTGACATCTAGTTCACATGTAGATACCTAATTTAGGTGGCTACAGGTGGGAACTGATTTCCACCTCAGGTATCTCTTTATGGAAAATCAGGTAACTGGTTTTCTTGGGGCTAGGAGTGGGGCTGGAAATTTCCCACTTACAGAGCCCAAAGCAGAAAGCGAGTGTAGTGTGGCTGTCAAAGAAACATCACTCAGTGGTATTTACATGGGCAAAATTTACAGTAAAACTGGGGATGTGATCTGTTGTGAGTAATGCAATATCAAGCTGCCTCTGAAAGGGGCAGTCCTTGTTCTCTTGCCCTCATTGTGCTGTGGGCTTCTCCTTTTTCATTTCAGTGAATCAAATGTCTGTATCAGCAAGATGAATTAGTTCATCAGGCTGAGAGGACAAAACCCTGCATTTAAAAAAAAAATTGTATTTTCAAAGTTTGTTTTTCACTTGAACACCATGCAGAGAATCAACTCATCTTGCAACCACTTGCTTATCCAGGTGAAAAAAAAGAAGGAAAAAGAAACGGAAGATTTTCCTTCGGCTGTTTGGACTTATTTGGCATACCTGTAATGTTAGCATTGGCTTAAAGACTGGAACACAGGGAAAGCAACTTATAGCGCCTAGGTAAATCTATTGCTTATATGTAGTTATATTTTACTATATTTGTTCTTTGTTTTATACAATGTCAACATGTATCATGATGGAAGCACTATCTCCAGGGATGATCAGGAAGGCATCGATTTTTCCACAGGTTGTGGGCTAAACTAGAGTGTGATGTGCACTTCAGAATCAATCTAGAAATGCTTGAACCCACTACTTTTGCCTGGTGATCATGCCATCAGATTATGAAGAGAAATATTATAAAACAAATGTTGTTTTTTTTTTAATTAACCACTTTAAACTTGAAATAAATATTTAATATATTAGAAAATAACTTGTAGTTTAAGAATATTTGCAATCTTTTCTGTGAAGCTGTCTTTTCTGCATATGATCTCATCCTCATTCTGGCAAAGTATTTAAGAATACAAACAACAAAACATTTTTTTCTCCATCTTCCTTCCAGGTCTTGGGGCAAGTAGCTTAGTATGTTAAGATGCTTGTTTTGTCTTTTAAATGCTTTGTGAATCTGTTTGAAGAAAATATCAAAGGAATCCTGAATAAAGGAAAAGTGATTTGATGTAGCAAAAGGGATCTAATCATTGGGATCTGTGTTTGTGTATCCAACCAAAGAAAGTAAAAAATACCAAAGGAAATTAGATGAACCCAATAGCTCTCTGCTAATGTCTTTACTTATGTACCAATATCTCATTTAATGAAAAATCGAAGCTGCTATTGCAGCTGTAGTAATAGTGCTTTTGGGGGACAGAAGGACAAAAAGAAACTAATATTTATTTTTGGGGAAGGTTTTAGAAAGAGCAATCACAGATTTAACATTCAGTACAAGTTTTAAGTGCCTACTCAGGGCCTTAAAAATTTCTAAGGTAACAAACATTTCCCCACATTCTATTACTTACATGTCAATCAAAATTTGGAAACACATTGCTTAGTAAAGAATGATTGCAAGGATAAATAAAGGCACAGTTGCTTTCATCACAGTCTGAAGTGCAGAACATGCCATCCAAGCTTAAATGTCTAAGAAAAGACACCTTCAAATGTGTTGTAAAATAATTATTTTTGCTGCAATTTATGACTCTCCTTTCTTTTATATAACTAGATAGCCTACTGCTTTTACAATATGTTGGTCCCTTCATGTGCTAGAACATAGCTGAAGAATAGAGTTATGCATATTTTCATCACAGTGCTCTGAAGAACTCTTTTAATCATATTTTGTTCGCTGGCTGGGGGAAAATTTCCATAATCTTTGTTGTTAAATTGGTATTTGATAAATTGGTAATCACGGCTATCTTGATTAAAACATGATTAAAATACTCTTCAAAGTAGGGAAAAATATATATACACTTTCGTGGCTTACATTGGCTGTACATTTTAAGATCATTTAACAGGAAGTCTGTTTTACCTCCTGCAAAAATTCTTGGTAATGTTCTGCAAATTATTACACATCATTATGCTCAGCTGTGTTCATTATATGCATGGGATTCACAAGCATTTAAGATCCCCAACATGTTTGGGTGTGTATGAGTCTCTCCATGTGCAGAACTGCATGGATCTGGACTGTAAGAAATTACATGAACTTGTGAAGTCAGACCTAAGGAAGTGATAGAAATATCACAGGTTGTCCTTGTGCTCCTCTCTGCCTAGTCCTACAAATGCTTAACTATATAAACTAGATGGGTTTCAGAGGAGTTTGAGAGATCTGAATTTTGGAGCAGCCAATGAAATTGAGATGACGAAATGGAAGACCCGGTTTTGCATCTGTAGCTTTGTTATTCACTCATTTTGGGAGAGTCTATTCATTGCTCCACCTGTAGCCACATCTAAATTAACAGATGAAGCTGATGTTCCATCATGATTACTATCTACCTGGTAATACGTGTCTCCCTCTTCCCCGCCCCCCATACCCAAAATCCCACAGTGACTATGTTTGTACTGAAGTCCACAGCCTCACAAAACAGATGTGATCATTCCTTGGGAGAACTCTGCTTGGGATAGACCAAACTCATCTTTTGGATGATTCGCCATGCACTTCTGCTCCATTCATTGCCATCCTTCTGACCATTGCTTTTGTCCTGGACCAGCTGGGTTCCTGGGAATTTTTTCTGAGCCAGCGACACAATGCTCCTTGGATGGGCAAGAGATGAGGAGTATGTGGAAAATGGTGAGAATCCCTTAAACTGGGAAGGAAGTCCCAGGAGAGAGCAAGGAAAGTTTTCTATCAACTCAACTGAAAATGAGTTAGCAAACTAGACAACAAAGTTCCACTTGACCTAAACTTTCAGCAACAATGAAAACTGTGTACACACATTATAGACTATGCCCTTATGCACAATATTCTGTATGGCAGATACAGTATCAGTCACATTGTAAAAGACCTAGATCAACTTAAAAAAATAAAACCCAATAGAATGATTACAGCCGCTGCATAGAATGACAAGTATTATCAACAAAAATTAATCAGGCGCATCTTTTAGTGAACTCAATTAATAATGTGCAACAACAGGGTCTCTTTTCTTAAGATGAAAATTAATTAGTGGAGGGAAGGTCACTTGGAGATGCTGACATCACTCATCAGAATGCTCTGGCAGCTCTAATTATTTGTCTTCCAGGCTTGGGTGATCAGAAATTATTGCAATACCTGAGCAACATTTTGAAAAAGCTTTGTGCATGGCTCTTTTAATTAGACCTGGTATTTGATTAATGCAGTGGAAGCATTTAGATCAGCCTCTTATCATTGAGTGACTTAGAAGTTTTAGGGTATTATAGTGTGCAAGACAGGGTCACTACAGTAGATTTTTAATTCAGACTTAAAAAAAATCATATTTAACAATTTAAATGAATACATTCCCTCCCTTACTTTATCATTACCTTGAATGAAATTATATATTTTTCAGCATCAAATGAGGTAAACTGCATAGTGTGTGAAAATATAATTTGTGTGTGCATAATAATACACAATTTACATTTATATATATATAAATTTCAAAGCACCTGCTAAATTTGTGCAAGTTGGATTTATATAAGATTATAGCAGAGCAGAACATTGAGCTGTAATCTATATTGCATTGACTTTTTATTTATTTTGTTTTTATTTATATATAGAAACACACACACTTGTGTATGCATAAATATATAAGAATGATTTCCCGTTAGATCTATGCAAATAATTTAGAGCAGTTTTCAATGCCTTTGAAGCCAGGAACTGGCTCTTGTTCTAATGAACCTACCCAGTGGTACAGGTTGTACTGGCAACTGAGTAGCAGGCAAACACAAAGAATATGAATATTATTAAATGCAATAAAAAATAATGAATAAATAAAAATACAACCCATTCAGGAAAAGAGAACAGTAGTAAAAATAATATCCATCAAAGATCTCAATCAAACAATAAAAAGCCACCATGGACAACTAGGGATGACAAATGCTCTTAGTAGATGGCAGCTTTCCACTTCTTGTACCTTTGAAGTCTTGCTGGTTAGTCTGGAAACACAACTGGCTTTTTCTGTCCATGGCTCCTCTGCCGCCAAAAGATCTAATTATTTTGAAGTGTTCCTAAAGCAAGTCTGAGCTTCTAATAAACTGATTGTTACAAGTACACAAAATGGGTGAAATATATTATTTATTGTTATAACTTGCTCATTTTATTAATCAATTTTGATTAGGAACGAAGTTTAAATTTAAAGCATAGACAGAATACCATTGAAAATACAGAATACCATTTCATAGGCAAACAGGAAGGCAAATCAGTGATTTATTTCTCCCATGTTTTTAAACCAAAATAAACTCTCAAATGAACACAATTCTATGGAAGTTAATGTAATTGTTCTGGCTGAACACTAGATTTGGCCCATTATGTTGTATTCTCTCTCTGATTTTCTCCCAGCATGGTTTTATTATGACACAGCTTTAAATCATAAACTTATTCAGTCTAAGAGACTATAAAACAGAGTAATCAATTTTTATTTTTGATGTATTTGGTTATTTACAGCTTCATTGTCCAACTAGGGAATATGCAACACTGATATACCACCACTGACTTCAATAGAATTATACCCTTTTATACTGAGGCTGAATTTGGCAATAACTGCTAAAAATGAACATATCCAGAAAATGTAATAAATTGGAATTTCTCATAAAACTCAGTGAAATAAATTGCTTGGAATCGCCTATTACTTAAAGTTCTAAAAAATTATGTTGTACTGTATCAGGTATAATTTGTTAGTATCACCCAGGAGGTAAGGGGTCTAAAAATTACTTTCTGGGTGGAAGGGATCATATCCTGAAACAAAAATACTCTTGCAGTATAACCTTAAGGTCAGTCAAGGCCACAGAGGACAGTTTTCCTCGAAGTTTATGTTATGGTAAGTCAGTTTTTGTTTCACTTGCCAGCTGAGCTGACTTGCAGGAATGAAGGGGTGAGCTTCTGTTGCCCAGACCTACAGAATTGTTCCAAACATTGATTTCTCATTGTCCACCAGGGCTATTACCATAAAGCAAGTATAGTACTTCTCCGCAGCAGTGTGATCCTAAGGACTAGATTTCAGTGAGCTTTTAATTTAGCTTTTGTGGTGAAAATTTAGTATTGAAATAAACTTCGTGCTAGTAAATGAAAACATATTGAAAAGATCAAGGTTTTCAGATACAGCTAGTATTTTGAAATTTATTTTCTATGATGCAATAAGCTCTTCCTGGTAATTTTATTTAGGCTTACACTGTATCCAAATTGGGAACAGCTGTTTGGCTTTTTAGACAATGCCCTGGAAAATTTCATAAACATTTGTGGAGGCAAATTCTGGAAGATTTCATGTTAAATGATGCAAAACATAAACCTTCCGGTTTTTCACATCACATGGCCAGGTACTTAAAAGATGCTAATATGTGTTAAAAGTTACCTTTGAAAGAATAGAGCAAAGCAAACAATAATGTGGTGAAAGAATACAAGATAATTGATCTTCTCTTATAATTTTGGGCAACTTAAGACTGATTTTTGACTTGTGAACCAGTACCTAGCTTACCCAAATTTCATTGCTTTGCTAGTAGAAAAAGTACATTTTACTCTTCTACCAATTTTAATTTAATGCAATTCTCCCAGTAGTATGCTGTCACACCTGTTTGCAGGAAACCTGTTTCAAAATTCTGTGTGAAATGCATCACACCAGAGCAGGGGCATGATTTAGTTGCTTACTCAGACGAGAATAACATCATATGAGATTCCATGGCGTACCTCCTCCATGTCCAGACTCCACTCCTAGAGTTCATCACATCTGTATCTCAACTCATGTTCCAGGAAGATGTAGACATTTGGGGTATCCTCCCATAACACATATATCTGTTGTTTTACTGCATCTGAGATCTGAACTTGAAAAGAATGAAAATACTCAAGCAAATGTTGGAAATACACCAAATTCCAATATTTGACACTTAAGAATAAATCAGTTGTTGAAGTCTCCTTGAGCTGTGCACAAAACAATGTCAGATCCTTGCAACTCAGATTTTATGGCGGCTCTATTTAGCAGGTGTTTCCAGTCATTTTATGTTTAGAAATGCACTGTATGTTTTCATTCATTTGTAGCTGTCTTATTAACTCCCTTTTTTTATCACTTATCAGTAAAAAGACAACTCCTAGAACTTTAGGGCTGAATATTGTTGTCAGTTTACTTAAGGAATTTCTGGGATAACATTAATCTAATTTACAACAATAAACTGGAGAACAGAATTTAATCTCGATAATGTGAAGAACTTCATAGCCACATGCCAGCAAAAAGTAAATATATGGAAATTAACTGCAGTTAGTCAAACACTTGGGTTCATTTTAAAGTCTATTATTAGACTTAAACTTTGTCCACTCTTCTTCATTTTTCATTAAGAGATATATTTTATAGAAAGCCATACTTGCTGATCTTTTATGAAAAATTTGTGTATAGAATATTGTTGCTTCCAGATTTCAGTATGTCATAGCAGCATTTGGCACATATTTACATGAATGTACATTTGGAAACAAAAATCAGAGAAGTTTTTTAAAGGACTGGCTTTTCTCATTGTTTAAAATGAGATACTTTGTACCAGATGCCTGGTGTAATTTATGTTAATGTTAATTAACAATATTTGAAGCAAATAATGATAAATAGATGCCCCCCCCAAACATTATGCATCTAGTTGTCTAAGTAATCAAATTAGCACCAGCTTTGCCAGTGTTTAGACATAAGTCTTTATTAGAAAAAGTATACATCATTCTAGCTGTGATACTTCTTACGCTTATTATTTTGATCATACTTGAATAACGAAATTACTCTAAAGAAATTTACTGACTTTGGAAACTATTTATCTCTGATTCTGGAGGCTAAGCTTTATTTCTCCTTCCTGCAAAAACAAGATTAAAAGAACTCTACATTTAAAAAAATAATGCAAAGTACTTTGTTTTATACAAGTCCTTTGTAAAAGGCCCTCAATTTTCATAATAACAGTAAAATCAGGTATTTCCATCTATTTATAAAATACATAGAAGTCTATCCTTGAACTGCTTTAGTAGCATAACCATATCACGAAGATAAGCTTTTATGTGTTTTGATTTTGACCTCCCTACCAAATATTAACTGACGGGCAAAGGGAAGGTACACACTTATATTAAAGTTGTGCTTTGCGTTTTATATCAATTAAATAAATATTAGACAAACTCCCACCACTCTTTGTTTAGCTGTGTGGGGCTCAGCTGTGTTGCTTCTAACCCTAACTACATCACTTCAAATTATCAGTAAATTAACAGAGTAACACTTTCAACCTCAGAGCAGATTTGATCCAAATAGTCTTTAAATGCCATTTCTGTTCCTATTAACCTGAAGATCGGCATAGCAGATATTTTCGTAAGGCTGCCCAGCAATACAGGGCATTAATGGCTAAGTTGTGACAGCACTTTTCATGATGATTTATGATTCAGTGTTTAACTTGATTACTCCACTGCTGACTCTGAATACTATTTCAATTAGTGCACAGAAGGTCACATCACAAATATTCCTCTATAATCTATTCCTATTAACACTAATACATGGAGTAACCAAATCTTTTCACCCTTGTTGATTCAAACCATCCATAGCACTAACTGCAGACTTGTTTACCAGTTTACTGCTCTGGACACATCTGAAATGGTAATTTTCAGTCTTTTGAGTATCATTAATTGCTGTACCATGCCATCATGAATAAGGATCCCTTTGCTGCTGTGTGTGCATTCATAATTATCAAAGGTTTAGATATTTTAAATGAAGGTACATTTTCAGAAAGAACTCACATCTAAATTATTATTTCACAGCTAATCATGAAGGGGGAAATAATGAGAAGAAATTTAAGAAGCACAACAGGAGAGGTGGACAAGTTAAACTCAGGATAATATATAAATCTAGGGGTAGGGCGCTTAGTAAAGATGAAATTTGGGAGCCATACTTTGCCTGATGGTTATCTCCCACATTCCTGCACCCACCTCTAGTGTTATTGGCAGAAAATGAGGAGCAACTGAAGTTTGGAAACCTAAAAACAGGAAGCATGAAAAAGTTAGACAGCTCAACCAGAAACCTCAGTTCTTCTGGTCCTGCTCATACCTGCTTTCTGCCTCAGACTTCAGTAGGAGAGACATGCTAATGCTTCCAACTCAGGTTCTGGCTGCCTCACTTGTGTCAGGATGGGCTGTCTTTTATCTGTTTCATATTTTTGTTGGGCTCAATACATTGAATTTCCCTCTCCATATTCTCCAAGAGGAATTGCATCAGTGGACATTTTTAACAGGTGAAGGTCAGCAGCAACAGCAACAACTGCTGCCCATTCCTATGCTACTCCTGCTAGTCCCACATGCCTCTGGAATCCTTCAAATGCTGAATCCCACTTAAGACTCCTAGCTCTTGGTTGTTCCTGATTGAGTGAAATGATGGGCTTTGTAGAGGTGAAACAAGCTCTCTAGATGAAAGTCTGCATTAAATAAATGATGACTTTTCACTGAGCAGAAGAGGGAACAAAACTCCCTAATGTCATGGGCAGGGCTTTAACTGGACAAAAGAGTGGGATTACTTTCCAGCCTCTGTTCCACACACCATTTACATATTTAAGACAAACTTATTTCACGTTAATATCAAGTAGTATTAGACACCCTCATGGAAATAGCTTGTATTTCCAACCTTTCAGGAGTTTTAAAAATACAAATGCAAATATTATTAGTGTTTTTGAGAAGAATACATTCGCAGCCTTATTTTTTGAAGGAACTTTTTCTGGGTCTGGGAATGGACTATGTTTTAAGTTGGCTGACTAGTGGATGTGTCTGCATTAATGTTTCAATTCAAATAAGGAATATGCTTTTAACATCAGCAACCAAATTGTTCCCACTTTCCATGTTGTGGTTGGTATTGCAGAGCAAATTTAGGGTTGTGTGAACTGTATTCCCTTTGGGATGAAATTAGTACAAAGAATGTCATCTAGGAGCCACCAAAGGAGTTCCAGCTGCTAATTTATGTTCATCTTGTGGACCAGATTAGAAGTCCACAGTAAATTCCCGCCTAAACATTTCTGCATATGTCAGGTCCTTAGTAGCAGCCATTTAGCTTCAAAGACATTGTTTGCAGGTCAAAGAAAGGGTTTCTTTAGACAGTAAAACCCCAAGTATAAAACCTGAAGTTAGTAATTAACACTTTGATTTGTTAACAATGTGTACACCTGGAAGGTAACAAGAGTGTTTTAAAATTGAATTAAATCAGATCATTGTTACATTCATTATTTTATAGGTAGGTTTTCTCTCTTTTTTTCCCCCAAATATTGCATTCACAGCTAGTTACACAAATCTGTTGTTAATTTGCACACAGATGTCACTCTCTGCAGGACATAAAACCAAAGCAGAGATGGCCAGCAGTACTATTTGTTGTGGCATCATACTTACAGAAGCAGCCTGGCTTTCATGAGGGTTTTTTTATAAAATAAAAGCAAGCTCTCCAGAGAGAAAATAGATGGAGCTTTAATTTGCTTTTCACGAATATTTATGTACATATCTATTTATTTGCTGTATTACGTGTATTCTTTTTGAGAAACATAAGATTGTTGAAATTTAAAGTGTTGGAATCATTTTAGAATTTTCAGGGGACTAAAATGGTGACTTTTTCTTTTCCAAGTTTTATCATTCTGAAACTTCAAGAAATTATTTTAAAATGAACCACGCTAACAACCTCTTTTCTCACATAGCTGGTAGAAACAGAATGGAGATCTAACATGTATTGGACTGATTTGAGTAGCTAACAGGGATATCTGCAAGTTGCTGGAGAAAAACTTACTTTCAGGAATTACAGCTTGGAAATAGATGTGTAGCGGTGACTTGCAGGTGGAGGTTTGTAACAGCCACCCACTGACTTTTACCTCTGGCAAAATGCATGTAAGCTTAGAAAAATTTATTTAAGTCCATAAATCTATAGGTAATCTATATAAATAGCCTGAACTTGCAGCATTTAAGGATGAAGAAACACAAAATCGTATTGATTACTTTGTAGAATAACTTTCCTTTATCTCTACTGTAAGAATTTTGTCTCTACTGTAATCAATGTGAAGGAGTGTATGACAGCATAAACAGCATAATTTTATTTTAGTATTTTACCTCTGATATTTGTGATTATAGCACAAATAGGAGCAGTATTAAAGGAATAGTGTGCCTTAAGAGCTGAAGAAACTAGCAGTAAAACTCTGCCCTTTTGTAAGAGATTTCCCCTAACACACTGAGTATAACTATATAGAATTACGTGCAATGTTGTTACCTGAATGACTCGACTATCACATTATTCCATTCATTATTCCACTTTAGTTTTAAAATACAGTTCACTAGGCTTTTTGTAGAGAAGAGAGACTAGATTTAGAAGGCAGCCACTTGTAGGTACACGAGTGTTCACGAACTGATATGCATACATTAAAGCATCTCTGGTAATAATGTGGCTTATGAAGTGTCACTTACACAACATACTGTAAGTTTAAATTGTATTTTGAGTTTCTGTCCAGATTGGTAAGATATGAATTCAAGGGCTAATACTGTTTTCTGCAGATACTTCAAGACATCGGAATTTGATTTATTCTTCTATATTAACCTTTTCTGCCTGCAAGAAATATAAAGGGAAGCCAGTAGCAAACTCTCTTACGTCTTTGGTACCTTTGGTGATATCTCTTTTTGTTCAAATTCTTCTTTTTTTCTGTATGAAATGTCCAAGTGATTTGAAGAAGAGTAAAACTCTACCAAAAAATCATGCATGATATTTTCAATAAAATGACAGAACTTTATTTCCTAAAATAATCACTGCAATAGGCGTCGCATGAAAATGGAAAAGTAAAGAAACCAATATTCCTCTATTTCTTGCTTGGTGTAAATTCTAAAATATTTTCAGACAGTTCAGTATTCCTTGTCATGTGCACCCAAAAGCAGTACTTTTAAATACATCTATAGGAAAGAAACTGATGTTTTTTGGAATAAGACAAGCATCATTGCTTCTAGTGCTTAAGTGAATGTGGGACCACTCCCGGTACATGTAACAAAGGTCTTTTAAACTTGTATTTAACACCCAAAGTTAACCTTCTGGAAGGTCACATCAGTTCTTTAGCAAATGCACCAACATTTTCAAATTTCTGAAGTGGTCTGAATCGCTGCAGAAGAGAAAGAATGAGAACTATAGAAGAGCAGGCTGGAGGGAACCTGTGCAGAGTTGGACAAAAAAAAGATTGATAGCAATAAAGAGAAAGGACTGGCATGGGCAAAGCAGGAGACAAGGTGTGTCTGGACATTATAGAGGACGGGGAAGGAAAGCCTGCAAGCACTAATAGCCACTTCTCTCCAGAGCATTAAACAGAGTAGCTGAGTTTCAACACCCCTCAGCTGTATGGGACATGGCTGCACAACTGGAAAACAAGCATCTTACTCCCTCTGGAGTCTAGGTCACAAGGAAGTAGACTTTGTTTTCACTTCCATGTGAAAACACGATTTTATAGTGTGTTTTCTGACTTTGTTCATTAGTTTTTCCTTTTTCTTCTTTTTTTTTCCTCTTGTTTCATTTTTTGTTTAATTGGGAAATTGCATTCTTCGGCAATAATGAATTTGGGATAAATTTCTTTAGTGTACAATCTATGCACAAAGAAATAGATGATAGAGTTTTCTCAGCTATAGTAACTTCCACAATTAACACTCTTAAGTTCCAGAGATTTGCAAGTGACATGAACAGCTGCTTAGAAATTTACTTTCCTCTAATATTTGATGTTACAAAAGTTCATTGATTGGTAGGTAGCATCAGGAGGAGAACTTAGGGAATTGCTAATGTTCAAACTCTTTTAATGGCCCTCACTAAGGTGCCGAATTAAGGTTATGCAGGTACTTTGCCATTCCTTAAATCTGACATGAGTCTTCAGAAATTAATTTTTCTGTGACCCAATTTTTGCAGGTAATTATCCTTTCTGTTATTTTCTCTAGTGCAGGGAATACCTCAGCTAAGATTTTCATCCTGAGATTTGGCATATCTCTTTCCAGCCATCCCTACAAACAGGAGACAGTGGGAACCATGAAAATTGGTTTGTGAAATAGTTGACTTTCTGAAGTATTGCATATTCACTGGATTTAACTTTTAAACAAAGACCCACAGTATTTTTATGTATCTGGTTTCTGCTGCTCATAACTAAAAATAAATAAATGCATAAAGCAGCAAACAATGAAAAACTTCCTTCTGCAACATGAAAATCACCTCTGCCAACAATTTGATTGTGTCCTAGGGACATGCAGAGAAGGAATTAAAAGGAAAGATCCTCTATCAGCTCCTTTTTGTTTGTGTATTGTTTGTCACTGGATCCGTTTATTAGCCTGGAGATAATGTGACAGTTGACTCGAGCAGTAACACAGCACTCATTAGTAAGCTTGACAGGGAGGTGCCAGCAGCTACTTGAGATTGTATTTTATCAATCTTCATGGCTCATTTGGGAGGCTCACTACACTGTGATCTACTCCCAGTGCTCACTAGGACAGGGGCAAGCAACTGCGAGTGCTACTAAGAATGGGGACTTGTAGAAGTTCTCTGTGATGAGGTAATCTCTTAGTGAAAAAATGTAGTGCTGACCTAACAATTCTGCAACTTCTACCTGACAAATTCAATATCAACTGTAGGACACTTGTATAGAGTCTTAAATGTAAATTTTCTAACATTTCTGTACCCCTTAGGATAGTTATTTGCAGAATTCTCTCTAAAAGGAAAATGGAAAAGATGGCTAAAAACATTAATGCCACTCTTGAAACTGTCGTCAATCAAAAGAAGCGGTGACAATTCTTTACGGATTTCAGTGTTTTCTCTCTCTTCCTCGACTTTTCCCAAGATATTTTTGGTAGATTATGGTAATTTTGAAGTAATTTAATACATTTTTTATAAATTTAAGATCGTATTGATTTGCAGCACTGCGATTCATCACGATGCCAATCCCCACATGAAAAGATTTTGTATCATTCCTTCCACAGATATTAAACTGCAGTAAATAACACAAGAGAACATAAAAATAAAAAAAAATCAATTTTTCTCCCTTCCTTTCTACATGTTGAGGTTTTCAGAGGCATTAGGAACATGTTTTCAGTGCCCCTGGAAATGATAGTGACATATTCATAACATACATACAAGCTAAGATTCTAATTTATTTACACTGCTCAAGAATGAGTACTCTGGGTAAAAAATTAGCTGCTGCAAGACTCATGACAAAAAAAGCCATGACTCTTGGCAAAACTGGTGCCTGTTGTGTGTATTGCTGAAATATCACGTGCTGCTGATAGAGTTTCCTACTGCTGTGTGTTAGTAATGTCCCCCAGATTACCAGCTGAGGAAACAGAATGTCAGTTTTTGTCATGCAAGAAGAAATGTTTTAATGTGTTTAGGAGGTTAGTGCAGTATGAATTACTGAGATACCATATGTCCTCTAAAACACATGGCAAATTTATCTTGCCAGAACTGCAAGTAAAAAGGGCTTGGTTGTGTGGTCTGATACCAGGCATAGAGAAAAACCCCAAACAATCCTGCCACCATGCTTATGTGCCATCTTTAGTAATAAATTTTATAGAACCAGTTAAGAATTACATTACAATAGTAATGTATAGAACAGCTTATAGAACATGCAGAGAATAATCTGACTTCATTTATTCCAATCTTTTTTGTGTATTTATATAACATCAGAATTTCTTTTTTCATATTTTAATACCCTATCCATATACAGTTTGCTTATATCTACAAAAATAATACTTTCTTTTAAAGGATTGTATCATCCCTGTACCACACAATAGCTCACTACAAATTCCTGTAACAAAAAATGAAAGATGCCTGTGCCTAGTCAGACTCACTGAATAAAGACAACAGATACCAAAAGTGACAGAACTCAGGTACTTGATAAGAGAGGGAGAACAGAGGAAGAAAGATAAGGGCTGGATGCTCATTTGGTGAGCATGTATGTATGTAAAAGGAGAAGATACTGAAAGAGAAGACACTCCTTCACCAATGAATGCTGAACTCTGACCATAATTTGAAGCATAAATGCAGCATTCACAATGGTGCCTAAAATTATACCCTTTGAAGTGATTATACCCTTTTTTATTGATAATTCACTTGTTGATACTAGTTACATATTTGGGTCTTGTATAATCTGGAAGAAATTTCAGTTTATAAACCTAGAAGTCAACTTGTGAATTAATTTGTTCAACAATATCATCACTGAAGTAATGTTATGCCTGTAGCAGAAAACAATCAAAACAAGAAAATTCACTGCTAAGTCTTCACCACGCCATATGTCCTCTAATATCTAATTACAACAGGGGCACAATAAGCAAGTCATTAAACTTGCACCCTATTGTGCATAGGTATTAGAGGACATGTGGTGCATTTAAAATAAAAGAATGACATTCCATGGAATTATTTTACTTGTGGAAAGTGTTTTTAATGTAGGAAACTTTTGTCTCTATTTTGATCTTCTGGGAAAATTGCCAAGCTTAGAGTTTTTGACAAAAATTATTTTAGAAACACCCTCAGACCTCTGGAGTTTGGAAATCTGAGCTCTCATTCTAGACAAGCTGCGAGACATATAGAGCATGTAGAGGAAGCCTACCAGATTAAATACCAGGAGGGTGGTCTCTTTAACATCCAGGGGAAACTGACCATTCTCAAAAGATAACCTATCAAATTTAAAGGGAAGGGAAACCCTGTCTCCTCTGCCTCTAATAATCTGGGGGCAATTACTAATAAATTCCCAAAACAGGCTACTGAAGCTAGGACTGGGGTTAGGACGGAGAAACCACTTATTATACACACCTCGAACAGCTGCCTGTACCTCTGTCAACTTCTTATAAATCATTATCACCGAGCACAGCAAGATAGAAATCCAAATTCTTGCTCCTGGTCTGCAAAAATTCCTTATCAAGGATAAGATTGGACCAAGTGGTGGATAGGCAAATAGGCTTAGGGATCAGAACAGCACTAGTACCTTAAACAAGCCTACGGACTAGAAATACATGAATATATCAAGCCAGAGAGACATTTATATTAAATATACATCACCTTTGTTACAGAGGTCTTGAAAGTTTTCTATATCCAAACATTTCTGATGAGTTTTTTCACCATTTAAAGAAACTGAGTTGACACAGGATAGGAAGAAAGGTTCCTTTATGAAAGCTGATTAAAGGATATTAAACAAAGAACAGACCTTACTAACCCATTTTTGGAAGAGAGATAAATCCATACTGAAGTACTAAACAGATAATTGGTTGGATCAGTTTTACTGAAATCTTCATTAACAACCCAGAGTAGGGACTAGACCAAGAAATCTCTTAGTTTGTAGATGATTTCAGTAAAATGTTACACCAGTGACAAGAAGCTCCAGAATGACCTTAAAAATCTGAGTCAGTGGGCAAAAACATGGCAAATAAAATTTAATGTAGGTAAGTTTAAAGCATCTAGGGAAAAGTAAAGTTTGAACACAACCTTGGAAGTCACATCTATGGAAAAGGTCAATCCTTAAAAGGTCAGCTTGGTGAGCAGGGGGAGTCCAAAGGAGACTTCAAAATGCTGGCCATCTCAAAGAAGGGAAGGAAGAGAAAAACAGAAGCTCTCATTTTCTTAGAGTCTAAGACTTCGTCAACATGGAGTACTTTGTGTAGTTTGGGCCTCTCCATGGACAGACATAATGAATTTTAGGAGTATAGGGAATTAGGAGGCAGAGTAGCAGATTTATGAGGAGACACTCAGATTTTAGAGGAGAAAGTTAAGGGTGATACAATTGAGATTCACAAAATCATGAAGGTGGATAGAGTGCAAATTGGTTGTTTATAAATAATTGAACATTCCTCTTTCTGATACACAATTAGAATATATCAGAAGTATTATAAGATGACATTTCAAATTGTGATTTCAAACTTTGCAGATCCTATGAAAGAGAATAGCAGCTTAGAGCCCAGGCTTGAGTTTACCATTATTATAGTTGCTATTATAATTATTATTTTGCAGCACTTTTTCTTATTTTTCAAATTCTCACTTTACGTCCACTAGATAAATTTTGGTTTATCACTTAGTTCTAACTGAGTAGTCAGTGTTAAAACATGGAAACCAATGCAGTCCTTTAGGGTCCAAAGTATAATAATGTGAACTAAGCTAGGTAACACTACAGTTAGCAGTGCACAAGATTGAACTGCAACTCTCAAAAACATACTGGACTATGTAGAAGTCAGAGTTAAATAGAAACTCCAGATACAGTCTGATACCATATATATATCTATCTCACGCAACAAGACCATTATTACTTTCTACACTTGCTGCTTTCACTTTTCCCTGTTTTTCAACAGCTTTATAAGAATAAATCCATTTATCTTCCTGTTATTTTAAGAATTCTTTGGACACACATCACTCTTTTCTACTGTTGCAACTCTTCCTATAGTTTCTGCGCCTAGTACAAGAAAGGATGTTTACTTTCCATGGCAGAATATCCTTAGCGCACACAATGTGCTGCTTTCAGCTGGGGTAGAGTTAATATTCTTCACAGAGGTTGGTACGAGGCTGTGTTTTAGATTTTTGCTGAACACAGGGTTGGTGTTATGGAGAGGTTTTTGTTATTGCTGGGCGGGGCTTGCACAGAAGGCCTTTCCTGCTTTTCCTGCTGCCTTGCAGGTGAGGAAGTTTGGGGTGCATGGGAGGTTGGGAGGAGACACAGCTAGGACAGGTGGCTCAAACTGGCCAGAGAGATATTCCAGACCATATGGCATCATGCTCTGTGTATAAAGCTGAGGGGAAGAGCGAGGGAAGGGTGGGTGTTTGGAGTGTTGGTGTTCATCTTCCCAAGTCACTGTTAGGTGTGATGGGGCTGCGCTCTCCCGAAGATGGCTGAACACCTGCCTGCCCATGGGAAGTGCTGAACTAATTTCTTGTTTTGTTCTGCTTTCATGGCTTTTCCTTTGCTTATTAAAGTGTCTGTATCTCAATCCATGAGTTTTCTCACTTTTACCCTTCTGACTGTCTTCCCTTATCCCACTGATGGGGGAGTGAGTGGTTGTGTGGGGCTCATTTGCTGGCTGTGGTTAAACTGGGATATAGACTCCTAGTGTAAAAGAGGAGGAAAATGGAAAACAATTATGTTCAAGTCTCTTCAAAACACAATGAAATAAAGCAAAAACTGTGTTATTAAAATGGATTCACTCCTGTATTGCCTTAACATCTCATTTCAGGCTGAGTTTTCAAAGTGTTTTCTTTCCTTGATACGCTCCGATACAGATATTTGAGATGTACAGAACAGCATTATGAACTTTATGAAATGTCAGTAATTGCTGTGCACGCACATAAAGTCATTCTTTTAAACAAAAAAGCCTATTTAGGTCCCCCCTTCCCCCTACAAAACGGGTGAAGAGATTAGCTCCCATTAAGGTCCAGTGGCTTGCAAAATTAAAACTGTTGGAGCAGAAAAAAATCCCTGATCAGATATTTCAAAATCTGAATGATAAGATCAACAATGGGCTACCAATAAATTTCAGAGTTTTGAAATAAATCACCTGTATCTAAGGTTTCTTAATGTTAAAAAGAATATTTTAGAACTGAGTATCTAAGTAAATAACTAGGAAGAATATAAAAAAAAAATTCTTTAACTATATTATCTTGTCCAATAAGTTAAGGCTCCTTGAGGTTTTTATAAAAACTGGACTATCTCCAAAAGTTTTCTGCCATTACCATTTCAATATAATAGACTAAATGCAAGTACACGTACATGTGTGCCAAACCCACACAATATATATCTATATTGCTACTTTTCATTAATATCATGGAGGATTGCACAGAGGAAGAAGGGAGCAGAAGTACCTGAACTAAAAGCTTTATAAAAACCAAATATCTGTAAATGGAAAAATATGAGGCCTTTAAGTACAGGAACTTCATTTACTGCCTAAGAATTAATTAAGTTAATATTTCTTTTGCTGTTCATATGTTCTTATAAATAAGACCTTTAAATATCTTGCTTTAGCTAAGACCTCCATGGACTGCTAGGCTGGTGGTGATATTTTTTAGCAGGATTCTGCTTTTCATTGTAATTTTCATTCACGCTTTCTTGTGATATTAGTCATGGCATTGTCAAACAAATTTTTGCTTGTTATTTGTTTTCATATAATTAGCTGTTACCAAAACATAAAATTAAGATCACGTTATAAGAGGTAGCACTGTACGTAAGAGGGTTGGTGCCGTTGTGTGTAGAAAAGTGAAACATCCTGAAAAAATGAAAGTGACCAAAAAGATGGAAATTCTTCCCATGGGAAAGTTTTCTTTAGTTTTATTATATAGATTTTTTATTACACAGGAATTAAATGTCAAGATAAATAAATAAACCGTATCATGCCAAGCATATTATCATCTAGAATAAAATACGCTGATGTTGGCTGCTCTGATACATAGATAGTCCCAGATAACTATGCTGCAAAACATTATGCAGTGCTTTAAAAACGCAGCAGCACACAACTTAAATTTTAAGCAGAAACATTACTTGTTATTATAACAAATGACTGAATAAAAACTTAGACAAATACAAGTTTATTTAGTCATATTGTGGGTAAGATGTCAAAAACAAATTAGATGTGTTTGTTTTTTTTCTGAATGCTTGAAAACGTAGTTGGCAAAACAAAGCTGTCTGAAATCAAAGAATACACAGCTTTTTGAGTATTCAAATGCATTCTTTCCTCAGCTCATCTGTGGCAAACATTGGATTTGTGTGTGTGTGTGTGTGTGTGTAGTGAGAAGTGTCTTGTCTTTTTTTTTTTCAGGCTTAGCTTTAGTACTTTTTTTGCAAATCACAGCCACAAAAATTATATTTTCACATTTAGAAACTGCATTTTTGGAACTTTTTAATGTTCATTTCACCCTTAAAATAAAGACTATACATGACTGATCTATACTTCATATGAGAAATAATTCAAACTTGAGATAGATTCCAGCCAACATTTTAAAAAATGCTGATTTATGAGATGGATAATTCAAATTGCCTTTAAAATTTCTGTTTTACATGAAATATTTTGAAATCTACATTAACCTTTGAGATGTTTTGGGCTGTTGGCCAGAATCACAAGTCTCATTTGACAATAATGGTAGGATTTTTTCTAAACACCGTTACCTTCTCATAGACCAATGCTACAAAAATAATTTAATATTTTTCTCAATAGTTCCATGTTATATGTTTCTTATAAGTTTGAAGCTTTATTTGTGTTTAGATGTCTAATCTCTGTGTTGGATGAGCTGTGGGCTCCATGCGAGTGGGAACAAAGCTGTTCAGGAAACCCACAAAAAGCTGTCGCACTAATCCACCAGTTAGCTAACCTTTGCTGAAGAATGGCTCAAGGTGTTATTTGTCAAGGATACTGCTTGCCTTGGTCACACTGCCTGTGTGCTCCAGATGCCTTGGGGAGTCTGAATCACCTGAGAAAGTTGTTGTAATAAAATAACTGGTGCTACTGCTATCACTCGCTCCTGTTTTCCAAAGAGTACGTTATTGCTTATTTTCTAGCTATGTAAAGTTAATTTGGTAAGACATCAGGAAAAGAGGAAATAGGTTTACATTGAGTTGTGGAGAATTTTTGTCATCTGTGTATGCAAATCTTCCATCTTCTGAATTAATAAAATAATTTAATTAGGTACTGCACCACCTTCAATTCTCTTTCACAGCTCCTGTAAGTTCCTTTTCTCTTCCTGTAGTGTCCACAGCTACCTCCCATACACTTGAAATCCTGACTGGGCAAGTGGCCACAGAGGGCTCACTGATTCTAGACTGTGTGTGCCAGCTGGCCATCAGCACAAGTGAGTTAGGGCAGCAGGGTCATGGAGACCTATGGAGACCACTCGTAACCCATTCTCAAAAGACTTGTTCCAATTAAATATCTTTGGCTCTTCTACTACTGTATTTAGCTTGGCCAAAATTGATCAGTGTTTTGTCAATGGTCAGGAGCTGACCAAGACTGATGAGCAGACCTTTATTCATTCACAAACCCCTTTTTTCATTAGGAAACCAGCACAAGCAGCTCATAATTGCAGAGCGTGCCAGGCAGAGGTGAATATTGGGGTACCTTTACCAACCCTCATAGTTTGCTCTGTCTCACTTGGCAAATCTTATTTTTTACTCTTTGAAAAGTTTTTTATTCTGTCTCGTGTGTTGCCTGAGGTGGCTACCTAAAACACAGAGACTAGACAAGAATAAGAGAATAAAAGGATGTATTTATTTGAAGGGCCGTCAAAGGTACACCCTGGGCAGTCAAAAGGCTACACCCAAGATGGCTGGGTAACAGGTTCTTCATCCTTTTATAAGTTTGGTCCATTTGTCACATCAGGGTTAATTCTCCAGTAGTAATTTTAGGTAATGATGTAATTTCCCCAATTTTACCCCCCCTTCTTAAGATTTTAGTTTATACATTTTGGGGCCTGGTGTCCTTGAGGTGGAAATCTAGAGAGGGTTGTTATGTCTAACCAACATGAGAGAACAGCAGCTAACAGGCCACAAGAAACTTCAGAATTACACACTAGGCAGTACAGGATTTGAAAAATATTAAAGTTAAAACCTAAGGCATCACATGCTATAGCAAAAGCATCTGTTTGAAATTCAAAAGTCTTTTTGTGGTTTTGCTGCACACTATAGAAAAATTGCAGGCCAATTCATTTGAATGCTCTGACTGTGGTGAGTTCATACAACATGTTAAAAACCTTATAAAGTTTTGAGATCATGTCAAGAGCAAATTAAAATGTTTCATCTAATTTAAGCAAAAGGCAGCCTTTGGGAAGCTGCTAACCCAGGTTTCTGGTTTTTTTGGTTCATCTTAATTTTGATTTAAAAGGATAAAGCTCTGCACTTATACTATCTTGGTCTAGGTCTATTCAGCTATTTGCTTCAACCCCTCCTCTCAACATCCTTTAGTTAGTTTTGACCAAATTTCACAGCAGACTATAGGTTTCATGGATCACAGTTCAGTGGAAATGTGTGATGTAGATTGCAAAGCTGGAGAGACCCAGACATTAGTGACCCAGCTGAAGAAAATATTGCAACCTCAGTTAAACCATCATTAGACATCAGAGAATCCACACAAAGCAGATACGCTTTCTCTGAGCAGGAAATGTTCACTGGAAATGTAGCAACTGTAGGGGGAAAGGGTGTCAGCTGTGACATACAAATCCACAGGAAACTCAGCTCCTTTAGCTCTAGTACTCGCTAACCTGTGAATGAGAATGCTATTGAATCTGTTGTATGTGAGAGCATGCACATGCATATTCCTTCAGCTGGATGACAGCAAGCCCTGTTATTTCCTAAACACGGTTACAAATATGGATTCAGTTGTAAATTTTTTAAAATGTATATTTTGTTTGCTGGAGATCTTATGTTGCATTTAATCTACTATTCTTTCTAACTCCACAGCAACAACACAACTCAATATGGCAAGATTTACTGTTGCTCAAGTCAGATTACTGAATGTTCCTGGTTCCATAAAATATTACGCCTACAACTGCACCATGGAAAAGAAAGCTAAAAGGCTGAGAGAGCTTCTATCTCTGGTATTTTACTCTCCATTTAAAAAATGCACAGGTAAGTAGTATCACATATTTCTTAGCCACTGATGTTGTTGAACAGAAAGTTTCTATATTTTATATCTAGCAACAGGCATCTGAGCTGGGTAGCCATGAAGAAAAGTGGCTGCACCATTTTAGAATATTTTGTAACACAAGCTTTTCTAAGAATTTTTTAGAATTATTGTGCTACTTTATTTATTTGCCACTTTTATGCATTTGATTTGCTGCATTTCTTTGATTTTCCTTTGGAGGAAAAAATTCCAGTCTCATCCTACTCATGTCTTTTGTTACCTTTGGCATCTCTAAAGTACTTAGAGAGTCTGAGCTGTCTTGAGCTGTTGAACTAAAAAATCAATTAATGTAAGGATTTTTATTATATCCCCATTGTTTTGCACTACCTCAAAAACACTGCAGGGCTTCAATGACTTAATTAATTAAATCTCAAATTCCTTAAATGCATGTAATCTGGACGAGAAGAACTGGAAAAACATTGTTCTTTTCAAGAGCTGTGCTTGCTTCCCATTAAAGTTCTTTTGTTTTAGGAGTCTGGACCAACCAGATTAGATAATACCAAGAGGGTGGGTGAAATGGAATTAGAGACTATGACCCAATTATCTATGAATGTTTTAGATTGTTTTTGTTTGATGAAAACCAACTTGCGAAGCAAACTTTACTGAAAACACTGTCTAAAACTAGTTCACAAATGGAAACCTTTCTATAGGAACTGTTAGTTGTTCTAACAGTACATTAACTCCATTGTACCCTGTACAGTTTCTACAGTGCAAAACTCTTCAAAATGGGGAATCTGTATTTGGGCTGGTTACATATATCTAGTTAGTCCTTCAGTGAATTTTAGAGAAGCAATTCAGCATCGAAAGTCTTTGGTTTATGAAACAGAGTTTTAATTAAAAAGGTAGTGGGATGACCCAATGTTACTGAGCTGGGCAGTAAGGAATGTTCCCGTCTGTGTTGGTGGATCCTCTTGGGCAGCAGAGAAGGGTTTGGTAACCCTTTGAACAAGCATTTCTCCAAGTGCTCAGCCACTTCAGTAACACCACAGTCTAATTCAGCATACTCTAACAACCACATTTAAGCCCTCTAGAGATTTTTGTTTTAAAATAGATTTCTACAAGAATACCAGTCTGAAAGTATATATTTTTCAGTGGTGCGAAGACTGTAAAAAATTATTTTTGTAATGGGGTAACATTTTCTTTCCCTGTATGAAACACTGATGGAAATCACGATAAATAAATGCAATGTCAGGTTAAAAAAAATGTTGTAGTTTCATGTTGTTGGTTTGCAAATTGAATTTTTACATAAAATTTACACTAAATGGAACCTCATTATACAGTGATGAGGTCCAGTATGATCCAAATCGTTAAAATCACTGTACTGCTTAATGATTCACTAAGTGGTACTGCAGTGCCATAAATTTAGTACTAGTTTCATGATTCAAAACACCAAACTGAGACACCAGCAAATCGTATGTGGATCATTAAATTTACAATGAATGTCAGAGATGAAATAAGGGGGAAAAAACACTTTGAGAGATAGGGATAATATGTGCTCTAAGGTGACATCCATCAAGATAAATGATCTTATACCACTTCTGCTTGGATAATAATGGGGGGTTGTTTTTTTGTTATTCTTCATTTCATAATTTCTAGAGGAGTTGAAAGTCTAAGCCTTTTAAGAATTAAAGTATCTGTCATTTTCTGAGTACCTTCTGATCTATTTTATTTGTATTTATACAATATACCTATGCTGCTACATTCTCCTCTGACCCCATTGGGCCAGATTCTCCCCTTGGTACTATCAAAATAATTCAACTTTGTACATTCTACAATAGTGGACCAAAATAGTGTAGCTAGTACACTAGTAGTGCTACCAGAACCCTCAGAAAATAATGTTTTGAAGTTTTGCATATATATAATGAGTGATCAAATAAAGAAGTTCCTTTCTGATAACAATGCTAATAATAGTAATAATAATTTTTATATTTCATTAGTATGCACATTTTAACTTACCTATGTAAATACAAAAAATGCCATCCAAAGAACCACTATGGTCATATTCAAGGTACAAACAAAGGATACTTCACTCTATCAGTTTTAGGAGACAGAAGAGTTTGCTTTTCCTTTGATTGACTATTTAATTGTTTTAATTCTCCACAAATACCTGTTCCCCATCATGAATCAGACATCATCAAAACAGTAGACAACATGTGGGCTGCATTTTTCAGAGCCAACATATCCTAAGTGAGGAGTAATGCATAGATTTGAAAATAAAAATTATTCATGGATATAAATAAATAAATAAATAAATGTCAAGCACAACAATGTGACTGGATGGGAGAGCTTAAATTTTTATCCAGAAATATATAAATTGAATAGAATGATATATTATTTAAGGTATTTTACTGTCTCTGAGATCTAATGACAATATATGGAAAAGTAACAATTCTGAAATTGCATATCTCGGCAGGAGGCAGGTTTTCCAAATTTTTGCCTTACTGTCTTACTCAAAATTTCTTTGTATTTCAATGCACTGAGGTGCCAAATGCAGCAACAGGTAGGACATAAATGCTGTGAAATAGAACACTTCACAAAAAAAAAAAAAGGTAAAAATTACAGAATATACAAGCATAAAAGTTTTATATTCTGGGGTTTTTTTAATGTTGACTTAGCTAGCATAAAGTTTGTGAAAAAAATATGGGACTTCTTTCCTCATTCTATTTCTTTCTGAAATGAAATAAAAATAAGATATTTGCCATGCAGTCAGAAATATAAACTAGTAATATTCTTTTACGAAAATTTGACTGTGCAGTGTGTGTGACCTTGAACTCACCCACATTTTTAATTGCTACTATGTGTAGTTATTAATAAGAACAGTTTGGGAAAATGTAGGAAACATCCACAATATCAGTCTCTGACTCTTTTTGTGTCTCCCAGTAATGTGTCTCCTGGTCAATGTTTCTGTCCACCATTTTTAATGTTCTGGCTTCATGAGCAAAGAGTTTCTCTGTTGCTTGCCCTGATCATCTCTTTTTTTCATTGAAAATGTAAGATTTCTGCTATTCTTGCTGACTTCTCAGTTCCTTCCTTAACCCCACTCCATGGAATTTTCTTCAATCCACAGGACTGATACCAAACACAGTCCGCACTTTGCATACTGGAAACAGTGATTCATGTTATTACAATACTGCAAGTTTGGGCTGATTATGGTAATTCCTTTTGGATCAAGTGTCAAAGTGGAGCAGAAGCAAATGCTTTTTTTGCACCCCCAAGATCTTAAGCTGTAGGAAAGTCTTCAAGGTCTGTGTAGGTCTTGAATTGGTTTGAAATGATATTTTACACATTCATTTTAAATCACCGCCAGCCATAAGATTTTTCTAAAAAGATTGTTTAAAAATATAGTATCTGTTGTAAGGAGATTGTAGGCTGTTTGCACTGTGAAATTGTACTTTAAAACAATTTATGCCAGCCAACCTGGATTTATTTCTTTTCTTCACACTAGTCTTGTAAAAGTGGAAAGTGAGATGAAAGGAAAATGAATTCATTTACTTTCAGACACAGGAAATGCTACTAAATTTGGATATGTGAAAATCTTGAACTTTCACTGGGGAAAAAAATAAATGATTTGAGGCCCTAGTGATCACACAGAGGATCCAGACAATTTGACAGGTATGAATTTATCTCACTTGTGAATGAATAACCTTTGGTAACTCACTTGAGACTTAAATATTCTGAACACATTTTCTCTAGAACACTTCAAAAGACACAATTCATTTCTGTTTCTACCAAACAGCCCCTTTGGTTACCTTCAGTTTACTGAGTTTTTTGCTTTGCAAGTTTGGAAAATTAGCATAATAAAAGCCTACCAGTGAGTTTTACTCATGAAAGAATGAAACTAGGTTAACTCTTTGATTATTCTAAAGTCTACAAAATCTGCTTTTGTATCAGCTGAGGGAGGCTTCATTGATCTCCTCTAAATCTTGCTTCAGCTGTAAATGGAAATTCACCTCACTTTAAAATACAGGCATACATTTTCAAAGCAGTGCTTGAATATATTCAGTAGATGACTTCAGTGTAAGCTGTTTTGTGCAAGGTAGACCACATTGCAACTCCAAGAAATGCTGCATACCCTCAAAAGAAGCAGAGAGTTGAAGATATAAATGATAGTGGAGGAGAGGGAAAGTGCCCCATGCTGAGAGTGGTGTATCATGGGTTAGAAGAGATCTGAGTTTTCTGTGTGCTTTATAGATGGGTGAAGCCCCCTAGACCAGTAGTTTAAGGTTATTTTGCCAATGGATATGTCCCCTCACCAGCCACTAACTATGAACTAGCAACTATGATACATACAAGAGGATTCAGTTACTCACCTTGAGTATGCTTTTTGAAATTTAATAATAAAATATACATGAAAGAACTTGGAAATTAAAGCTTGAAGGGATAAACAAAAAAGGGCAATGGATAGGGAAGTCACTGGTGCTTTAAACTTTGATTTATGTTTGTCAAGGTTAAATGTTTCTGTGCTTATGCTAAACTTCTGTTACAATGCAAATTTCTAAGTAGTCTTGTGTAATATGTGGAAACAATTATGATTTCAAAGTTTTCAGAAGGTTGAGTTATTAAAAATGTTTTATTTTTTCATAATAGTCTGCTGAGTAAGCATATGGAACTGAGAAACCACAAGATTACAGGATGGCCAAGGTTGGAAGGTACCTGTAGAATCATCAGCTTTGGATTCTAAAAATCTTAATTAAGGTTTCTAAGTGGAGGCACCAACGTGTGAGTTAGGTACTGAAGCTTTCATCTAGTCAATAAAATTAATAGCAGATGAGAGTTCTTAAAATCACCCCAAAGTAGCTAACAATATTTAGTTAGATGTACAGCCTTCTTGCTTGTTTTCACTAACATTCAGCTGACCATAATGGGAACTGTATTGGGTCTGGCTGAGATGGAGCTCATTTCCCCACAGCAGCCCCTCACAGTGCTGAGCTTTGCATTGGTAGCTGGAACTGTGCTGATAACACCCCAGTGCTTTGGCTGCTGCTGAGCAGCTCTGACACAGCATCTGTGCCCTCTCTCCAACCTTTCACTCTCATCAGTAGGATGGGGGTGGGCAAACTCCTGTGAGGGGACACAGCCAGGAGAGGCGGCCCAAATTGAACAAAGGGGTATTCCACACCATATTATGTCAGTTCAGATATAAAAGCTAAGAAAAGGAGCAGGAAGGAGAATTGGTTATTTACAATGTTTGCCTTACAGAGCAACCCCAACATGTTCTAAATCCCGAGTCCCAGGAAGTGGCCGGATATCACTTGGTAATGGAAAGTAAAGAATAATACATTTGGGTTTTTTGCCTTTTCTAGTGCGCATGCAGCCTTTCATTTTTGCTTTAGTAAACTGCCTTATCTCATCCGACAAGATTTTTTCTGTCTTAGTTTCTCCAGGTGACAAGGGGGAGGATAGAGCAGCTTGGTGGGCACCTCGTGTCCAAGCAAGGTCAACTGACCACAGGAGCTTAGACTCTTAATTTACTTATAGGAATTGACATTTTGACAATTAAATTGGGTTTTGCACCCTGCACTGAATAGGCTTGGGAGTGTTGATCCACCGTGTTCATAATTCATGCTTTGGAAATTCACCAGCCTTGTAAGTTTCTTCTCATATGGTATCACCAACCCAGAGAGTATATACATATTTTTCCCACTCTCTCTCCAAAAGTCCTACTTTGTCTGCATCTGAGGAGATCTATTCTGTCTGAAGGTCTGAAGGAAGTACACTGATGGAAGTTCTTTTTTATATACATTTATGAGAGTAAGTGTAACAATTTATTCTTTGCGATGGTGTCCTGATATGGCAGCAATGGCCCAAGCAGAGAGGTTTTACTTCTGTGAGTGATATGCATCAGCGCTGATGTTCCTGCTGTCACCTGAGTAATACGTCTGCTACAGGTCTGACCTTCTGAAACCACATTAAGGAGACAAGTATGAGCTAGGTGACTGATAATAGCTGATGCACGTGCTTCCTAGATCTGATGCTCTCTTTGCTTCATCTTTTCTTCTGTAAAGCACTAAAGCTAAAAAGAAAACATGTCACTCATCTAAAAAGGATTATAAGCTTTCCTTGAAAACAATAGTGTAATTTAAACAGGTTAGATCAATAACAGAAATATATATGTCTTCAAGCAGCACTGTGACACACTTTTCTGTATCTAGAATGCATTGTAGTCAGCATACAATATCTTAACTAATACAAAAAATGACATATCAATCACTTTTATTGTGCTCCATCTTCATATGACATTTCAGCTCTTTGTTTAGATAATAATAATTGTACACAACTCTGTAGTGCTTTGTTTCTTTAGTCTACCCATGTCTAAAGCATTGTTATGTTTCATAGGAGGATTTCTACTTACAATATAATTGCATTCTATGTATAATTACATTGTATGCATATAATTAGACTAACACTGTATTAGGTATTGATTGACAAGATGGGATGAAACAGCATGAAGAGACTTCATGGTAAATATCTATGTTTGATTTATAGCTGTAAAGAGATTTTTAAACCTACCTTAGTTAAAAATGGTAGTTGTGCATTATGGCAGTTATAGTCTCACACTATAACTGATTTACCAGCCGGACTCCATCCACAGGGTGAAACTACTGCATCAAGATATAGAATTACTTAGCTTTCACAGGATGAGCTATTTATTTATATATTAAAGAGTTTTCCATATAAGCACTCACGCTCCAAACGCAACACAATTTTAAAACAGTATCTTAGAGAAATATGCATTAAAGGATTGAAAAGAGGAACTCTTGTGAATCCTTTTAATGCCAAAGGAGTGTCTGTTACTTCCTGTTAAACCCCCACAGCTCCATGAGCAATCTGTTTGAAAAAGCCTGGAAGAATAGAATGGTTGCAGATAACAAGATCCTGTTTAATCAAGAGAGAAAGGAACTCTCAGAGCAAAGTAGATCTCAAGGCGCATCTATATCTGTACTTTTAACTAAAGCAATTACAAACTTTGCCTAAAAAAGAGGTTTGTTCCTTGTGGTGCTAAAGTCTGGTCTGTAGCCTAATGCTGAATAGGCTGAGGAACTAAAGTCTGTGTTACTAATATTCTATTAATTAGTATCGATAACTGATAATATAGTTACAGTTTTAAAAAATCAAATATATATGAACTCTCATGGGAAAATGTTACCGTTGTTAATGGCACAGCAGTGTAAGTGCAAACACTTCTGATTAGATTTGCCACAGTGATATCAGAGAGTGAGGGACAATGGATCTCTCAGAAATATCTCTATTTGCAATTTTATGGTTCTGAGTGACTGCTGCAAACTTTGCTCTGGTCATCTTACAGCAAGTGCAGCCAAGGTCCACGTATTTTCTCAGGTATGTTACTTAATAAGGAGGCTCACCAAATTCTGCTTGTTTGGGTAGTTCTGAGTAGTGTCGTATACCATGATTTAACCCTGAAGTGGTAAAGCCCTGGGTTCCTACAGGAAGGCTTTACTCCTAAAAAAAAAAGAAATGAGTATGTTGAGTGAGAAAAGATCTATTTTGGCTGAAAGTGATGCTGAATAATTGTTGAAGTAACCAAGAATCTAACTGGAAACTAATCAGGAATCTTGTGTTGGAAACTTTAGTACACCATAAGCAGTGGTGATAGGTGACTAATTCTTCGTATTTTTGCTTTTTAAAAGTCTTTAAAAGTAATTTAAAATTATTGCTCTTAATTTCTGCCACCTGTATTCCATTAGGCCACCAATGCACACATTGCTCTGCTTATTGCTTAACTGAACTTGAATTTATAAAGAGAAAAAAAAAAAGAAAAAAAAGAGGGAAGAAAGGAAAATTAGGGAGTTGCAAGTAGTCAATATCTTCGATGTGCCATGCCACTGTTTTTCCTGGAATTTCTCTATGTTGTCACTGAACAGAGGAAACTCGTGCCAGTTTATTTAGGAATAAACAAATAAGTAAACTCATGTTCTCCTTGTCTTTTAAGGTTAAGGTGTGCCTCACAGGATACTTTCACTCACAAAATTGTATGCTTGCAGATGACCTTGTAAATGTTTATGCATTTCCCTCCATTTTTTCATTTTAGAGTTGTCCTGATTAAGTTCACTAGAATCACTATATATTAATGTGACAGCTCAAATTACGGGTAGCTTGTAGAATAAAAAAGTAGGTAAATTGGATAAATGGTTATACTGGGATAGCTAAATTAATTAATTTTCTAGGAAAAAACAGAGTCTCTCTAATACTTAAATATCTAGAAGGTGATTATTTGTAAATAAATTATGCATAGAGAATACTTTTAATAAATGTAGTTGGTCAGATTTATTATTCTCTCTGCCAGCAAGCATTTTGCAATAATTTCAGCAGAATGTTCCAATCTGACATCCAACCTAAATCTTCACCACTTTGCTCATCCTACCCCTTCATTTTCTGAATTCTCATATTTCTGAGTTGCCATCTAATAGCAATGGCTGCTATAGAACCTTTTGCATTTGCAGAATTATTAAACATGTAAAGAGAACCTTACAGAATGCCTCAGTCTTGTTTTAGGATGGCTACCTTGAAGGTGAAAGAGAAGGTCAATTTTATCAGCTTCTCAGTTCTTCCCACTTTAGATCTTTAAAGGTTACAGGATTAGACTACTTGTATTTATAATTTTGTGATGTGGACTTCTGTCCACCATGACTGAAACTCCTGCAGCAGCCTCTACTGTCAGTGCATAATGATTTTCATTGATAACAGATATGGATGGATTTATTTTAATGTTCTAGCTTACTTGTCCTATTCCTGTTGAAGTGTTCATAATGTGAGATTTGTTTAGAGTGTCAGACAGTCCCAACAAAATCTGAATTTACGGCTAATCTGGCAGGATAGAAACTAACTACATTGAGGTCTGATGTAGAAAAAAATGTCAAAGTGCCATATGAGGAAGGATCAACCCCTAACTGTGACAATTAAAATGTTAGGTACCTAAATAAATGATGTTTCTCTTAGTACAGTTGTTTCTGCTTAATGATATATCTTTATTATGAATGGTGACATTAATGTCAATAAAGATGGCTCTGTTTGCTAAGCTAGCATACAATTCTCACAAAGATTGAGTAATTTCTACACTTGGAATATTCTGAAACACAGACTGTGTTCCTGTCATGGCAAATTAGGTCAATATGGAGAAACACGGAGTCATGGGATGATGAAACTATAAAGATTACATTATGAACTGATGTCTTTTTCATTTTATTTTTCTTCTGTGACATTTGACAAATTGAATGTTAAATGTTGAGAGACACAGAAATGCTTTGTTTGATTACTAACAAACAGGGAGAAAGACTTCCCTCAGCTGTTTTTTAACACAGTGATATAAAGCTGAGCTTAATGATAGATTTTGGAGATGCTGTTTGAGGTCCCCTATCCCCCAGGTGTGTTAGAGGCTGGTGCTCCATAGTACAGTCCACATGATTTATTAAGCTTTTTGTGTACTTTTATGGAGTTGCTTCAGGAATCTTCAGTTTTGTCTTTGCCATATACCATGAGGAATTTTAAAATCTCGAGACTTTGTGAAAAGGAATGCAGCCATTCTGCAATCCACATACCTCAGAAGGTACCTCTCTCTCATCAGCACATATCAATGTCTTGAGCAAACAACTGTTTTTTCATGTTGAAAAAGGTAAGAGATTTGGTAAAGTTATGCAGAGTTGAACAGTGACTGGATCCCCTTCCCTGCTTGCAAGGGTGGAAGTCACACTCCAGACACAATGAGACCAAGGAAAGTTAACCTTTCGTATTTTAACTTTTTTTCCCTTAGGTGCAAAACAGAAAGGGCAAGATAAGTTTCTGCATCCAACAGCAAATATCTATAAGGTGACCATGAAGTTTGTGTATAAATTTCTAGGGCTCCAGCCAGGGGTCTGACAGAGCAGCCTGCAAACTGATGATTCAAGAGCACATGTATTATATTTTAGACCAGCATTATATAAGGTATGTACTATTCTGTTCATGTCAGCAGGTCATAAACTACAGCCATGTGTGTTGTAGTGCACTCTGAATGCTTCTTTGTTAAACACTCAGTACAATGAAGTCATTGAAAGGATTATCACAAGATGTAAATCATGAAGTCAAGATACATCTTGCTTTCCTGCTAATACCAACAATATTTATAATTAGTGAATTATTGACCATGTAACATCTCATTTATTAATAAATAAAAATAGATATACATAATTCTGTTCCTGAGACAAACATGTTTCGGGATTTGCTCACTTGGAAAGAAATTATGGAATGTGAAATAGCAAATAGGTCTCCTAACTTCTGCCCTGGCTGCTCCTAACTAGATCACATTTTTGAATTATAATTTAACTGTATGACTAATATTATATCTGCAATACTAAATGAGACACCTGGGGCATGGGACAAGGGACTTGAAACTCTGTCTCTGTCTCAGGACTGTAATTGTTTGTTTACCTCTGTGTGATTCAAACCTGAAAGTATCTTCTTATAACCCAGTGTTTATGTTATAAATTTGGGTATGATCACTGTTTTTTCTTGAAGAGGTTACTCTTTTTGTGAGTGGCAACTGCTGTGAAAGGAGTAAACATAATTTTGATTCCTGTGATGATCAAGACTTTAGGGATGTTTGATTTTTTAAGACAAAAAGTAATTTCCTGTGTAATACATAAATAAATTGACATATATTTTGAAAATTCTTTTCTAAAGAATAATCTGGTATTAAATTTGACAGTAAATGGAGGAGTTAGAATAGAACTGTGGCATTTATTGGTGAGGTGTTTTACTTAAGAGCATGAAAATACTTGTTCTCTTGGTGACTTATTATGTGAAGTGCATAAGTTGTGTCTCGCTGTCCAACAGTCCAGCTGAATGTGGTAGACCATTACTCTTGTATTCCTATCCTTACCCCTTCCTGACCACACTTCCTCTCATCTCATCAGAACAGGAGGTCTGAGATGTTGTGGTACTGCTGCTGTATGCTTTTGAACACATACATTTCAAAAGTAAGGCCTCAGGCAACCAGGGCAAAAAACATCTTGCTTGTACCTGACGCAGGAGTTTGAGAAATGGGAAGCATGGAAACAGCAGAGTTGCAACGCACCGATACACCCTGGGGACTGCCCACCTGGAAAGCTGCTTTGCAGAACAGTACCTGGGGGTCCTGATGTACACTAAGCTCAACGTGAAGCAGCCATGTGCCCTTGCCACAAGGAAGGCCAGTGGCATTCTAGATTGATTCATGTGGCTGCTGCAAGGGAGGTGATCCTTTCCCAGTGCTCAGCACTAGTGAGGCCACTCCTGAAGTACTGTCTTGAATTCTGAGCTTCTCAGTCCTGGAGAGTACCAGAGAGAACTGGACAGTTCTCCAGATACGCTGGGGAGAGTTCAGAAAAGGGCCATGAAGATGATGAAGGGGTTGAAGCGTCTCTCCTATGAGGAAAGGCTGAGAGAGCCGGGACTATTTGGCCTGGAGAAGAGAAGGCTCAGGGGGAAACTTGTCAATGTGTATAAATATCCCCAGGGAGTGTGAAAAAAACATGAAGCCAGGCTCTTTTTCAGTGGTACCCAGTGACAGGATCAGAGGCAATAGGCACAAGCTGAAACACAGAACATTTCCTCTGAACATCTGGAAACCCTCTTTCACTGTGAGGGTAACTGACCACTGGCACAGGTTGCCCAGAGAGGCTACGGAATCTCCCTCCCAAATGGTATTTAAAAGCTATTTGGACATGGGCAAATAGTAAGGTTGGTCCTGGGCAATCAGTCCTAGGTGGTCCTGTGTATGCAGTGGAAGTTGAACCAGGTAACTTCCAGAGCTCCCTTCCAACCTCAATCATTTAGTGATACTGTGAAAGGCTGAGAGGCATGTGGAATGTAGTATTTAAATCTTTATTTGGGAATGCAAGGTTAGAGAATGGTGATGCCAGGAACATCATGCTGGTGATCTGGCTTAGGAAATGAATTTGAAGGTTGAATGCTATATGCAACTTTGTAGTGCAGTTCAGAAAAGAGTTTGATTACGTCTGCTGTACTTAAACAGATCTTTCAGGTGGTGGGGATATATAATTATTTCAGACGTAGGAAGCAGCAGATTTCTAATTTCACACATGTTGGAAAGGAAGCTTAACTTAGGTTCCCCTGTGCAAAAGAGCCATCACCCTTACTGCCTTCTCTTGAATTGTTTCTTCTGCCTCATCCCCTTACACAGAAGGAAATAAGTATATTTACTGCTTGGATGCATGATCTGGAAGCACAGAAGGTATCTTCAATGTCTTTTATTTGCAGAGTAAGCTGCTAAACCATGGCCAGAAATGTTATTTAACATACATTTCCTCCTTAGCAATAGCTAAAGCTTTATCATGGGTAGAATTAAGATGCTTCCTACAGAACCTGCTGGCTGCTGAGAGGCAGCTATGTGCTCCCACTGATTTATGCTGTTATTCTCACTGAGTCTTGGCCATCTAATCTGGGACCTTGATAGCAGAAAGGAAGTCAAGCAGCTTAAAAGTTTAGGCATTACAAATCCCAGCACAGCAGCACCCAATTCATTTCATATATCTTGCCCTTAGTGTCTAACACATACATTTTATCAGCAGCTTGTAGGGCATGCAGTCAGACAATTTCCATTATGGTCAGTGAAATAGCATGGTTAAAATCCTGTGCAATGCTTTATAAATTTAAATTTAAGCATAAATGTTCTGTAACAAGATTATTGTATCTGATCTGATGGTTGGAGAAAGCTCACTCATTTTGTATTGTCAGCACTTGGAGCAGTCATTGATGTATTAAGCTCTTACACAAGTCATGGCATCTTACTTGAACCAACGTGCAGCCGCAAGGGATTTCAGTTTAAAGAGTAGATGCAAGATACACATTTATAACAGTGAGGGCAATCAGCTTTGCAATGGATTAGGGAAGAATATGGTAAATTCCTCATCACTTGGAGTCCTTTTATCAATGTCAGATGTCTTTCTAAAAGAAACAATCTATTTCAATAACATTTTATTAGGTTATATGCACAAATAAGGAGAAGAAACCTACAGTTTTCATGCAGAAAATTGGTTTAGATTAGCACAGTTTCCACTTCTGTTTTAAGCAATTTATGGTAAGGTTATGAGAAAAAAAAATAATTGAGACAAACTACCAGATTGTTTCCCTCAAAACCACTAAAACAGGAAGTGAGCTGTGACAGTATTGTCCTGAAATTGCTGCCTTAACAATCAAAGAATCATAGAGTTGTTTAGACTGGAAAAGACCTCTAAGATCATTGAGACCAACTGTTAACCCACTAGTGCCAAGTACATCACTAAACCGTGTCCCTAAGTGTCACATCTACATGCCTTTTAAATATCTCCAGGGATGGAGGCTCCACCACTGCCCTGGGTCACCTATTTCAATGTTGAGCAAACCTCATAATCAAGAAATTTTCCCTGATATCCAATCTAAACCTTCTCTGGGGCAAGTTTAGGACACTTCCTCCCATTCTGTCACTACTTGGGAGAAGACACCTACTTCCACCTGGCTACAGCCTCGTTTCAAGTGATTGAAGAGAACAACAAGGTTCTCTCCCCTTCCTTTCCTTCAGACTAAACAATCCCAGCTCCCTCAATTGCTCCTCACAGGACTTGTGCTCCAGACCCTTCCTGAGCTCTATTGCTCTTCTCTGGACTCACTCCAGCACTTCAACATTTTTCTTGTAGTGAGAGGCCCAAAACTGAACACTGGATTTGTGGAGTGGCCTCACCAATGCTGAGTATAAGGAAAAAAAATCACTGTCCTGGTCCTACTGGCCACATTCTTGCTGATCCAGACCAGGATGCCATTGGCATTCTTGGCCACCTGGACACATGGCTGGCTCATGTTCAACAGCTGTTGATCAACACCCCCAAGTCCTTTTCCACTGGGCAGCTTTCCAGCCACTCTGACCCCAGCCTGTAGAGTTGCATGGTGTTGTTGTGACCCAAGTGCAGGACTCAGCACTTTGCCTGGTGGAACCTCATACAGTTGGCCTCAGCCCATCGATCCAGCCTGTCCAGATCCCTCTGCAGAGCCTTCCTACCCTCCAGTAGATCAACACTCCTGCCCATCTTGGTGTCATCTGCAAACTTACTGAGGGTGCACTCAATCCCCGTTTGGATCACGGATAAAGGTGTTAAACATGACTGGCCTTAATATTGAACCATGGGGAATACCATGTGTGACTGGCTGCCAGGTGAGTTTAGTTCTGTTCAGGCTGTGCTCAACCATCCAGCCAGTTTTTTTGCCCAGTGAACAATACATTCATCCAAGCCATGGGAAGTCAGTTTCTCCAGGAGAGTGCTGGTACCTTCCAGAGGAAATCCACTCTAAATCTAACCCAAATTCTGAAACTCCTGCCTCCATGGGCGTACTGAAAACTCTTTTTCTGTTTGTTTAGATATTTTAAAACATTGTCATCTCTGCCTGCATATGATGGATCTAGCACTTACCTACACACGGGATAGTATTTTCTGAAGCAAATCCCTTTTGTCAAAATGAGTTTTGCAAGTATAAACTCCATTACTTACATGTGTGAATGCTTATGACTACATATTTGAAAGCCCCTTTAAAAATTTAGTCTGTTAAATAAACACACAAATTAGCAAGACTAGCATGGTTCTTCAGATGAACTCTTTCCTTTAAAATAAATGTGATATTTCACCAGAAGTAACGGAACTGCTTATAGAAGTGGGTTGATAAACAATATTGAGTTTGTGTAGATTTGTAGCAATTGATGTTTTAACAAAATTGGAGATGCATTTTAAGAGGCATTTTAGCTTGACTTGCCTAAAATAATAAATTTTGGTAACCCAGCTTAGATGTGACAAAGGTGTGAATCAACTTCTCCACCTTCTTCAAGCAGAGATCTCAGGCATGTATTGTACCTGTGATAGTGAAAAGGGATTTGGATATTACACAAAGATGGCTGTCAAAAGGTAGCTCTTAATTCAGTATCACATCAAGGTTTTTCATGCTGACAGAGAGAATATGAGATTTTTGGTCTCAGAAAAATATCATAGAGAAATAACTCTGCTATTTGTGTTCCTTGTGACAATTAGCAAAATGCTGACTTCCTTTATATTGTGATCTGTTAAAAAAAATACTGGAAATACCTGAGCCTATTCTTAAGCAAACTATTCAGATGTATACTAATTCAGATGTAGAACATATGCCTACAACCTAATTTTTAAGAAAATTTTCCATTCACAAAAGACAGAAGAATTTGTCTGTTAAGAACTTAACTGCCAAATTCAGGTTTCAAATTCAGGAGTGCATTGTGCTTGTAATGCTGCACTGTGTTCCACAAGAATACACAACTTTCCTTTTGTTTTTTTGTTTTGCTCATTTTAGATGGGATTCATGACTTCTGTTAAACAAACTGAAAATGAACAGGAATAGCGAGCCTGGCTACTGCTGGTTTCTACAACCTAGCTTTTTATTTTGGCAAGCATAAATCTTGGATAACCTTTAGCTATTAGAAAAGGTGTAGTAAAGACCTTAATGCACCACAGCTGTGGAAGGTTGAGAAAGTACTCTGCCAGTTGTTAGATATCGCATTTGCTGTTATCAGGACAAGATGCACATTAAAAACTACCTGAAAGTTGCAACTGCTTTCAGTAAAATTTATTCTTCTCCCATTCTCCACTTAACTTGTGCTGATTCTCTAAGTCTTTTAGGTTGCACCCTAATTCACCTACAGCCCTTTCTGTGGCTTAGCAGTCATTTCTCTATTGTCTCCCCTTCTCATCGCAATATTTAAGTCATATATACATGATATCTGGGATGTTGTAGACCTCCAGAAGATGTCCTGATGACAGCTTTGGTGAAAAATATTTCATTAGGGAAAATGTTTGGGTGTTTAGGAAGTTTGTTTCTTTAAGACAGAGACTACTGAGTGGCTATCATAATTGTTTGCCAATATATAAAAATACTGTAAAGGATTCTCCAGGTAAACTTTGGTGTAAGGAAAAGTTTTCCAGCTCTTGAAGCTAGTGAAACTCTTTGAAACAGAGTAGACACTGGTGGTCTAGAATCCCTTTACCTGGATATTTTTAAGACTAAATTAAATTGGCTTTTGGCAAGTATGGTCTTGACCAAGACTCAGAGGAAAAAAAAGGTCTAGATTAAATCCTAACTCGTTCCTGTTCTGTATTTAATGACACTTTCCAATCAGGATAAGTTTATTTTGTTAGCATGATTTGGTTAGAAAGCATATGCTTTGTGACATTTGGTAATTGTAAATAACATTGTTTGGTGAATTGTTGCCAAATACTTTGCAGAAGAGGTTTATCTGATGGATGCCATCTTTATTCCTTTACTGTTTGGGGCATAGAGGAGTTTGACAATAATGGATAAGATACATATTTGATAATGGCTGTGTATTTTCACCTAGGTTATCAAATATAGAGATCAGGCCACTCAGCGAGACACAGTGCTCCTTTCTGATTTTCAATATGACTGGGTTCTTTTTCACATCTTTGGGGGTCAGGGAAAAGCATGAATACTCTCAGGTTTTATAACACAGAATCAAAGAATGGCTGAGGTTGGAAGACATCTCTGAAGATCATTTAGTCCAGCCTACCCAAGCAGGGTCAGCTAGAGCAGGTGTCCAGGATTGTGTACAGACAGATTTTCATTTTTTTCCAAGGATGGAGACTCCATAGCCTCTCTGGGCAACCTCTTACAGTGTTTGACCACCATTTTAGTAAAATAAATTTTTACTTGTTCATTCCCATCACCTCCTGCACTTCAGTAAGTTCATGCTCCAGACTTATACTGGACAGCCCAGTACCAGTTCCATCACTCCAGATGTTTCTCAGTGTGAGACTTTGCATTTCCTTTTGTTGAATTTCTTGAGAATCTTTTTAGCAAAGTTTATTATACTTTTCTAATGATTATGCTTAAGCACCTAACCCAACTGTTGATATGTCACATATTACTTGTATGCTGCTGAGTGTTGTATCAGTCAGCACATAGTAAATATCACTTCATGTATTTTCTCTACATATTTATGTAATTAGAAATGAATCAGTAAAGTTTGGTTATTTCTCACTTAAATTAATTCATTCTTTTTTTCTATACAGTCCACTTTTCAAGTCTACCTAAGGAAGAATTAGAGAAAAGGAAGGTCTCCAAAGCAGTTTTCATTCCGTCCATAGAAATACATCTAAAAGACATATGTTGACTCACTATCTGGAAATGCTATTGTTCTCAACTGACTACAGATGGAATTTGCATGAGCAGTATTTGTTGACTACAGAGAAATGAGAAGTGGTCACTCTAAATGAGGGGATCTGGGGATGTTGCCATTCTTATCTAACATGGATAAAATACATATGGATTTACCCATTCGATGACAGTCCCGTACATAAGTTTAAATATTTCCCAGCCCTCACACCATAAAGTGTTTTAAAATTAATAATGAAATAAAATGTTATAAAAATTTATTTTACCAGTATTGACAAAATGTTCCTATATTTTAAGTGCAGCAGTGCTTTTCACTAAGTTTTAAAGGTTTTAAAGCAAAATTTCCTGATTTTGTCTGGCCTTAAACACTAAAACATGCTTTCTTCAAGTTATCATCTAAATTATTGTCCATACTAGTTTCCAAAGATTGATCCATTTCTGCCCTACAAGAAGGTAATAAAGAATCAAGTTACATCTGGTTTGATTTCCCTGTAACGAAACAGCCAATTGCCCCATGTCAGAAAAGATCTACTGTAGGTATTCTTCTGGGATTTACCTGGCTTTTGCCAGTCAATAAAGAAATAAGATCTAACATTTCATTTATAAAACATGAATTCCTCTGGGTTAGAAGCATCAAGAATGATAATAAGTTTTTATTCTTACATACAGAATATTTTAGCAAGATTTTTTGCTATCTACCATTCAGAAAACAAGAATTACCATCTTCTATGATTTTAGGACTGGTATACTGACTTTACAATGCAACAAGATAGGTTTCTGCAGTGCTTAAAAATGCTGAACTGAATTAATGAGTGAAGAGTTAAATAAAATTACTGTAACAAGCCTCACAAGTAAGATGAAGGATGCTCCATTTTGCAGTAGAGGGTTTTCAATGTACAAATTACCATATTGTAGAAAATTCCTCAAGGTAAAATTTTTATTCTTAATTTATTTATCTTCCATGAGTACTTCAACATTTGATTTGACTCAGCTTTTCCCTTGTCTTTGTTGCCTCAGTTTTATCTGTTTTTTTTTAAATTTGACTGCACCATTCCTCATCCATATGATGCTTCTGAGCAGAGATAGTTCCATTCAGCATTTGGATGTAGAAAATAGGAAGAAATTACTTGCTCAGCTTGGAAGATATTAGAGCCACTTTCCCAGAAATCATACTTTTGTCTGCAGACAAGTTTTTTACCCAAAATTCATATCAGAAACGTTTAAAAGGTGTTAGTCTTAGAAGCAGGCTATACTTTAAAGTGAGCTGTTAAAGGATTCAGTTTATCCATTCCCTCTACACCAGCTGCTCAATGTATTGTTTTGCTGGGCCCTTTTATTCCCTGGTTCCCTCCAAACTTTTAAGTCTCTCTTATCTTAGTACCCCAAGTGACCCCCTGCCAAAAAGATAACTCTCAGATATCCCTGTCTTCTTCCACTTCAATGCCTGTTATCTTTACTCTTGCAATACTCCAGAGACACTATTCCCCTCCTTTCTCCAGTTCCCTCTCTAGCCTGCAAACTGGGCTGGGAGGAACATTGGCTCTTCTGCCAGATGAACCGAGTTACGTAAATGCTGATTGATTGGGAGACCCATCTGGCCTGTTCCCCTGCCTCTCTCTTGGTTCCCAATTGCCAGGTGGACCAAAAAACTGCTCTGCCCCTTGACGGGCCAGGAAAAAAAGTTAGTGTGGTGTGACAGTCAGAATCTGTTTGCAGACATGTGCTGCTGTGCATGTCAAAGCCCTGAGCCCCCAGTCATCCTGGCATGGTTTTTTTTTCTGATAGAGCAATTAATCCCCTTTCTGTGTTCCTGGGCTCCAAGAAGCAGAAAGGTGCTGGCATGTTTTGGTCAGAAGACAGCCTAGGGTACTTGCTTCTGAACTTCCTTGGTTTAATATAGTCTGTATCACTCACTGGCTGTATATTAAAGCCTTGGCTCTAGCTGAGAGGAATTCAGGTAGGTTAATTAATTAAACATTTTCCTACTGGGGGTTACAAGACCTTTCAGGTCCACAGGGAACATACAAATGATGCCATCCTCTGGGATAATACATCATGTTTCTTTGTCTCTGTGACTGCCTTTGTACATAGCCCCAGAGTGGATTTTTAATATTTCTGGAACTTGTTGCTGATCAAACAATGTTCATGGAGCACTTTGACAATTTTTAACTTAGTCTTTGAAAAACAACTTGTAGTTTTTACATAGCTTCATCTCTGACCTACCTTCCGTATCTTTACCCAAGGCATTAAAAGGCATCACCATCCAAGTAACGTCATTTGAGAATAAATCCCCTAGTAGTTAGGAAGAAAATCCCTTCTTAGTGCTCTTCTGTATGCAGTATTCTTTCTTTGATAACTCCTTTTTTTTTTTTAATAAGAAACAGATGATGTCTAAACAGACAAAGCAAATATATCTACGTTTAAATGGCATTCAAGATTGTGGCACCCTCATTAGCTGTTTTCAAGAAGTTTTGAAGTGGCAAGTTTAAAAAATTACCAAGAACAATTCTCCAGAAATTCTTATGTCAGTGACGAGCTCTGAACTAGTACACTGGCATTGCAAATCTCCTCACTTCATGTGTTTCTTCTTGCTCAATGTGACATCACACTCACAGAGAAATAAACTCTTCTTCTTCTTTCAAATTTTGACACAATCACAGTGCTGGGGTTGGAAGGTGAAGCTTTTGAGGAGTGCCATAATTTACCATTGTGCTACTTCTGCGCTCTAAATTAAGGGTTGCAGTGACAGTAACTATTGAGAAAATTAGGATGCTAGCATGGCAAGCCTTTTTTCTACTCTGGCGGAGTATTAAAATTTCTCACTACGAGTATTCAGCGTTAATAGATAAGTTCCTACCATCAAAGTGGAGGCAGAATATGAAGGAGCTTCTTAGAACGTGAGTTAATCTTTATACAGCAATGAACAGAGATACTGCTACATTATGAGTCTGGGCAGAAATTCTCAAGTCTCTTTTCTTTCAGGTTCATAGTTATATGGTACAGATTCACCAATTATGTGTATTATATATTATAGTTTTCTTGAGTCACATATTATCAGGGTAATGAGGGGGGTTTTGCTTTCATTTTGTCCAAATTCAGCATTTTTTCTCCCAAAGGAACTTGCCTCTTTATGTATCATATGAGAGAAAAAATTCTGTGAAGCTCTGAGTTGTTGTAATTTCATTTGTATGTCTGTCATATGTCATATGTTAGTTGGTCATTTTTGTAATGCTGCTTTCAGTGGGATGCCTTCATCTCCCTGAGCAGGCCCAAGCATTGATTTTGCCAGCAAGGCAAAATGAGTGAATGTAAGACAGATATTTCGTAAGTGTAAAGTAATATTTAATTTCAGCTATTTTTTTTTCAATGAATCATTATAGTTCTGTTACTGAAATATATTACATTTGCATAAAAATCCACTTTTAAATGAGACAATCAGTATTAGCAATCATATCTATTCTGTATAATAGTTTATTTACATGGTGCAGACAACTCAGACAAAACCAGTTGTGAATAAATATTATTTTGTTACGCTGCTAAATGTATCATTTTGCATTTCAAATTATTTAGGCTGCCTTTGAGATTAGTATCCTTGAATTAAAGCAGCCGAGTTGTTTCCTTGTCTTTGAATTACTTAACTGCAACAGAATTCCTAGACTGGCTGAATCTTTGTGTGTGTAGCTCCTCCTAGACATGTAGAGCTCCAAACTCTGTAGATAAATATGTGACTTTTTTTTTATGTGTGTTCATACATTTTCTGCTTTTAAAAAGATGGAGGCTCCAAACTCTGTAGATAAATATGTGACCTTTTTTTTTATGAGTGTTCATACATTTTCTGCTTTTAAAAAGATGGACATTATTTTTAGCACCACCAGGAGGGGAAGGTGGTCTCTGTCATAAGTAGATGTTTTCAAACATATTTTGAACTCATGATATCCATAGCCATGCTCCCAATATTTTTTAAATCTTTCATTTCTGACCTTCTGTAGCTCAGAAGTAGACTGTGAACCTATGTAGATAGTCAAACACATAAGATCTAGCCTTTGAAGTCTGAACAGCTTTGTCTTGGCTTCTATTCTTTTCACTCACTAAGATAAACACCTACTTCCAGAGATCCCAGTTTTAGCTGTAAGAAAGGAAGGATGGAAACCACTCCAGTAAGAAACTGAAATGAGATCTTACAGTGACTAGCTGTGATGGCTTCAACAATAATTCTCATAGGAAGTGTGCAAATGGAGTTTTTCAATTCATTCTTTCCTGTGGCTCACAACTGTGAATAACATCTTAGTTTTAAGGATTTCATGAAAAATCAAGCAGGATTTCCTTTCACTGCAAGTAAAAGCTGCTTTTTATTCACCATGTCCCATTTTTGGGCACTTTCTTTTCTGAAAGATCAATAGTAATATGTGGCCGCTCCTCATTGTTGTTTATACACTAGTTTGACTTGTTTTTTCATTACTAGAATCACTACTAATGTGATTTTACTAGTTTCAGAAATGTTTACATATTCCCAAAGCTATCAATAGTGAGAGGAATATAAATTCTGCAACTGGAGTTTATTTTTGCTTTATCTGTTGTATCTTTTCCTTCTGGTTCCTGTTTTGCATCCTTATTAAAGCTGAACATGTCACATTACTTAACCATACACAAGATACTTATCAGAACAGTAAAGTGTTCTACAGACATCATAGTTTGCACCGTAGTTTGTACTGCAGCCTCAGTTTGTACTTCTGCTGTAACAATTACTTATTTTATGTTTTGCCATAACAGTGTTATACTGCTCCTATACACACCATAATTGTAAAACATACTGTGCTTCTGCATTCATTTAAAGAGCAACTACTTGATAAGTACAGAGTAATTAAGCAATAAGACATGACAGGCAGTGCATTTCTGGGGAGTTATTGCACTTCTCAGATGTCTTGAAAGATATGAGGCTAAAGGTTGAGTGACTTCAGCCACCTGAGAAGTGGAATAATCCCCCAGAAATGCATTGCTTACCACAGTTTATTGCTATTATGAAATGGAAATTATGAAACCAAAATAGGATGAAAAGATTAGATCTGTGCATTTGTGGAGGATTACTTATACAGGTATGACATCATTGTCAGCTCTATATGTGTCCTGAGAATTCTTAAAGATGTTTTAGAATTAGCACGTGAGAAACACAACTCATCCAAAACTGCTGTTTCAGCACTCCTCATTACCAACTTTACTTAGACAGACTTTGATACTAATCACACATCCTCAGGGGGTGTGGTTATTCCGAAATAATCGTACCCCCTGGAGGATTAGAGGCATTTGGTTGCTTCCTTGCCTTGTAACACCCCAAGGTCATTATCTCATGATAATCACATCTCCTGGAGTTGTCTTATTGCTTAAGTGTAACACTAAATTTTAATTACAATGAAATAGAGCTCTTCTGGTAGTTTATACAATATCCTGTGTGCTCAAAGCCAGATGGAAATAATGCCTATCTTTTACTGTAATAGCATGTGGTGGGCTTGTGCTCCAGCACAATAAATGGTTATGTTTTTGTTGGATTTTTGATGAGAAAATAATTTTGAACTAAATTTGCAGCACACTACTATAAAATTTAATTTGAAGTCTTATTATTCTGATTTTTTCTAAATACATTTTAAACTAAAAAAAAAATATTGTGAAGAACTACTGATAACATTCTAAGTTACTACTAACACTGATTACTGAGTTTCACACGAGTTTTCTGAAGGTAGGAAGAATAACGTTTGGTTCTTTAGACATTTCAATCAGTCCCCAGTAAAAAATGACTTTTGCATTGAAATTTGAGATACTAAATTTCAAATGTGATTCAGGATTTCTAATTCTTTCAAACCACATGCACAAAAAGAATAAAATTCATAAAACATTCACAATAAGGAACGCATTTCTCATATCTTAGCTCTTCAGCTCTGAAGCTGGAAATGGCATTACATTATTAGAGGTTTTCTGAGAAAGGTGAAACAATTCAAATTTCTAAGTGCATGATGTTCTTCTCTTCTCAGTCAGAGTTAACTATTATGATGGTTTTGCTTAAGAATTTGTATGTGTACAAACTTATCAAGCATTTTCAATTGTTTACATATCAAGATCTTAAAATATTTTTAAACCACTCTCTGCTTTGAATAGAGAAGTCATGGTATTTTGTACTTACCGGTTCCCTGGTAAGGATACTTGAGGGTATAGAAAATACGATTTTTCAAATCAAATAGATCCAAACATATAAGATACAGTTAAGTCCAATAATTTAAACAACAGAACGAGAAAACAAGCAAAGTAAAAAACATGAGATATGTTGGACTACATGGTACTATCTGAATGCATTATGTTCATAGCTGGTTCTACACTGATTTGATCCCACTTAGAACTGTATTTGTATCTTGAGGCATTTAGAGATTGACGTTTGCTGTTAATTCTTAGTAACTCTTTTAATATAACACAGCATTTTTTCCGGAGCACTTTAAAAACATTGCTTTAATTCTCTTACTTTTTCAGATATCTACAATGAAGATAATAATATGAAATTCCTTGTGAAAATGATCAAAATATATGATCTTAGCTTTGTCAGATTTTAGTTTGTTGTGTTTTACCTTTCTGTTCAACAATTCAGTCAATTAAATGTTAATATTGTATTTACCTCTTGAAGGGGCATGTCCTGACATTTTTATTGTTGTTAGCATAAATTTTATTTCATTATTAATTCAGCATGAAAATAAAAATATGTTGCTGTAGTATGACCACAAATTAAGTGTGCTGTTATATGTTTGTAGGAGAGAGTTTCAGATAGATCACTGGGCCTCAACAAGTCTCCCTATTACCAAAGCATTTTCTCCCACCCACTATGCCTTCTTGGAAACCAGAGACCCTTTTCCAGGTGACTTATTAGGAATGGACGTCATGAAGATATTAAGCTTCTACATGCTACATGAAAAGAGTGTACCTTAAACAAGGGAGTTCTTAGTGTTCCTCACAGGATATGAGGAAAACTTTCCTAATGAGGAAAAAAATGTATCAAAACATCCTTTAGTACACGTCATAGGACTGCTATGTGACAAATGATAGAAATTAAATTTCATTAGATCTAATTCTAATTTGTTTATTTTTTAGATTTTTTAAAAAATGTTTTCCTTGAAGAGAGAGAAATTCTTTCCTTAGATGCCCTTTGAAATCAGTTAATCACTTGAGGAAGAGTTAGTTCTAACCTGCAATATCAGAGATCTGTTGTTTTCACTAGGATTATGGTGGTGTTGCAAATAGTAAAATTTGACCAATCCTTCTGATACAAAACTAAATTGATTCTGTAGCACAGGACAGCAAAATGTAATCAGGTTTCTGCTGTGCTAAGTTTGCTGTCACTGAGAAGCATTCATTATTTTTTAGTAGTATTGGTGCTGAATTGCCTAACAGAGACCGAAATGTTTTATATTTGTCACTTTGCTGAGGAATAATAATAATAGTAATAATAATAATAATATACTGTTAGAAAACCAAATTATTAACTGTTGCACGAAGTAACTATATTGTGAATGTTTCACCCTTACCAAAGCCTCTTATCTTGTTCTGCTTTTACACATAGGTCATATTATGCACTGCTTTGTGCTAGTTTGACAAGAACTAATGTGGATACTTAAATATTTTAAAGGCTGCACATTTCAGAATGATAAAATACTCAACTGATCTTCCTTTCCTGTTGAATTTGTGGCTAATGATAAAATAATTCATTTTTTTTTTTTAATCTATAAGAGATTTTTAACAACAAATACTAAAAGTTCTTTTGAGGAAAAAATCTTCATATAGGGCCATGCAATGACACTTTTAACTACAGTTGTTTTTTATTCAGCCATAAAATCTATCTTTCATATAGAAACCCACTTACATGTCTTACTTCAGTGAAGGTTATTTGTAGACTGAAGGTCTTTTCTTGTCAAGATATGATGAATACCATGTGTGAAGACAGAAGAGCATCAGGACCTGTATTAGCCGGAAAACCCACTGATCTGTGAATAACCTAAAAAAGAAAACCTGAAGATTAGCAACGTCGCTTTTAAGAATGATCCATCAAATTCAACAAGCAGATTCACAGAGATGAATCATCTAGTTCCTTTTATTCCAACAATACAGTAAAGGTTATTTCCCTTCCTTACAAATAGAAGTTCTGAAATACAAGAAATAGAGAATTGTGAGTACTTTTTCAGTCATAAGGCAATGAATCTACATTTTTCATTCAGTGTGGTTTTTAAACATTTTTTTAATTATTTGTCAGTTGAATCAGGTGTGTCTTAGCCCATGTAGTACACAGCTAAATTGTGTGATTATGGCCCATTTTTAAATGGGGTTATATCTTCTGTAAAGATTAAGTCCGCTGTCAAAACCATATTGAAAGCACAAAATAGATTTTGTGCATTTTAGCAATTTTTGTTACTTTATCACAGCATATTGAACTATTGCTTCCTCCTAGCTTGAAAATCCAGTGAGACCACTGTGATAACCTTCTGTGATGTCTGATAAAAACCTTGGAATTTTCCTCTCCTCTCCTCTCCTCTCCTCTCCTCTCCTCTCCTCTCCTCTCCTTTCCTCTCCTCTCCT
>NW_008237609.1:924640-985386 GCF_000691975.1 Corvus brachyrhynchos
GTGATGTCTTATAATATCATATGAATTTCCTTCTCTTCTCCTCTCCTCTCCTCTCCTCTCCTCTCCTCTCCTCTCCTGATCCAACAATGTCCATTAGAGGAGAATCCATTCAAACCATTGGTGGATCATTAACTATCATATATTAACTATCATATATGAACAATCATAACTATCATGAACTATTTCCTTTATCATGGAAATTTACTCAGAAATTCTTACTTGTAGGTAGAACCTTCATGTCAAGATTTCTGGTTTCTAGCCATTGATTGTTTGAATACCAGACTGAAAAGTTAGTGATAAGTAACCCTTTCTTTACAAATACTTTATGTTGTGATCCTCACTAAGCACTGTCTTTGTGAAGAGGGAACTGCAAACTTTCACTACTTGATATTTTTTTGATTATTTTTGTACACCTTCTCTCTGTTTTGTCAACATCCTTTTGAACACAATATTTTTGGTTTATAAAATTGTGATGATTGATGTATGTTAAAAAGTTTGTTATCAAATCTAATTAAACACTTTATTTAGACTGATCAACACCTAAAAACTGTCACATAATTATTGTTTGGCATAAGAAATGGTTAAAAAAAAGAAACGATGCTACATGTGATTGAAACTGCTTTCTTTTCTGTTGACTTTGCATTTCCCTTTTTAACATTTGCTTAACATTTGTAAATAAGGTTACTTTACAGGACCTAAATAATTCAGAAACAACTGGGATTCTCATAAGAATTTTGCATCTTGGTCCTAGTTCCGGACGGTCAGGGCCAAGAACTACCTTTAATACTCAAATATTTTAAGAAGAGAATTTTGATGTTGTCTCTGTTGTACCAAGGATGGCAAGAAGAATGACACAGGACTCAAGTTCAGGAGAAAATGGGCTTATTTAATTAATTATAAATCCTGCTATATAACTTGGGTTGCAAGAGTGGCATGTCATTATTGGTCCCTTAATCGACCACCCCCAGGATGATTGGCTGAGACTCCACAACACTCATTTCAAAACAACCTTCCAATGTACCATAACAATACTGAAAAACAAGTTAGCAGGTGTTAGATAAAGTCTTGGTTTAGGAAAGCCTCAAACTGTTTTCAGCTAGCTTGCATGAGGAAGGAAAACTTCATAGGATGCTGGAGAAAGCTGGAAAATTCCTCTGCATCTAGCTTTTTAGTATCCACAAAATGTGAGATTATTTTTATAACTTTAGTGCACTTAGAAAGTGACTGGACTATCTCCAAGGCACAGTTCTTGCATTTTAGAAAAGAGGATAGCTGGTTTATCATTATGGACAAATGGAGAACAAATTAAATAGAGTGTTTGAAAGAAATTACAATAAAGCATAATTTTTATTTCTTTAATGGGGGAGAAGCGAACACTCTGTGGAAAGGTCATGGGAAGCAGTTACTTTTTACAAGGGTTATGAGCAGAAAGAAAAATTTTATCAGTTAACTTTCATCAGCTAATATGAAGATGTGATAAGTAAATTTAAATACGGATATTGCAGATTTCTGTACACCCAAAAGGGTCCTCTGCTTGTGCTTGCTGAAGATGCCCTCCACGACATGAGAGGAACATTTTGTCCCTGTTAGTGCTGAACAAGCATCATTGCCATAGGTTTCTGTGTGGTGGGAAGGGGGGACCAATGTGATCCATGGCTCCTCTACCAGCCTGGAGGATGCTGAGCTCAGGAATAGTCCTCTGCATTTCTGACAGGGATCCTGAATTCCTCAGTTTCTGGGTTTACTGGCAGAAGTTAAAGAGGTTGTTTTTTCTGGTAATACCCCACACTTCAGCTCACAGCCAGAGTTTGACCAGTCATGCATTAGCATGCATCTTCTCCCTAAAATAATCTTCCTAATAAAATCCCATGACAAACAACTTTTATGTACTTCCTCCTTTCCTTTCATCTATGTAACTCTAAATTTTACTAGACACAATAAACTTTTCAACTATGAACAAGGGAATTGCAACATTTTTTGGGAGCCATCAGGTGACAAAATTCTATTTCTCTTCCCTTTAAATAGGTAATAATTATTTATACTGTGATATAAACCCGTTTTTTGCAAAGTTATTTATATAGTAATTTTCATTATGCAAATGAAATAATAAAATAGCAGCAATGTAACGTAGCTAATGATTTATAGTTGCAGGAATGAGAACCTTATGGCTTGAACCATCTCAAAATATCTGGAATAACCTTGAGGGCATTTGAACACTTAAGTATCATCCATTTAGAGCTCTTAAAACTAATAAAGGATAAAAACAAGGTGAATCTAGGGTATTTATAATAAATTCACTATTTAGAAGGGCTCCGGGATGTGTATTCAGAATTTCAGGTTTTATGAGAGCCAGGTGTATCTAAATATTTGCCTTTTTGACACCTGAAATTAATAATGAAACTCAGCATGGCAGTATATCCAAAAGAACTGCAGAAGAGAGAAATTCCACTGATTACAGAAAGCTTAAACAGTGAAAAGGCCTTGAAACATATGTCCCACCAAGAGGAATAGTCATAAATCACATGCAAACACAGGACTGCAGCAAAGTGAAAGGCCTTAAGTTAGACTTTGGCAGCAAAAGTCTACCTGTATTATTGATTTGAACTCGAATTTAAACAGCCACCCCTTCAATTTAATATCCCATTCTGAGGACATTAAAGCAAACTCACTGCTAAATAAAACAGAGAGTTAAAGAGATGTGTTGCTAGATATAGCAAAACAATGAAACAATTTAATTAGGCGATAATGTTTCTGGCACTGGAGTATACACAGCAATAAACTTTTTGTGGTTGATTAAATGCTGAAGTGAAGCAGAGCATGAAATCTTTCTCAGAGTAAGGAGCTGCTTCTGGATCTTCCCATTACCCGTGGATCTCCACACTTCAGTAAGGCAGCAGGTCTCACAGTTCTCCTGTGATTCAGCTGTGGGTGTTGGGAGAGCAGACCTTAGAGGATCCAGCACTGACTTTGCTTCTATTCATTTTCTCCATCAATGCATGCTCCTGTAGGTAGCAAATTGGCTTCCTTCACTTTCACAATTAGGATACAAATGCAGAGTACCTCCCCATTGCTCTCAAAATGAGAAAAGCAATTGAATAATTTTAGGAGCGAAAATCAAATGCTGCTCCAGCTCCTTGTTCATGCTGTCTCTGAGGCATTAAAACATGTCTTGCTGTAAATTTTCTGCATTATTTTCAGGTCTACAAATGCTTATCAAGGATTTTGATGACCACTATTCTTAATGAATATAAGGCTATCTTGGATCATCTAGTATTTCTTCTGTGAAAATCCCAGGTTATTCTGATAAGGTAAATTATACCAGACAATGTCATCACTTCAATCTGTTTTGATAAAGGAAGGTCTGGAATAACTTTTTTATTGGACAGTGCTCAATTTCTTCCCCCAACTGTTCTGTCTTTTTGCAGATGCATTCTTGCTGTTTGTGGGTACACTACAATTGAATAGAAGCATTTTCATTTGAAGCATGGTGGAAGAAATCACCTCAATTAGTTTAAGAAAAATAATTTCTTAACACTGTCAATTTTAATTTTATAAACGGAATAAAACTTTAGTTTCAGCTCCTGAAGATCATTTCAGAATTCTGACATTTTCTGTTATAGTACTTTGCAGATAACCTAACTTTCAAGGAATGTCCTTGGTTTGGCCATTACATAATTCAGTACTTTGGAATACTTCTGGGATGCTCTGAAGTTATATTTTTATATTTAAAAGTCTAATTGCTATGTTCCTAGGTGAGCTTTTTAAATGCAAATTTAGCACATCTACCACCTCCATTCCTCTTCTGCTCCCATGATCATCAAATCAAGCACCCCTCTGTCAGTCTAGGCTTCCTTCAGATTTGCAACCTGAACTGAAATCTTAATGGGTCTTCCAATAATTAAACCTTTGACAAAAGCTGGTATTTCTTCACCACAGAATGGTGTGTTCAACAAAATGGCTTCCCTGGGGCCCAATCTCCATCTTTAAACAAAAACAGTTCTGGTTCTCTGGAGACATTATATTTATTGAATGTAACTGTCATAATAGCTTGACAGGTGTTGAGCCTTGTCTGAATTTTGTGATCTGAAGCTGTAGTATCCTACTGCCTGCCCCACAATTAATCTTATTGTCTTTGTAGGGTCCCAGGGTCTATCTACCCAGATAACAAGGGGCAAAGTGACCTGTCAGTTAAGCTTAGAAAAGTGTTAAATCCTGAAAGGGCACTTAAATCCAGCACTTAAAAGGACCTCCTGTACAGAATTGCCTTTCCTACCTTTCAACACTCTCCCTACATAAGATGATGGAGGAAGGGCAAAAGAAAATCAAAAAACAAACTTAATAACACCTTCCCTTCCAAAGACCATGATTTATAACAAGATTGTGAGAACATTCTGAAGCTATTTCATGTTGAATTACAGTATACCTTTACAAGTGGCTGCTAAACTAGGAGTTCATGACAGGACTACTTGTGTTACTCTCATACTGTTCCTTGTGCTGCCACAGAAATTTAAAATGCAGTACATACAAAATAGATCTATAAATTTATGTAGTAACTATCCCAACAAATGCAAACTCATTCTTAGTAACCATAAAATTACCTTCTGTTATCTATCACCCAGAGAATTATAGTTTCATCACTTAGAACAGCAGCAAAACTGAATAACACTGCCTGTTTACCCACTATTTCTCTGTTATATTCTGTGCAAGTGCTGCAGCTTGCAGAGAAAAAGGATAAACAACAAAAAATCAAAGCTGAATATATGGTGTGGTAAATAAGTGTTGTGTTATCAGCTCTGCACTGCATATGATTTTTTAAAAGTCAGCATTTACCTCTTTAGCTTTTAGTTGGAGCCACAAATAAATTGATATAATTTTGCTCCCTAGGTATGCCAACCAGGTTACATTTATGGAACATTACACTGTCAAATTACTTTCATTAAACATGGCAACAGAATAACATACAGAAACCGCATAGGCTTTAATAGCGTGCAAATTAATATAACTGTCTCTTTGACAGAGTGCTGGGAACAGTAAACTCTAAACTGTTAATAGAACTTTTCCTTAGTTCCTTCTCCCTGCTCTGAATTGAAGGTGGCTCCTCTACCTCTGTCACCAGAAGCAGTGGTTGGGTGCTGGCATCAGGGCATAACTCCTTGTCATCACAGGTGAATGCCAAACCCACATGAGCAGAAGAGCCACAGAAAACACCCTTTTCATACCCTGGAATAGTATTTTTAGCCATGAGGCATGTGAAGTGTTGAGCAATGTGGAGACAGAAACACTGCTGCATGTTTTGTTTCACCCATCACAACTGTAAGCACTGAAACCTCAGAGGAATCTGTGATTAAAAATTACAGATGGAAGCTATTTGGGAACTTGGTGTATGTTTCAAATAATTGTTGCCTGATCACATATATTATGGCACATTCAGAATAAAAGGCTGAATTCATCAGTTGAGTTCTTTTTCACTCATTATTTGCTCAGCACCACTAATACTGTATGTGAAGCTAGGATCTGAATCCCCACAAAGAGGAACTGCTTCTGAGGAGCCCTCCAATGGAACTTTTTAAATTCTGCCATCAAATAGCTTTTCATTGAGAAAAAATTTAAATGTATTATCATTTGGCTCTCACAGTATGGATCTCATGAACATACATATTACATATATTTTATTCCCCAGTGTAAAATATGGATAGCATCTGTTTTGATCTCGATCTTCTCAAAAATGTGATACAGAAACATTTCAAGCTGTATTTCACTATTTATCTAGAGCTTATTCATTCAAAGTGTGAAAAGAAACTTGTTGGCTTTTTTTCTTTTCAAAATGTGTAAATAAAGCTTGACATCCATCAGAAATCTAGGTCTTTTAACATTAACATTTGAAAATTGTGAATTGTCTGCCACAGAACTTTGATGATAATGGTCTTATAAAGGAATAAACAGGAAGGTCAGGCTGCCAGTGCCTCGTATACAAAGAAGAACTAGAACATGCTGTCTGAATAAAGCTAAAAGTAATGTTAACTGATCTGCTACAAAGCACCAGGAATAATTTAGCATTTTAACCAAGCAATTGAAAGAGCAGATGAATACTTTTGCTTCACAATAGAGGGCTTAGACATTTGGGCAGTGAACTTCCATAAACCATACGTCTTTTTGTTTTAATATTCATGTTTATTATCCAAATAGCCTTTTTTTTTTTTTTGATAAATTAAAAAAGCTCATTCAAAAAGCTTGAGCAAAGCTCAAAGGATGGAAAAAATTATCTCTGACATTAAGATAAAATGCACATTACCAGCCCTAATATGATTGTTTGCTCTAATGTGGAAGCCTTGAATTTGCTGCACAGCATCTGATTTGTCCTTTCAAAACTCTGCATATCTCTGCCTTATTATGGTCACTTTCTCTTCATTTTGACTGACTTGGTTAACCCAAGTCTCCCTGCCTATTTTCCTTTTTATCTTTCCATTTTTCTTGCCTTACTGTCCTTCCTCATACATCCTGTTAGAGTAGATGGGAACCTTTCTTCCTTAATTTTCAGTCATTCAGATGTCTTTAGTTTTTTAGAAATATTTAAATTAATTTTTTTTAAAGGGCAAAATGGAAGGGAGGAAAAAAACCTGAAAAGCTACCTGCTATTTTCATTGTTATTGTCAGCTGACACACCTCTGCATCCCTTTGGTTTACATGAGGCTTTAGTTTCTTTACCCAATCAGTTGCAAATAAGGAGTAACTCCATGGTGGCCAGTTTAGCATGAAAGTTGTGTGGAACAAGGACTGGACTTTTGTATGAATGGTGTGTGCAATGCCTCCAACAGAAATGGAGTATTGACATATAATTATTCTAAACTTTAATTGATATAGTGCCAATGCAGCATTTTATGCAGTGTTTTAGTAAAAATTACATCCTGAGACACCTTCAGTATTAAATACAGCTACAAAATTAAATATGCTGTAAAAACTATAAAGGAAATTAGAACTAAGATCAGGAACATTTTGTTTTCCATGTCAATTCCAGTAGTGCCTGATTATTCAGAACTAGATTGAGAGCTCCCATGAATATAAAGATTGCACTTGGGAGCATAGAATTGTCCACTTTATATAGCAACTATGGTTTCTGCTTTTAATTTTAGTTTACTTTTTTTTTTTAATCAGACCAGCATTACTGAATATCACTGCCTGTTTATTTCCTCCTAGTAAGCCCTGGGGTTTATTTCACAAACTGAGAAGAGCATCAGATTTTCTTTCCTTTTTTGCCAGTATGCTGACACTGCTCTGTATCAGTGCAAGCAGCCAACATGCTTCCTCAGGTAGAGGTGAACCGTCCTTTTCTGAAGGGGCATTTCAGCAACCAGCAATAGTGAAATATTCTTTTCAACAGACCTGTCTGCAGCTCTATTTACAGAATATTCTCACTTTGCAGATGGATGGCAGCTTTTCAGAGCTAATCAATTTGCCAAGAGTCTTTAGCAAGGTCAGAGTTGTAATAATAACACAACTGAAACAGTTTAAATCCTTTTTCTACCCCCAAAATACTGATGTTTATGGGAAGACAAGCAAAAAAAGCATTATTGATGTCTAAAATAGATCAGATTCATACCATAGTTAACTGATTCCACTGAGATGATAGCACTGAAAGAATTTCAGTGACAACAAAACAGATAATTAGATGACCCTTTTTAGTGACAACCTGTATCCCAGAAATGTATCAAAACCCCATAATTTATTGTACCTCTAGTTATCTAATGTTGTTGAAAATTTCCCAAGTTAGCAAGGTACATAGGAAAATGAAATACTGATTCACATGGTCCAGAGACTGTCATCATAATTATAAGAATCCAGACTGAAAGGTCAAAGTCTTTTCCAATATTTTTTCAAAAGCTGTTTTTCTATAACGAATAACATTAACTTTCTTTTTTTGACTGTGTATCTTTTCTCCCCTCTCCAAGTGTGACTGTACCCTGGAAGTAATAACAGTAACTGAACACTGGAAGGAATTAACACTTTAAATAACAGCTATGGCAATGTGTGTTGGTGTGGAGTTTAGATGGGGTTATTTGCTCTCCCGTGTTTTAAGTTAGCACACTTCATTTTATGATGAAATCTTGAAACTAAGACTCAGTTTATTCAAAAAGAGTACTCAGATTTCACTAGGAAATTTAAGAACTAAGTCTGCTGCACTATCTTCCAACTACGTAAACAAGGAGTAATTACTCACTCTAAAGAAGTCTAAATGAAGAACTCAAGACATTCATTACATATGGGGGAGCAGAAGAGCCTTTTAGATGTCTTAGTGTCTGCATATTTTAGTGTATTTTCATATAGCTGTCTAGCAGATCATTTGAACAATTAGTTAGGCCTCCATTTCAAGCTAATCCATATAAATATTTTTAGTATTCTTTGAGATGTTGTCCACCTTTTTTATCATGGTTTTGTGGAACATCTTTTGTAAAACTGTATTAGAGATAGGATGAACATTACTGCCCAGCATTACAGCTGTATCTGTATTAATAAAAAACCTTTGCACGGCAGAATCCATACCTACACAGACAAACTTTTTCACCTCTCAGAACAGACTGATCACCTCTAAAGAATGTGCTGAAATACTCCTTGGTTCACAATAATCTCAAAGCCATGCACAGGCACAGTATGAAGCAGCACAGTTTGCCCCATTCTGAAGCTGTGATGTGCACTTCCCCAAGAAGCAAATGAAATGCATCATCTTGTGTCTGTACTCAGGCCTGCACCCTGGCTGTTTTCAGTTTGCTGCTACACATCACCAAAAAATCCAAACATGAAAACAACTCTGTGCTTTGTTTATAGATTGCAACACATTAGATGTGTTGCATAACATAAGAGCTGCTTTGTGCAAAATAGGACAGAGTTCATTTGTATTACACTGCGTTCAAAATTAGTACAGATGTTTACATCATCGAGTACTCTGAGACCACATAGAGATCTGGAATACACCCAAAGTTAAGAAGTAATGCAGAAACTTTAACTTAGACTGTTATCAGGATGGAGCTGAAAGGTAAATTTTGTAAGTATTAAGGCATGTGAAAAGAACTTAGGATACATAGGTGCACATTCTCTTCTATCTCTTGACTCATCTCTCTCAATATACCTTAGCCTGATTTTCTGTCTAATCCACCAGTCATGTTTTGACTCCTTAGAGCTTTTTGAGGGAATGACTGATATTTTTCTACTTCTACATTGCAGCTATACCAGTTGGGCCCATCTTGGCTTTGACCTTTATAAATTAAAATAAGATTTAAACCAACATGAACATTCAGATGAATGAATAACACTCAACAGTGTCACTGAATATGGATGGCAAAAATCAGCACCCTTTCCCCACTTCCTTTGTTTCCCAGTTGAGAAGAAAAACTAAATTAAAGCTCTGCTTTATGGTGCATGCAAATCTCTGAATAAATACAGACTGGTAAATTGGATGTCATGTGTGTGTCAATAGTGCAACATATCACAGATACAGGTAATCTCCTTAAGGAGAAGACATGGTATTTAATGTGTCTGATGGATGCCCTTTTATACTACAACAATATTGAGGACTCCATGACAAACTCCTGACAGCATAAACAAATTTCAGGCATGCATGATAATGATGAAAAATCTTAAAGCATTCATACACTTTACAGTGGAGTGTCAAAGGCCTTTTGTAAGTCAGTGTATCTCAGTAAAGCAGGAAAGTTTTAACCAGGAACTGCATCAAATAACCTGTCAATTACGTTATTTGATTTTTGTGGCTCAGCTTGTCCTTAAGGTTGTTTTTCTAGAACTATGTCAATACCCTTAAAGTTCCTACAGTACAACATGCCAGTAGCTGCTGTTTTGGCACAATTTCTGATATACTGATGCTTATCAATCTAATCATGTAAGGCTCATCTTCCAAAGGGAAACAACTGAAAGATCATAGCATCATATTTCACAGTGGAGTGGCTGTCATCACAATATATCATGCATGTATGCAAAGGTCATGCTGTAAATCTGTTTCATTACGACCAAACACAGAAGAAGGAGAAGGCAGCACATGAGGGAATTGCTGATGTTACAGAGTTGATAAAGAAGTCACTGCCCACAAGTAACACCCACAGTCATTGCTGCCTTTTGCTGTACATTTCTACTGTGAAAAAGAATTTTCATGTGCACTTTTTCATCTTCACAGAAGGTTTTCTTCTATGAGACAGAAATTCTACATTCTAATATTTGTTACTGAAGACAAAAAATTTCCTAAAATCCAGAGCTAGTACAATAATAGCAGTTTGGGGTTGTTAATCTAAATCTATTTTAATGTGTTTTGTTTTCACTAGAGCTTACCCTTTTTTCTTAAATCTATATTAGCTCTGGCCAGTAGCATGCAAATGATAGGTTAAGTATGTTTTTCTCTTTAAAGGAAGCTGCTAAAAATGAAAGAAAATTTATTTAAGCATTAATTTTTCTGACTTTTCCCTCCCTGTGGATGAATATATAACTGCAAGGCATATTTCCATATTTCCTTTTCCTGTGTTTTGCAGGGCATATATCCTCTAGCCATGACTAAAAGCATCTTAATAAGTGATCTTAATATTCTTCATCCTTCTGGTCCCCTCTGCTTGCTTGAGTCAAATATGCAATTTCCAAGTGTATTTGCAAACATCTGAAGACTGACTCCTTTCTGCATTGAACTGAGCTGGGTGAGCTCTGCATTTTTGGAAGTTTAAGACGCAATTTCACAGAGTCCAGACCAGACATTATCAGAGCTCACTATCTTGCTATTTCTCCCATTGTGTTCTAATCAGCCCATGTGACCACCAGTACGCGGGCAGCCTGTGATTCACACGGTGTTTTTTAGTAAGGCATTTGAATCATAGCCCCTGATTTATTCGCATATCCATAATCTTTTATTCCCATTGGTCAAACTTAAAAAAGGTTGAGAGACCTTTGACTCACGTATTTCGGTAATGGCTGTTAAAATCAATTCTAGCATTAAAGTCTCTAAGAATGAACAATGCATTGAGTGGAAAATTGATTAAATGGTCAAAGAAGAGTCCTTTGTGGCCTCGTTTGCTTTTTCAATTAGTACAGATGTCACAGCTGGTCTGGGTGGCTCTCAAACTTTCACAAAAATTGTCCTTGAAGCTTTGTCTTTCTGTGAATCTTTTTCTTCTTAGAAAGATGATTTTGCATTGAAGCTAGCACTTCTGTACTTTTTTGTACTCCATTTCCACAAGAAACCAAACAGTCATGAAAATGAATTGTGCATTTGAATGATAAGACACTAACAGGAAAAAGAATTAAAATCCTTCTAGGTGAACTAGTGTCTTTTAAGGAATTTGATTTCAATGTTCTGATGGATTTAACTTGAATTTGTTTCCCTCCTTTAGGAATTATGGGGGTGAGTTCATGCACATGTTTGGCAAATGAGAGCTGACAGGGAGATGACTCATAACTGCAGCTACCTCAGATTGCTTTTGACCAGAATTCCTGGGTCTGCAGGTGAAGAACTGATGGGAACATGTATGAATTCACTTAGGGGAGCTCCAGTAAGTCATGTGATGAAGGCACTCAACTGGGATTTAGATGATCTGAGTTCAATTCCAATCCCAATTCTGCTACAGACTTACTACTTGATGTTGAGAAAGTCATCCTGGGAAGGACTTTGCATGAACTTTTAGCGTTGGTCTAATTCTGCTGCCATTGACTTCTACAGAAAAATAATTCCCAGCATGTGCCATGACATGGAATATCATGGCTATATTTGTAACCTATTGGTGTGTTGTCTCTTAGAAACTACAAGTAAGGTAATAAATCCTTAATTTAATTTCTTTAAATAAAAATGCTAGGGTTTAAATTATTTTCAGATATGTAGGAGAAATGGATAGGAGATGATAACCTTAACTACACTGTTTCTGTCCTTTACCTGCTGACTGCCATGTAACATTCATAAATGCAAACACTGGGATTGTTTCTTTATTTTAGCTATGCAAACAGTTTAGTTATAAGAGGCAATAGGTTTCATTTTAGTGCCTTAATGTTTTATTAATTTAATTTTCCACAGTCAAATTCTTTTTTCATTTTGCCTTATGGCCTAAATTTCCCTTGATATTTGTAATTATATTTGTTTGTGGTTATACTGCAACATGCTGTAATTCTCGACCAGCTGACAATGAACGAGAATTTTTATCTAATGTCTTATTAAAAATAAAAATAAAGACTGACATGGAGATCCCTTAATTTATTTTTTGCAAATTCAGAAATCAATTGCCTGATTAAACTTAACGCATTTAAAACTATGCATTTTATCAGACATGTAAAACACATGAGCCAAAGTCAAGTCCCTTGTTGAGTGGCTTTAACTACCACCTAAGTTGCTGCAAGTTGTTTCAACCTGTGCATAGACTGAATTTCTCCCATGGTATTTGGAATAATGGAGAACCATATAATGGATTAAATGGCTGGCCTTTCGAAGGTAGTGATCTGCTTACAAATGAAGCCACTGTCAAATACTTCAAGTTATCTCCCAAAACAATCAGATAATTTTGCAGTTTAGACATAATGAAACAAATTTGCAGATTGGGTAGTCATAATTTGGTGTCCTAAATGATAAGGCTTATTTGGCATTATTTTGCATTGCATAAGATAAAAATTATGTTAGTCCAAATGCTGACACTGGCCTCTAAAAAGTCTGGATTAGCACTGTACTTCAATAATAGCAGCTTTTTTTGGTCTGCCTACATTATGTCCTCTTGTTCCTTCAGTCACCTAGTATCAGGACACGTTTTTTCTGCAAAGGTAGCAACAAGAGGCAAAGTTGTGGATAAAGCTCCATATCTGTGCCTAAAACAGATGAGTAAAACAGACTGCGTTCTGAAGGGATGTAATTTGTATGAAGGACTGGAACTGTGTTTGGCCAGAGCTAATTCTCTGGGTGATTATTGTTACTTCTTCACATTTTAGGAAGAAATTGTGGAATATAACTTCTTTTCTGTGTCACAAACTTTTAATTCCACTTTGGATAAATATATCCAGAATTTCACATTTAGTTGCGATGGAGCCTGACCTGTCATCTTTAAATGTGGTGTCCTCTAGGAGACAAACCCATAACCATTCAAACCCATCCATAATCTGAGAAAGGAATAATACAAAGTTTCTGTTGGAATGATCAACATGTGGTTGTTTCAGGCTATAGATACGATTTCAGTTTTCTTCAATTATGCAGAAAAAATTATCAATTTTACCGAAAGTGATGTACTGAAGGCATGTCTTGCAAACATTTTACAGGAAAGGCCAAGTGCACACTCTCCTCTGTCTCAGTTCCTACCTTAGGTTTTCCAGAATGTAACCATTCACTGCATCCCTCTTAAGACAGAGCTGAACAGATGACATACAGAGAAATTTGTTCCCTACTGGTATTCACAGAGATTCCTGTTGTCAGTGATTTTCAAAGCAGTACAGGTAGATTTTTAGACTACTATAATGAGTAGAAGGTTATGCAAGTGGCTACTTGTTCAATAGTACAGAGTCATCAGCAAACTCTGCCACCTTGCAATCCTCTTACTTCAAATTATTAAAAAAATATATTAAACAACTTGATCATAGTACTGACCCCTGAGACACTCCATTATTAATATATCTCTTCTTTGAGGTTATAACTATTTATTTCCTATCATTTAATCACTTTTTAATCCATGACAAGCCTTTGCCCCTTACTTCATTGTTATTTATTATCTTTAATTTTCTTTTATGGGGGACCTTTTCTAAAGCTTTTTGAAATCCAAGTAAATTATGTCCATTGGGTCATGTTCATCTACTGCCTTATTAATATTTTCAGAACCTTCTAACACATTAGAGAGGCACAATTCTCAGTTACAGAAAGGTTGTTGGTTTTTCCCTTGCCATATATATTACAATTCCCTAAATGTTGCACTACCTTTTGTTTATTTAATTCTCAGTCATTGTAACAAACTGTAACTCTCAAGACATCCCCTAAATGCTTAAAAAAAAACCCCAAAAAACATGCTAATGACTTTCCAGTTGTCAGGAAGCAGGTGATTGGTAAGAGTATAGTGTAATTTGTTATTAAGCTACTCAGTCAGTCAGTCAAATAATTTGAAGGATGGCTCCAAAACTTTCTGTGAAGAAGATTCAGTTATAAAACAACCAGTTTATTTATTTCATAAAATAGCTTCTGAAAGAGGAGCTTTATCATCTTATTTCTTCAGTTGTACTGAAATACATACATGCATTCTTAGATAGCCAATTCCTGCACTCATTAGCCTCACTTCCTTAGTAATACGCACCAAGAAACCAATGGAAAGAATTGTTCTGAAAATCTTGCTTTTTTAAAATTATGCCAGAGGACTCAGGAAATCTTCTCACCCATCACTGTTTTAGTACTTTATCCCTTCCAAAGTGGCCATTGTGTGCTGAGGGTCCTTTTCCTATGTGAGAGGTAGAGCTAAATGTCAGTCATCTTAGCCTTTCCCATGGTGGGCCCTGGGTCAAGAAAACACTGATGAAAGGGAGAAAGAAACAGGAGAGCTTATGATGGTTTTTCACCCCAAGGAAAGTTATTTGACTCTAGATCTGGGCCAGCCACTAGGGCTGAGCAGCAAAATCCAAGCAGTGTATCTGCAGGTAGGTCAAATGAGAAACTCATGAGTAATGCTGTAATGATTTCAAAAAGGTGTTCTGTCAAAGAGGGAACATGGAAAATTCAGAGTCTTTCCTCTCTTCTTATGCCTGAATGTAGAGATCAGGGAATGAATTTGGGACAGAATTGCACAGAAATAAGGACTGCACATGGCCAGCAGAAGTATGAAAAAATTGTCCTCTCCTTGAAAGATGAAAAGGACCTCAGAGTGGCAGATATTCTCAGTCTGTCACAGAAACATGGACATGTAGACAAGCTATTGCAGGCAAGTGGTATCTGTGAAAAGCTTGACGAGAGCTAGGTCTCAACAAGCAACTCAGTGTCCTATTTGCAAACCTATTAGTGCTGGACTGAGGAGGGGCCCATACGCTGGTTTTGGTGTTGAATTATACTAAAACCAGTCTGGCAACTAACCCCGAATCAATGCCCTGATAATGAGGCAAAGATTTGGCAGCTAAGCTGCTAAACTGACCTGGAGACATATGACTGTCAGTCAATCACTATAAACTGTAAAATCACATTGTTGGGTTCCTCTAACATACTCCTTCTTGGAGTGTGTGTATGAAGTTTCCTCCCTTGGTTAAGAGGATGCCCGCCATGGATACTCCTCAAGGGTGAGTAAAAGAGATCTGCCCATGAGTACTGGTGTGGTGAGTTATATCAATCTCTACTTAATAATTGTTTCTTTTTGCTATCTTTATTATAATTGTTTTTAGTATACATACTTTGATATAGTATCATAGTAACATATAGTATCATATCTTATCCTATACTATACACCACCAGAAATTTTAACTTTTATCCTGTGTAATAAATAATTCTGATTAAGATCTTTTTACTAAATATTTGCCATGAAAAATAATTAATTTAATGTAAATATATCTGATCTGCCAGACCTTTAGATTCTATGGGACAAATTTATTGTAATCACTGACAAAGTCTGGGACTAAGATTGGACCCAATCACACCTAGACTCCTGTCTGAGAAGGAGTTTAGGATGAAAAGGTGTCCTTGTGGCTCAGTGGCAGGGTTTCTCTAGTAAATTTTGTCTGAATCTCCCACTCCATCCACAACTCAAGAGTGCAAGACCAGAGCAGGATGCAGGAGCTACTGGGACAAGAAGCCAAAGCTCATCCAGCAATTATTATGACTTCCCTAGACACTATTGTGCTGGAGCTGAGTGTTAGAAATGGCAGCCAGAATATACAGATTGCTTTATACAGAATATATGACTCATATTTGGGGTTTGAGGCTTCTTCTCAGCAATACTCAGTTGACAGCTCTACTGCAGCAGACTATGGGACTGAAGTTCTGACTGGGCTGTCAAAATTTGGCAATGATGACATTTTTGGTCAGGCTGGAAGGACTGTTCCTGGAATTATTTTTGTCAGGTTCAAATCTGATAGGGATTTCAGGCACTGGGAGACACATAGACCTGAAGGACTTATACTGTGCTGGTTACATCCAATAAGCCAGGAGTTAAGGAACAACTGTGGTTTCACTGCAGCAAAAGTGATTGTACCCAGTGAATCGTGGTGTACTGCCCAGGTAATTAAGATCTGGACACCCAGATAGTAGTGAAGCATTATATGGTCAATATAAATGGCAAGTTTAAACACAGACAGAAATGATTTTTCCTCAAAATATTACAGGAGGGACAGCACCATATTTGACAGTTAGGAATCTAGGAATCTCCTTGGGTTTTTTCAGTTTATAATGGCCATTGTTGTTATTTCTTGGAAATGATAGAGCTGCACACACTACTGAGATCATATTCTTTATTTAATTTATCATTGGACTTAATATATTCTGCCTCCAGGGGTTGTATGCTTTGTCTAAACAATGTGGATGGAATTCTTCATAACTTGCCCAGCATTTGAATGACCATTCACAAATCCACCCCCTGGATGGGATGGACTGTGCTGCAGGAAAGCAGAGTTGGTTCCTATGGCCCAATATTTTAGTTCTTGTCTTTTACCAGAGAGTGTTTGAGATCGAGGGAAGTGATTGCATTTTGGCTACTAGCTGAGTGTGATTCCTAAATTACACACTTTCCCTAAAAACTAGGAATAAAATAGAGCTGTCTACTCAAGTCATCTTGCTAGCAGTATGATCTTATGTCACCTAAACAACATCAAATTACTGGAGTCTGAGAAGACTAAAATAGTGCTGAAAAGCAATATTTACAGATCCCTAAAACAGGAAAATTATGATAGTAGATTGGGTTTGTTGCCAGTGGAACAAGTCAGGTTCTGAAAACTAGGTTTTAAAATTAGTCAGATTTTTTTTCTAATGAAAACTATGCAGGATTGTTTGTGGGAAGCAACAAAAACCACAAAAGTTTCCAGCTCAAATTGAAATATTTTTTAATTTCACCTTCTTTTGGCTGTTTTTCATCAGGTTTTGCTTTTTCATTGCAGAAGCTTCTTATCAGCTTTTCCATTTTTAACACCAAATAAATCTCTAACTTAATTATAGTTAATACAGTGTTGTCAAATACTGAGAAATCATGAGTAGGCTTCCAGAATTTATAGGTTTGGGTTGGTTTGTGGGCTTTTTTACTACCTGTTTGGGGTTCTCCTTGTTTGACTTCTCTCTTTCACAGTTTTAGGAAATGATTTGGGTTATTTTCTGCTTAGATATCAGGACTGGAAACATGATTTTTTTAATGGAAGTTAATAGCCTCCTAATTAGTATAAATCTAGGAGCTAGGTCTTTAAGAGAAGCATCAAATATCATGAGGCTAATAATAAAACTGCAAGAGCTGGCAATACTGTTATCCAAAAATGACTTAAGGTTCCCTATTTTGCCAGAACAATAGTCATTTGTCTCAAATTTATCAGTAGCCTTTTAACTTTTACAGTTATGTCAGAGGTGTGGAAACATTTATTTTTATTTCTTACCTACAATTTACTTGTCTCTCTCTTAACGATGTTGTCTGGGTCTTCAGGCAAAATATTACACATCAACTTGTCATTAAGTCACAGTTTTGAAATAGAGCTTTTTACTCCATCCTGTGTATCCACTGATAATTAAATAAGAATGCCAAAGTATATCTTTTGCAAACAAGATTTTTCCTTTTTTTATACTTCTTCTCTTGCTCATTTTTGGGCTTAATTTTTTTCTTTCTCTTTCATTTTCTTTTCCTCTCTTATTATTTCTCTTTTATGTTATTCATTCACTTCCCACAGTCATTAATGTGCTCCTGCCTTGTGAATAGAAAGAAAAAGAACAGTAAAATATTATTGAATATTAGCTGAACTGTTAAAAAATTTGTTGACAACAGGACAAACTGTCACTCTGTTATGATGGCTTATACAGGATATGAGAAAATGTCACAAAAAAACCCCTGACACAGGTTGTTCAGATAAGCTGTGGATGGCTCATCCCTGGAAGTGTTCAAGATCACTTGGATGGGGCCCTGAACAACCTGGTGTAGTGAAAGGTGTCCTTGCCTATGGAAGAAGCATTAGGACAAGATGATCTTTAGGGTCCCTTCCAACCCAAACCATTCTGTGATTCCATGATGAGCAAAGAATGTGGTTTTTTTCCCCATACCAATACCTGCAGAAATGTAAGGAGAACTTTACACACAGGGTTTCAGAAGTACCCCTTGGTAATTTGTTATGCGTACTGCTGCTGTGCACCTCAGCAGAATGCTAAAATTATTAGGTAAACATCTGGGTGTACTTGAAAATGTTAGAGATTATCAGTTTTGTAAGAGATTAAGTACATCCTGTCTGTGCAGAGCTGACAAGATTTGTCACAGGCACGGAGGCAAAATGGAATCCAGCTGTGTCAGAAATGAGCAGCTGAACCTGTTTGGGTCTTGCTCAGGGAAAGAAAGGGGTGGAGGACAATGAAGAAAGGACAGTGATAGGGTGGAAAGCCACGAAGAAGAAAGAACATTAAAGACTGATCCCCAAAGCAAAACTGCTGCCACTGGGAGGATGGCAAAAATGGAAGGCTGAGGTGGTGCCTATGGGAGGGCCCAGTACAACCAACTCAGAAGCTGCTAGTGACCATCCTCACTGGCCCCTGACCCTGTACCCACACTGGCTTTAAAATTTAAAGTTATATACTATGTCATATTAAATGTCCCATCATTTTAAAAATGTGCTTTATTTTTACTGTTATTACCATACCTTTCCTATCAGACCTCATCTCTACATCGTGACAGCTCACTAGAATACCAGTCAGTAGCAGACATTCATGATCAGAAGACTTAGAACTGTAGATATCCTTAGAACATGTAATATTTTTAAGTCTTTTAAAGAGCCCAGCTTATTTTGTACTTCACTGTTACTCTTGCTCTCAGAAGTAGCATTTATTATCAGAAGATGATATGAAAGGTCATAAATAGCACTGAAACTGGAGTTGCATGTAGTTTGGAACTCATTTGCTGTTGGTATGGCTCTGTACAGAGCCCTCAGAAGTAGTGTGAAAATTCAGAAGACTGCTGAAGTTCAAAAGTAGAGTTGCTATCCATTTAAAAAGGAAAAAGTGCTTAGGTGCTTGATATTAGAAGCCTAGATTATTACTGCTTGGTTTTAATTCTGTACATTTTTATAACACATCAGATCAATTATGTTCTCAGTTTTATTGCCCGCTAAAAGACCATCAATTGTTATGACCACCAAATCTTAGTTCAAACATAAGAGTGACCATCTGCTTTGGACTTCATCTACCATCTCTGGCAAATCTTAGGAAGACTTTGCTATATATTTTTAGCTCATATTGAAAAGCGCATTGAAAATAGTTTCATTACAGGGTAATAGGAAAAAAAAGTAAAAGAAAAAAACCAAGCACATCCCCCCCCACACCTACCCTATTTTCTGTGAGAAAGTATCACCTCAGAAATTTTAAAATATTTTATCTCTGATGTATTAAAATAGTTATATGCTTCAGTGTTTTTGTATCTCACCTGTACTGCTGTGGTGGGTCAGGCATATGCTAGATCATGCAGTATGTTCTGGGACTCATCTCTTTTAGAAGACTATGCTTTCCATTTTCATGTCTAGTTAAAGTAGAGAGCTATGTATAGAAAAAGTAACAGCAAAGAGCAGAACAAAGCTCAGGAGTTCTTTTCACATCTTCACAGTCATGGGTTTATTATTCCTTCCTCTATCCTGCTAGCTTCCACTTGTTCAGATTAAAATTATAAAAGGCAGGTAAACATAAAAAAGCTTTATATTTAATTTATTTTATACCTTATCTAATATTATATATAAGAAATATTGCATATTTTAATTTTTTTACTTTTATGCATTTATTATATGTGTTAGATATTTGAGAAATGTCTTTGTATACTAGAAAAATAACAACCTTTCCCCACAGCTTGCCTGTTGCCATTCTTGTTCCTTCAAATGTTTTGCATTTAATTTCATGGTATCATATGATGCTTTTCCATTGTGCAAGTGTGTGCAGGATCATAACAATAAATGCTTCTCAACACCAATTAAGAAAGCAAGACAAGCAAATCCAGTAAAAGTGAGAGAGTTTCCAGTAAAAATGAAAAAAATGAGATAGCACTGGGAATATTGAAATGAGCAAAGTGGAACTTCTGAGATGAGATATACAGTGTAAAAATTTGATCCTTGCTTGTTTTAGCAGACTATCTAGGAAAAAGAGTTGTAACTCCTTTAAGCATCACCTTCCTTCACAGGTTTTGGGAGTCAATCATTCAGATGGATGAAAGTTCTGTGGATAACTTGGCAGGTCAAGGGAGCTCAGGTCAACTAACTGACTTTGTTAATCTGTGAAGGGGATACAGCTCTGACTGTCCAGCCCACTGCTCCTGCCATCTGCCTCTCCAAGTTTAATCCAGCTCAGTTACTCCTAGAAGATCTGCTTCCTCAGAAGACCTGCATTAGAAAAGGGCAAAATCCAAAAGCTTCCTTAAAAGGAGGTGGGTAAGCCTCAAAGGCTAGTGTGACAAGATGAGAATCCATCCTTCCCATTCATCATTTAGCAATGGTGGTGGATCACACACAGAGGGCCAAGGATCTGCTACCACAGGGAATGAAAGCTAATGGGAGCCCTCCTATAAGTGAAAATAATTAATGAAAAATTTATTACCTGTATTATAGAAACTGCTGCTGGATAGTCCCCAGATAAATTAAATTAATAAAGTTGCAGAGTAATTAAGCCATATCTTTCTGTTTTCTTGCATGGCTGGGGCTGATGCAAGCTCAGCAGAACAGAGGTAGAGGAGGATATAGTTTTGAAGGGATGAAGTTTGAAAAGCAGAAGAGAGTATGTTAAAAAGAAACTCAAAGCAAGGGAGCCATATACAGTGTGGACATAGGCTTTTGACTAGGTTATTACGTTTCATTTTAGAAATATGATGGTTTATGGAAGTTTCAGAAATGTGCAGAAAAAAACCTCAGTGTTTTTGCAAAGGAAAGGAAATTGGTCCTGTGACACGAGCAATAGAATAGAGTTACAACAAATTTTTTCAGTGCAGTGACATATTATCTGTTATAAATAAAACTGCATATTATGTGTACATTCTATGTAATTACTCTTTGAAGTGAAAAATTTGCAGATTGAACTTTCTCAAACTTTCTGACACAAATTGCTTTACTACATATTGATTTAAAATTAGAAGCAAAACTTCTGAGAAAAATGAACATTTGTTACTTGTCTTGACAATGTATGAATAAATTCCTTACTTTTCTGAACTTCAGTTTTATTAAGTAACTTTCTATAAGACAAGTTTCAGCAGATCAGCACAAAATTTTCTTAATTTCATTACAGGCTGTAAATTAAAATTAATGAGGCTGACACCCACAATTAACAATGAAAAATGCAGATTGTTATAATTACTTAAGCAATAACATTGCTTTACATAGAAGACTTAAGGTGCTCCACAAATTATTTACAAGTGTTACATAAAACACAAAAAATGACAATTTCAATTTATTTTGTCAGTATAAAAAACAAAAATCCTTACTAAAACCTTTCTCAATTGGGAATCTCTCGCCATGCATAATTAAGCAAATTTGATTGCAATTAAGCCTGGCTTCTACAGTGGAGTTTTAATTAATGCAAATCTGGCATCTACATCTATAAGATTAATTTTTGTGAATTAAAAGAAAACAACAAAGCATATTTGAAAGTGCAATTGTATTGTTGAAAGGATGGAATGCAAAATCTGATTATTTTTCAGTCTTCCATGTGGATAGCCTTTGACTTACACTTTAAGGAGGGATATTTTATTTGGATCTGTTGTTTTGTTTCTCAAAGCATTCATTATTAAGCAGGATCATAGCAATTACATGAGACTTTGTCTAAGGAACATCTTAAAATGTAATTATATACATTTAGAAGTAGAAATTAATTATAATATAGGCTAAGGAGTGAGGGCACCATTATACTACGCAATGTTTTTCTGAAGTCATCATCCTTGTCTTGCATTTGGGGCATACAATATCCTGTGGCATCTGTGGGAGTACTGGAGAGGTTTTCAGATATATCTTAATAAGATCTCCCCTTAAAATCCCCAAAATTGGAATTACTTTTATAGGACGGGGGAAAAGGAAAATTTCTATATTTAACAATTGTGTTTGAACTGATTTTTAAAGTGCTTTTTTCTGTCTTAAATTTGTTCGTGTTTAATATCTTTAAAAGAAAAATTCTTTACTTGGAATCTGTTCCTTTGAAAGTGTCCTATACGAGTCACCTATTCTGTCAATCTTTCTATGTAAGATATTCAGATTTAGAATCCACATGGTTTGTCTTCTACTTAAATACAGTACTATGTAATTTTATTTTATCATTTATGCAATAAAACAGTCAAATAGAAATGGACCATTAGCAGGATAATCAGATATTGCATTAAAAACTATTCTTCTCATTGGCATGCAAGACGGTAAATTTCATCCAGTATCTCCATATGGATGTAAGAAGTCAGGTAACTCCAAGGAAGCATTTATCTGCTTGGTAGAAATTCTCTGTCTGACATGTTGTTTTCTATTGCTCTATTTTTTTCTTGGTCTTGCTTTTGAAAAAATATGGACTGGGTATGCAAAGAAGATATCAGTTCTTTTTTAGTTAAGGATGAAAAGGCTGAGTCAAACCTGTGTTGGAGAAAAGATCAGTGCCAAGATCCAAGTGCCTCTGGGAGAAAATGAACCCCAAGACTCTTGCATGTAGATTATTGGATGTCTCTGGCCTTGATATGAGAAGGAAAATTAGAAGCTGTGTAGTTTTATTTCCTATCTAATACAGTTTCTTTCTAATATATTCCTTCTCTATTCAAACGCCCAAAAGTCTCCATTTTGTTATATGAAACACCATCTGAACTGGAAGTTTCCCAAAGATGTTCTGTCAGAGGAACTGTTCTTTTATGGCTGTGTCAGGGAGAGTATGAAATCATGTCCTTAAGGGGCTGTAAATGCTGCCACACTTGGTTCCCTCAGTACAGTCCTTATTACAGCTCCCAAAGGCAACCTCCAAAGCACCACACTCACGGTGCTCAGAGGGCACTGGAAACAGCAGCAGGTGAGCCTAGCCTTGCAATCACATGCACTGCTTTTGCAGCGGATTTATAAACTTCAGCAGTCTTTTTGTTCTATGTTTTCCAACACAGGCCTATTTACAGAATTTCTTTAATTATATTTAATTTCAGAATATTAAGTCTAGTATTTATTTTGGTTGAAGTCAAAGACTAGTATTGTGAAGCATTAATAGCAGGTTTAGACAGAAGATTTCTAACTCTATTTTCAAAATTATCAGCTCAAAAAACAAGGTAAAAGACAGAAGATGTTCTTCAAGTCTCTGGTTATAAAGCAACTTCTGCCTTTGCAGATCAAGAAGAGCAGCAGTATAAGTGCTTAAAAGAGTCCTCTGCTTTCGCAAACCAGTGAAGTTCGGGGGGTTTTATTTGTTTGCTTTCCACATTTTTTCCCAATATTTTTCAGCAGTCTCAGACGTGACATTTTTCCATCTCAGTTGGGTAGACATTCTCACAACAAATTTAACATGCATGCCCACACACACAAAACAGAGAAGGAAAGCAGCAATCACTTTGGTTAAAATTGGGGTCAGAGAAAGAGATTTTGATTCCCCTTTCTCTCATACAATTAGTTAATCAAGCTTTTCTTGAAGGTTTTATAGGATTGTGGGTGAAGAATGAATCAAGACATAAAAACTTCTGAGATCAGGAAGAGATTATCAACCTTAATGAGAATAAGGAAACTTAAGAGAACATTAATAGTAATGATACCAAAATGAGAACTAGAAAACCAGTCCAGGAAATATACACACTCTTCTCCCAGTCATTAGTCTGAAGACTATGATTAAAATATAAGAAGTGATTCCATCAGATTGTTGCACAAACATGCTGAGAACATCCTTCTCCTGGCTTGTGTTTTTGAAAGAAGCCTTGGGCCATTAGGCACCCAAATGCATTAATAAATTCTTGTCTTGGTCTACACCTTTTCAACATCTGAAAAATAATAAAGGTGCATTGAGCTAGTATTTCCTGTTTAATGTTCATTATGCACTGAAGAGGTATTGAGAAATAGTTTTTCTCCTGCAGTTATGAAAGAATTTGAGCAAATGAAATAAGCACAGATTTTGTGAGTCTATGCCAAAATCTATTTAATTAGATCATCATTCTTAGGAAAATAATGCAACAGCAGCTTCAGAGAAAGTGCAAGGCATGACATATTTGAACTAACTCTATTTACTTAAAGGAACGTCTTCTGAGGGTCTCAGATTTCATGGGGTAATCCAGTTGTCACTGTGACTGCTATCATATGCATACTGGAGCTCAAGTTTTGTGTTGCACTTGTCTGCCTTGTTTTGTGGTAGAAGTGCCTTGTTTTATATGAGTGCTGATCACAGCAAGAGGAAGAGACCAACTACCTGGGACAAAACTGGAGGAATTGCCCTTAAGTAGTGAAATGCAGAGGAGATGATGGAAATGGAAAGGGAGCAAAGAGATTGGAGGACAGTTAAGCATGTCGTGGAAGGTAAAAAATAGGAAGGAAAAGAAAATAAGGGTTTAAGTGATGTGTAACACCCAACAATTCAGGGCTTTCAAGTGGAAAGTAGTAACTACTATTGCTGTGTTTCTATATGTTTGACAACTTTCCCACTTCTCAGTCTGGAAGTGAAAGATTTTATGTGTTAAGAAGGTCACAACCAAGGTGGTGTTCACTAAGAATAGAACTGCAGCTGTTTTCATTTGTGTAGATAAAGTCAAAATGGTTTTGCTGAAGCCATAGGAGAAGTTCAACTAAAAAACGTGTTCTAAATTTTTTTTAAATGAATACATTGATTTCTGAAAAGAACAATTTTTGCCTTGATTCTTGATAGAATTGTATTCTTCTCATCTTTATGGCTGTGAAGGAAGACAGCTTTTCCCTAAGCTTTTCGGGAAAAAAAATGTTGAAAGGTAGTCAATTATGATCTGATGTCATAGCACTGAGTGCAATTAGAGATTGTTAAAAGAATGTACTCTTTTGAGGATTATTATTTGAGTTTTTGTGGCATGCTTGTCTAGTTTGTTGGTTGGTTATTTGGTTTGTTTCTGCTAATGTCAAAGATAAACTGTTCTCAGTAGTGTGGATATAGAAGAGGAATTTTGGAAGGGATTTTAAATGTGAGGAAGGTAGAGAAAAGGTGGGGAGAAGAAATTAAGAGAAACTGCTGTGTAGAGTGTGAAGGATTTTCAAGGGATAGAAGAAAGAAAATTCCTGGATATATGCACAGAATGGAGGGCTCTGTGGAATGAAAATAAAAAGTAAAAATTCATTGTATGCATAATCTACTTTCTTCTATGTCAATGAAAAAAAAAGCTGAATTCAGTTTATCTGGCCAGTATCTCACATTCTACACTTCTCTAGAAGAGCATAAGGAAGGGGGAGGGCACTGAAGACTTTGATACTCTCAATAATCCCAAATTTCTAAAAGTAAAAACGAAAAAAAGGAGACTGGTACACTGTACAGTGAAATTAAAACTATCACTTAGTATTTCACTCTTTGAAATCAGTGTCTGAGGCTTGTTGTTTGTAGAATTGAGAATTTGCAGGAAAATGCAACCTAGAGGTGTTCTTGCACCTTCTAGATTTTCAAGTGAATATTTGTGATGAACACCTGACTAAAGTGGTAATTGTCTCCAAAAGGAAGTTTTAAAAGTTCAAGTATGTAGGACAAGAAGGAGAAAACCCATAACAAAACAATGAAATCTAGTGAGTATAATGATGGAGGTCTCTAAACAATCAACTAATTTTAAAATCTAAGATATCTCCTCATGTGACTGTTAAGCAATAAATGCAATATACTTGTAAGATAATTTACCCTGCTTCCTTATCTAGAAAGAAGGTAGCCCCAGAGACAAATAGAGACTTATTTTGTCCAAATATTTTAAGTGTTCTTTTTTTCTCTCTCCCATTAATTGATTTGTTGATTTAAAGTTACTGACATGGAAGCTTAATCAGTCTAATATGTGATATCTTTTCTCTCGCCTCCTCTCTGTGCTGTAATGATTTTAGTAAAAATATGAGAATGACAAACATTTCTTATATATTGAAGTTGAAAAATGAACAAAGATATGATTTAAAGGAGCAAATTTGAATAAAGTAGCTTCTACATTCATCCATTACAACCCACAAAATTATTTTAGTCCATGGAGTGATTTCTTCACTTTCTTATTTACAGAAATGTAGTATCATTAACATACTTTACAAGTGATTTTCGAAGGTATTTCTATATTATTTAAGACATATACCTGGAGAATTCTATATGATTCCTTGAAGTATTTCATTATTCCACAATCTTTGAGGATTATCTCATTCTTTTAATGACATGAATTTCTCTGGCTTATTTGTGACATGGAAATTAAGGGCGTTGTCATCTGTGTAAGTATTTGATGGACACTGAGTTGAGAACAGAGTATTCTGGATTTCAACTTTCTAATAGCAATCTCCTTCCTTACAGCACTTTCAGTGACCAGAATTCTGCAGTTAATACCATGAAAAAGTTTAAAACAGTCTTGAAAGATATGGTACAGAAGCCTGGATAGATTAATTAGCTTATTATTTTGAGTCAGTGCTCATGGCTGAAGAACATAAGAGTTTAAGGTCTTGCAGATGAGTTCATGAAATTATTTATAAGGTGAATCCATACTGATAAACTAGTTATGGAATCAATATTAATAAATTTCTAAAATGTTTCTGTAGAAAATTTGCTTCAACATTATTTGCTGCTTACAACAGACAAAAGCAAACATTTCAGTAATTTGAATTGTGAACGGCCTCATATGCTTATGGAATGAATATTTTAAGAAACTTCTGTAATATTTTTTAAGGAATTTCTCTGGAAAGCTGTAATTAATATGACTAGTAAAATCAGTATATTTCAGTAATTAAGTGTTCTTGCTTCTTATACAGAATGTCACTAGATGTCACTCTGGATTCCATTATTTGGTATTCTGATGATTTCTAAATTTTTCTGCCTTTCTGTATCTACTTTCCCCACCACAAACCTGAACAGACAATGTAAAATGTGCATGAATAACAGAGAATTGCTGACTGAATGTCAATTTTCTAGTGTGTGACTTCTATTGATCATTCATTATTGACATGAAGGTCTCTAGTGTCTCTCCTTTCCTCTTTAAACTCCTTCTCAGCTAAAATTTCCAAACAACAGAACCAGAAGGCCTTGAAGAATGGGATGATTCAGGTCTCTTAGGATGTTTTACAGAGTACTTTGACCTCAGGAAGGCATCAGAGGTACCTTTTTATAAAGACTCAACAACTGTTTGGAATAAAAATTTAAACACTGGGAAAAAAGAACCTCCTACTTAAATTGAAATGCTTTCATTGACACTTTTTTGATGTAAATATAACTGGCTGCTTTTGGCAAACATAAGAACTTTTTGAAACAGTTCTTAAATGTATGCATTTCCCTTCCTTGTAGCCAATAAAATATAAATAGCATTTTCACAGTGACGAATGACATATAGTACAGTATTCTATGATCATGGTTCCAGGATTTTATTTCTTTTAGCTTTGTATACATTAATTAAGTATACACAATCAGGGTTGAGTGCAGAGACAGCTAAATAAACAAATGACACTGTAGAAAGGTCTTTCTGCATACTAATCATATCCTACATCTGCAAGCAAAAGCTCTATAAATCGATTTGCTCTTTCACATCAAAAGACAAACAGTGAGGCAAGTCAGCAGTTCCTTTGTCAAAGTCACAGAGATTGCTGTTCTTCACAAATGCATTTCTACAGAGCTGAATTCAACCATTTGATGATTAGCATTATTGGCAACTCTTCAAAGAAGATTCATCAAGTAATTTGCAATTGGATTGGTTGCCATTTTTGTGATTCTACCCCATGAAATTGAACAAAAAATGATTGACATTTGAATTCTTACTTGGAGGACAAAGTGAACTAGCATAAGAAAAAGAAGCAAACAGATTCCCAAGAGGTTGGGAAGCTGCTGTGATGTCTCCGGTGGTTCCCACGTGGACCAGATCAGATAGGTCTGAAAATTAAATGAGTTGGTAGGGCAGAGACAAGCAGGAAGGTGTAACTTCCTGTGGCTATGAGAAAAAACAAAAGTGCCAATTTTTTAAGATGTCAAAGTATATATCTGGGCTTATGTAACCCCTCTAAACACTAATCCATTCATGTGAGAAAAATCTCCCCAAGAAGGAGGAAAAATCAGTCTATCACTTTGCATGCTTTGTGAGCAACAATTGAGTTTTCTCCTATCAATGCACATTAGATATGTATGCCAAAATTAAAAAATAACACAACATATCTGTGTGTGCGTGTAAATAATGTGCAGCTGCGCAAGAAGCTGAAAGTGATGTGGCTGAGTACAGGAATTATTTAGATCTTGATAACCTTATTTGCTCACAGATTTCCATTTTTCAAAACAAACCCACAAAGAAAACAAAAAATACTTGCTGGAATTATTATATATTTTGTTTCCTGCTATCTCTGTTTCAGAAATTATGAATCAGAACTCTCTCTGTCCTGGCAAAATGACAAAGATATTTGGATTCCTCTTTCAGTGCGGTATTTCCTAAAACAGGAGAAGGGTGGAACTTAATACAGAGATGTATAGATAGAAAATTAAGTGCATATGAGCTCATTTGCTGGTAGTTCCATAGCTTTTTTCATCTGCAGGATATTTATTGCATGGTGCTTTTTTTGGTTATGATGAAGCTCATACCTGCATAGCCTCTTTTTTGAAATAGATTTTCTCTCCTATGTTTTGACCTCTAATGACCACAGATATTTTTGGACAGACTGATCCATCTGTTACCTACTTACACTATATAATCTCAGGTAAATCTATTCCATGGATATTTAGGAAAGCTAAAATATGCTGATGACTTCTTTCTGATATCCTTTATTCTTTAATTTCACAATGTGAAAAATCCCACAGAAATGAGAATATCTGATTGTATGTCAGGGTAGTACTCCAGATGAGACAGAACAATAAACCCAAATATAAAGTAAAAAAGTGGCAGAACGAATTGGGAAAGTTGCTTAAGGAATATAAAGTTATTTAAATTATCTCACACACTTTCATTTACTTTTATGTGAGGAAGCCTGGGAGGGGGTTTTTTGCCAGGTATTTGTTCAGATGTCTTTCTAAAAAATTTTTTTAAAAAATTAAATATCTGTACAAACCAAAGAAGGTCCTTAATTTTGAATTTTAACTTAAGCAGACTTCTATAATCTAAAATTAGGACCCACAGATAACTAAAGCCTGAATTTGTAACCATACTGCTATGGAAAGTATATCCAAGCTGCTTTTTCAAATATACTTGTTGAATAATATGAATGAAGAAATTGCTTCTCTAGTCAAGACACAGATGAAAATACTGCTTTACAGAACATATACCACATAGAAATAGAATTTTAGAAGGCTTTGGGTTACATTGTCCAGGATTAATTTGTTTAAAAACTGTCTCTAATTGAAGGATGGATTTTGAACATAGCTGGATCACTACATGTAGGATGCAGAGGTTTCCTGGGCTGATCCTGAGTCTGGTGGAAGCAATCATTAAAATATGTTTCTTTTACAATCTCAGTGGCTGACCTTAAGACCAAGGGTGTAATACCTCTCTGGAGTGTAATGGCTACCTATCTATCCTGCAATACCTCTCAAACTAGATATTTTGTTCCATGTTTGCATTAACGAAACTGTCTCGTATTGTATGAAATCGTACAAGCGGCTAAGGGTGCTAACCACCTCCCCAAGCTTCATGCCTCTGAGCTACTCAGGCTGGGCATGCGGTGTCCTGTCATCAGAATCTCCATTAAAGAATGGCAGGGGATCAGCGTCAAAAGTCCTATTAAAGGTGATAGGATAAAGACACTCCAAATAATGTCTAGGCATATATTGTCACTGCTTTTGGTGAAGCCGTCATACATACAAATTTAAAGACATCTGTGTACTTATATGCCACAAGTTTAAAATATTGGGGTTATGAAAACTATCTGATACTTTTCATCACTTTTCATACTAAAATGACTGTACATGGCACAATGGCACACATATTATATTTTAAAGAAGCAGATGCTTATTTCCTCTCCATCATATTTACTTCCCTCTTGCAAGTTATGTTCCAATGTCTCTGTTGATGTTATCTCCCAAATCAAAAAACCAAAGCTCTCATCTCAAGGAAGTTCAATGACTTTTAATCAAATGGAAACTTAAGGAAAACCCCAAAACCACAAAAGAAAAATAAAAAATCACTTCAGGCTGGGATTGTCCTTACTTTTAAGTTATATCAAATAAATTGAAGAAATTCAACAAAACCAAAACCACTGAATCTGCCTGGTGATATGAGAATTTCTATTTTTTCCAAGGAAATCTTACTTACTTTAAAGGTCAAGTAAACAGAAGGAATTAGCAATGCTGATTGGTATTGATATTCTAATAGTTTTGATGTCTGCCCCACTTTGAGATCCCTCACAATATAATTGGAAACTATGAAAAACAATGATAATATTATTAACATGCATTCTAAAAGATCTGTGACTATCATATCTAGGGCCTCAATTGAAATAACTATAATTTTATACCTCTGTTGATTTGATTCATTCAATGTTATATTCACTTGTAGAACAAATAGGTGTGATTCTCACTGAAGTGAAGGTATCTGCCTTTGGAACAAATATGGTCCTCTGTAACAGACTATGCATAAAATGTTATGGCAACATCTAGAGAAACTGGAGATCACTGTTACTACTTTCTTATTGAGTCTGAAGAAAATAATTATACAAATATTTTAACATATGCTGATTCTTGTATGTACTTCAGATGTTTCTTAAATATTTTTGATGTGTGCTGTTCAGTGTATGTCTTCAAAAAGAATATTCATTGCCTTGGTGATCCAGGTTTTGTATAATGGTATATGAGCTCTTATAGACTACCATCCTCACTCTTCAGAAAGTTACTTTTTTGAGTATTATGTCTCCAAATTATACTAGCATTAGAGAGAGATTGTTTTTATGAGTAGAAGTCAGGGCATCACTCATATTAATTGGCTAGCTCATAAAGTCGTGAATTGATGAAACTAACCACAGTTCTAAAGGGAATTCTATGGTAATGGATCTTAAGAAGACATCTGATTCTGGGGCTTATATTAGCCAGGCTGACTATTCACTCAGTAGCTGCTCAGAGATTAGTGCAATACTTTGTATTTTCCTTACTACAGCAGTGCTAGCCACTTTCAATGCAGTCTGTGCAGTCTACAAACTCTGGTCAGTGTTTGCCAATCAGATGTAAAGCAACAGGCCACATGGGTTACAAATGCCAAACAACTAGCCCTGCCTTTTTACTTGGTGCTCAGTGCACTAAGTATGGAAATAGCTCCCTCCAGCTCCCTGAGACCAGGCATTCAGATCTACCCTTCCCACACAGCACAGGTAAAAGATGATGCCGCTTAAAATACACTCACAAGGAGGGTAATGCCAAGCTCCTAAGACAATAGATTTTGTTGGACTAGAGCAGGGAATCAAGACTAGTGGTTAAAGGTCTAAAGATGATTTCTGTGTGAAATAGTTATGAAATAGTGAGTCTAACAAGTGATTCAGTGCTTAATTATTATATTAGACTGATGTTACCTCTTTCAGGCTTCTCAAACACATATTGCTGATGGTAACCTAGTTTTTACTTAAAAACATCATGTTTCCTTTTGGACAGATATATCCAGTAGGTAGGGCACTTCCTGACCAGATGAAAGATTTCAGCCTTGTCTGCCTTGTGCCATAGCAAAGATCTCTATTCCTTGAAGTCAATTCTCTCTCTCAACAGCGGAGTGCAAAGAAAACTGTAAAGCTTCTGCAAGAGGACAAAGAGTATCATCAGGATACTGTTTAGGCTGGTAAATAAGGCATATTCTTAGCTCGAGGTTGGACTATGTTATACTTCTGAGTTAGCTAGTCCATGGAAGGATGTTTTGCACTGGAGCTGGAAACTGGATCCCTGTACCGTGGATCCAGTCCCATGGATCACCTGTTGACTACGCATAGCACACCACAGTGTCCTGGTCTCCTAATCCTGACTATAATGTGCTACACTTCTTATCTTGCCATGGACACTGAGGAAGTGGAATAATTCTTTACTTTCCCCTTAGAGTATTCTGAACACTTGATGATACAAACATGAATACAAGAGTTTGGAAGTGATTCATGTCTCTTTAATTAAAAAATAGCATTTGTTGAACAAGATTATATGTCCTGGGGAGAATTTAAAAGGAACAGATGGAAAAGTTCTTTCTTTTTCTCTCTGTCTCCCTTGCTACATCTTTTTTTCATTCTCCTCCCTTTCTTCCCTGCTCTCTTTCTTTCTTCTTACCAGAACTCTCCATTGCTGTTCAGTTTTTCCTTCAGACAGCCTTTCACCCCTGAGGCACCAGTAGATTTCAACCCAGGAATCCACAGTAATTTATTTCTCTTTACCGTCTCCTGAACATTGCACAGATTCCTAATCAGGTGCAGTGTTAATCCATTTTCTAAAGAATAGGTGTCTTCCTTCATAAGGAGACCTTCATAATTGACACTGTTGACTATAATAAAGACAAAATTGTTCTGAGTACTAGAATTACATTTCTCAGCTATGGCTGAGAACTATATCAGAAGTAGTAGTCCCATTCTTGATTAGGATAGGAAACCACGCAACTACTAAAATAAACAAAATGGCTTATTAAATTAGTCTCAAATTTGATATCTGTGTGCTAAGTTTGCTCCACTGCAGAGAGACCTGTATCTTCTTATAGTTGAGCATGTATGAAGGATGACTGTAAATCAAGTGTTGAAACTTGGGGCATTGCTTAATGAAGTGGATGGCATGATGCCTCTTGAGCCCTGGAATAGAGTGCCATAGTTTATGTGCTTATATATTCTTATGGACTGGAGTTGACTCTGACTCTTTAACTTTTAACGTGCCAATTAAGCGTACGGTTTAAACCACTTAAATAGCTGTCTTCAACTGCAACACATTAATTTATCTTCCACTGATGAATGGAACAATTTAACAAAAATGCAGGAAAAATAAAAGTTTGAAAAGTAACAAAATTAATTTGCTTATAGAGCTACCATAATGGGTAAAAGTAGTTTTTCCGCCCACCTACAATAAAATATGTTGGACCTTCAGAAAATGCTATTCTTTTGTAGCATGCCCAAAGCAAAAATAAAATTAAAAAAAAACCAAAAAACCAAACCAAACCAAAACCAACAAACAAAATACCTGCACAGAAAAGCTGTAAACTCGCAAACTTTTTTTATCCCTATTGTTCAATTATCATAAGCTGACCTAAACTCTTATTGCCACAAAAATACTTTGTGTAAAGATAGCTGGCTTTCTAGGGCTTCTGCTAAAGCATGCCTAAGTGTGTTAGTAGAACTTATGCTTTTGAGGAGGGCAGAAATTTCATTAAGAGGTACCTGTAAAGATGTCCTTCTCTCTCTCCACCCTTCCCCCCCAACTTTTCACCTCAAATATTTGTGAATTTACTTGTTTTGATAAAATAAGAACTGACATAAATCCCTTATTAACTATAAAATGACACTGGAGTAGATTTATGTCAATATCTAGGACATGCAGCTTGCAAAAAGTGCAAATAAATTCCTATCTCAACTCAAAATAACATACTAGTCTATGATTCACAGATTTATCTAATGTGTTTTGGCTATCTAATGTTGGTATTTTGTTTTTTGTAGTTCCAAACATTTTCTTATTTGCAATATTATATATTATTTGTTATATAAATTCTGTTTGCATCTACTTTCTGAAAGAAACTAAGGGTAGATTGGTACAGGAAATTTGAACTGACAACCGTAGAGTCATACAATATTTTGGATTGGAGACAGCCTTTAAAGGTCACCTAGTACAACCTTCCTGCAATGAACAGGGACATCTTCAATTTCATCAGGTTTCTCACTGCTCTGTCCAACCTGACCTTGAATATTTCCAGGGTCAGCCTGTTTCAGTGCTCTACCACCTTCATAACACAAAAGTTATTTTTCTTTAGTCTAAATCTACCCTCTTTTACTTTAAAAGCATTGCCCCTTGTCCTATTGCAACAGAACCTACTGAAAATTTGTCCCCATCTTTCTTACAGGCCCCCTCTAAGCATTGAAAGGCTGCAACAAGGTTACTCTGGAGCCTTCTCTTCTCCAGCTCTCTCACTCTGGCTTCATAGAAGAGAAGCTCCATCCCTCTGATCATTTTTTTTGGCTCTTCTCTGGATCCAATTCAACAAGTCCATGTGCTCCTCAGGCTGAGGACCCCAGAGCTGGATGCAGTACTCCAGGTGAGGTCTCATGAGCCTGGAGCAGAAGGGCAGGATCACCTCCCTTGGCCTAGTAGACATGCTTCTTTTGATGCAGCTCAGGATGCAGTTTGCTTTCTGGATTCATGTCCAGCTTTTCATCTGCCAGTACCCACAAGGCCTTCTCCCTTTATCTCCCAGCCTGCATTGGCACTGGCGGTTGCACTGATCCAGGTGGAGAATCTTGCACTTGGCCTTATTGAACCTCATGAGGTTCACACAGGTCCATCTCTGAACCTCCTCTAGCTCAATAAACACCACATGGTAATCATACATTCTTTGTAAATATAATTTTTTATTTCACTATAACATTATTGATGTTTTATGCTATATTTTAGTATAAATCTCTTTTACATACTTTATTTACTTACAGAGTACCATTTGGTAACTGTTTGACTTCTTCATTTCAGCTAAGGGAAATATGAGTTCTGAGATGTTTTTTTATTTATAGTATATGAAAATATGCTTTTATCACCTAGTTAGTAGCAATAACTTCTTTGCTAGCTTTTGTGGAATATCTTATATTCCATAAAGAATTTCCATTTCTTCTGCTCTTCATATAAATGACAATGGCTTTGAAATATTACAGTTGGAAGGAGATATTGCCAGATTTATATTTTTACTTTAAGAGTTTCCTCCATTCCCTATTTTTAAATTTTTGGTTTTGGGGTTTTTCTTAACTTTATGTATAATAATTGAAATTCCAGGAAAGACAAGGAGTTCACCTGGTGTAATAGCCTGTGTCTGAGAGGGACCAATATAAGATGTCTTCAAAGAAGCTTCAAAACCATACAAGAGGCAACTGTAGAATTACATACATCTGAATGTCGAAGCCTCTTTCTAGTTTGTGCCCTGAGGCACACCTTTCTATTTGTTTCTTTCTGTAGATGGTCTTCTAATGCTCAAAAACGGCTGACAAAAGTCACTGTTTCAAAGAGTCAAAATTAAACTGCATATATATTATCCTTTGTCCTCCAAATGTATCTAGGAATTTTCTAAGAATATGTTTTTTGAAATCTCCTGTATAACAGAGACTAAAAAATACCTGCTGTGTAATGGAAGGCAGTAGAAGGCTCATCTATCTCTTCATAGAAAATTCAATGGTCAGGAAATGTCATTACAGTACAACACAGTGAGTTGTTTCTTCAAACAGTTAGTTGTATAAAATTGTCTGTCTCTTTAGCCATTTTATCTTTTCTGTCTTTTTACCCTTGTGTTGTTGTCTTCATTTATCATCACTTTCTTCATTCCCTGAGACTTCAGGATTTTTCTTTTCACTCACAAAATGTCTTCATCATTCCTGTGTTAGTCTTTAACATCTAGCAATTGTTTTCTTACCCTCTTTCAGTCATTATAATGAACAGAAACATACTTTAGCTGCACATAGATCAAATATATTAGAGGTTTGTTTTGAAAGTATTTTGAAAACCACTGCAGAAATGCTACTAAGTGTTGAGAATAGAAAATCCTTAACCTTCACAGAGCCTACCAGGTGAACAACTTTCACACCCAGCTCACTTCACTCCCTAACAAAATCGTACCCTTGCTGCATGTTTTCCTTTTATTGTCTTTAAGGGGATCAAATCTATCACCATAAATCTTAAATATTTCCAAAACTACAAGTAAAAATACATAAATATATGTAACAGATGCAGAATTGCCTCCTGGGATGCATGTATTATGCATACAGAACTGTCATAACAGCCTTCACACAATCACATTTTTTCCTCTGCTCATGGTCTTTACAGCTACCTCATTTTGACAATGCACCTGGAAGCAATGTGGATACTAAAATATAACTAACACCATAAAAACTCATTTGCCAATTTTTGAAATTTATTTATTTATACAAATACATATTCAAAAAAATCCACCTAGATTAGAAAAAGCAGAAACCACATAAAAACGTTTCCTTTTTTTTAACCAAATTACTAAAATCAGAGCCATGATTTTCAAGAAGAAATTGTCTTTTGAACAAATTAATATACTAAGTTTAATCCACATAGAACAATTTTACCATTTTTTAAATATCTTACCTCTTAATTTAGAAGAGAGAAAAAGAACTTAGGTTTTATTCGTATTAGAATATATATCTTTAAATTTGCCAATAATATCATAAGGGGTCATATTGACCCCTGATCTAGCTGATCCAGTTCAAAGTCTTAACCTTTTTAGGTGAAAAGTGGTAGATCTTCTAATCCAAGTGTATTTTTTTTTTTATTCAAGAGCAAATTCTTTTTCATGTTTCTTCTCCTTGGTACTGGTAACCTCTACTCAGCACTGGCAGGGTCACACCTGGGGTACTGTGTTTAGGGATACGGAGGCACTGGAGAGGGTTCAGTGAAGGGCCATGAAGACGATGAAGAGACTGGAGCATCTCTCCTGAGAGGAAGGGCTGAGAGAGCTGGGCCTGCTTGGCCTGAAGAAAGCAGGGAGGGAAACTTACCAGTGTACATAAATATCTGAGTGGAGAAAGAGAGAGCTGAGCTTTTTTCAGTAGTGCCCAGTCATGGGAGAAGAGGTGACAGGCACACCCTGAACTACTGGCTGTAGCTCATCCTGCTCAAGCTGGGCAGTTGGACAAGATTATCTCCAGAGCAACATTCCCTGAGTTTCAATGTTTTAGTAGTGTCTTTGAAAACATTTCTCCTTTTTTTTTGTTTAATAGAAGTAACCACAAAGATAATGTTTTACTTTTAAAAGCAAAATAAAATGCATTGATTTGGTGATCTTGCACAGAGCTTAGTGAATGACACAAGTTGCTTTGGGCTTTGTCAAACTCTCAGATGGATGGACAAAGATTTTTTAATGTCTTATCAGTTAAATGTTTCAATAAAATCTACTACATTAGGTAGGATATTGCACATCACTGAATGAGTGGTAAATGAGCAATAACAAAAGTTATTCAATATTTTCAGGAGGTAAATGCATTACTTGTTTTATGGCTTTATTTCTTTCCACTATATCAGACAAAATGACTAAACATGACTGCCTGTGTCTTCTCAGATTCGTAATGTGTGTCACAAGAGATACAGATACCATTCTCAATATTTTTATTTTTAATTATAATTGATTTCTAAAGACATACAAGAGTAGAAAGATTTTGAGGACAGCTCTGTTAATAACTGCACACACACACTGAAGCCCTTCATATCTACAGTATTAATAAATTGTTAACAAAAGTGTAGAAAGAAATTATAACACTTTTAGCAAACCATTTCTAAGTAATGTTTCAAAATTTTATATTGTATTGCATTTATAGTAATGCGTGCTGCATTCAGATTAGCTATGTTTAATATTGCAACACTTCTTCTACCATACCTTTCTTCCTAAGTATGTGATATGAACCATGACATTACAATCTTAAAGCTGTAACAAGAATGAGTTATGTTTGTACTATTTCCCATTCTCATTATATTCTTTGTCACACAATGAATTAATGTTGTGCCATTCTCTGCTCTCATTACAATCTTTTCCTTATGAATGGGGCATCAGAATTTTAATGTCTTTTGTAATCTCTGAGTTATAGGAGTGTGTTACACTACCATGACCTTGCTAATATTTTGCATGGTCATTGGCTGGCTGCACACTGCTGGGTGTGAGGCTACACCAAGCAGCCAATCCAGGGGGTTTGACAGTGGCTGCTTTGGAGTGTTCCACTAACCTGACATAAAGCCCAAGTGGGTTAATGCTGCTCCTAAGGACTGCTAAACACAAGAAAGTGTTCATTCTCTTCCCAGGTATGAACAAAGTATCAAGACTTCAGTTTCCACAAATTATGAAGCACTTACAAAAATGATAATATGCAAGTGTATATGCTTTTTGCAAGGGCTTTCATTCTTCCCTTGCTTTTATGTTTTTCATGGATTTATAAACCTGTTATGCATTGCTTCCATATTAAAAAATAAATTCAATTGAGGCTTCTAAATTTCTGTTGTTCTTAAATTGAAATCAGTTGAAAGTTAGGAGTTTAACAAGTTGCTGATGCATTGAGTATGTGGCTGACAGATTTTTGTGCACTTAATAAATGAGTGCACATATTGTCCCTCTTTTCCAATTTTGAAACCCAGAAATAGGGTATATCCACTTCCACTCCCTATGCTTTTAGCTAAAATTCTGAACATTTCCAGTTATGTATTTAAATACCTTCTCATCTTTTTAGAGATAAAAACTTGATAAAGTTTTGTACAACTAGCTTAAAAAAATCTTTATATTTAAATCATAACAAAGTCTGATATAAATCAGAACATATTGCAGAAACATGGAAAAAGAGAATATAAATTATAAAAGGGATTCATGTTTATCAAATATGTTTTTCATGTTAGTTGATCCTTGAAAGCATTTTCCAGTTTACCCAACATAAATTATATATATGATAATGAATAAATATGGATTTTCCTTTTTTTTTTTATCCTATCATGTAATAAAAACATATTCATAGCCCTAAGGAGCTGTTATTAAAAGTTGTTTTGTGATAAAAATTCTGAATCAGTTAGGAAAATATTAATACTGGCATGTTGAATAAGATGACAAGTAAATTGGCATATGTCAGTCAGTACCATGTTGAAATAAAGCCAGTAACTTAAGTCTTTTTGGGAGAGTATAATTTTCCATTTAATAGAAAAGCAACTGTAAGCAATAAACAGTATTTGACGTAGGTGCTGCTGAAACCCTTAACTACTAAATCACAGCCCACCCATCAGTCTGAGATACTAAGGAGGTTGCTTTGGTTAGGAAACTGTCATTCAGAATTGTGTAAAAGCACTGTGACCTTACAGAGGCTATGGGAATGAGAACACTCACAGGAGCCTAAGAGCTTTGCTGAATAGCAAAGGGTATCTTGCACACAGAATTCCTTACCTGTAGTCCAGTTCTATTTTCTGTTCTGGGGTGATATTTGAGTGCTATAAGAAATACTGGTCAGCAGTGGTTCATACACACAGATTCTTTATTTAAGTGCTTTTTCTTTGGAGCTTATCAATCTACATTCTCACAATCAGCGCTTCACAAATTTTAAATTAATTTATCCTTATAATATTTCCAGTAAAGTAAAGAAATATGTTACAGCTTGTGAACTGAATTTAGATGAAATTACTCACCTGGTTTGGCCTAGCAGGAATATCACTAACTTTGTACATTCACACACAGTCAGGTTTGTGAAGGAAAAATCAGTATCTGGAACCTGACCAATGGCCAGTTAGGAACATGGGCCCTAGTGGCCAATTTTTGTTATTGTTAAAGGATTTTAGGAAAACCCCTCCTTTGTCAAAATTCAGAGTGTGGGGCAGAGAATGTACTGAAGAGCTTCTCTACTGCTCTTGCAGCCCAGAAAACCAGTTGTATCCTGGGCTGTATTCAAAGCAGCGTGGGCAGCAGGGCCAGGGAGGGGATTCTGCCCCTCTGCTCTGCTCTGGTGAGACCCCACCTGCAGTGCTGCATCCAGCTCTGGGGTCCCCAGCACAGGAAGGACATGGACCTGTGCGAGCAAGTCCAGGGGAGGGCCACCAAGATGATTAGAGGGATGGAGCAACTCTGCTAAGAGGAAAGGCTGAGAAAATTTGGACTATTCAGCTTGAAGAAAAGAAGACTCTGGAGCAATCCAATTGAGGCCTTTCAGTACCTAAGGGAGGCCTACAAAAGAGCTGGAGAGGGACTGTTTACAGGGGTATGTAGTGACAGGACAAGGGGAGTGGCTTTAAACTGAGATTAGGCTTATAATGGATATTATGAGGAAATTCTTTACTGTGACAGTGGTGAGGCACTGGAACAGATTGCCCAGAGAAGTTGTGGATGCCCCATCCCTGAAAAAGTTCAAGGCCAAGTTGGATGGACCAATGAGCATCCCGGTTTAGCGGAAGGTTCCTTGCTAATGGCAGGAGGATGGGAACTAGATGGTACCTAAGGTCATTTCCAACCCAAACTATTCTATGATTCTACGATACTGGAAGAATCTGAATCAGTCCATTTTGAACCATTTGAGCATGTGTATATGTTGGAAAGTCATTGGGCTTTATCTCTGCTGTATAAGCCTTTAAGAAAAAGCTACAAATAAATAAGAGCTTCCACTCTACGGCTGCATTATTATGGTGTCTCAGGAAGGTGTAACCAGGAAACCAAACCTACCACTTGAAGTTGGCTTTTCTGGGAAGAAACGGGAGGGGTTGCTCTGTGACACAGGATCACAAAACAATATTGCAGATTTATTAGTTTCTGTGAGAGTTATAGGGCAATGGCTTTCATGTAGTAGCTTATTTGTTTCTAAATGAATATCTTTAAATGTACCTAAAGAATTTTTTTCTTCTTTCTCTTTTTGCAGTTTTTGTGTCTACTTGTACTCTCGTCCTTTGCATTTAAATTAGATGGTCCTGTCAGCATTTAATTACTATCAAATGCAGCTGTGTAACAAAGTCAAATGCGGAACATGTGTCAAGTTTTAAATTTCTGTTTAGAGACTTGATTAATTTGATTTGGGTAATGTATTTAGGAAAAATGAAGTTCACATAACATTAATTCTGTCCCAGAACAGTGGTGTCCACAACTTGTGTGAGGACAAAAGTGCATGTGCTTTGAACTTTGAAGCAATCCTTTTACAGGTTAAACCTCGTAATTCTGAGATTTTTCTGCCATTGTATTAAATGTATTACGGTAGATGTTAGATAATTACTTCAGTTTCCAAAACTTTGTGCGGCTACTTTCCTTCAAGGAAAACCTAGGCTGGTTTTACGCATTAAAAAGCGTTGATTCCATACAACATGGCAATAGTTCAAAAATATGGGAAAGCAATGGCTAAAACTGAAGTCAAGCTCTGAAATACCAAAGCAAAGGTTATTTTTGCATCCTAAAATCTGTTTTTCCATAAGGATTTTTATTTCCATGATCGATGACCTTTTTTCCCATACATTTTTTCATCTGATAGCCTCTGGCCTTTCTGAACTTGAACAGAAAAAAACCTCTGATTTTGAAAGAAAATGGGATGAAGTACAAAAGTATGTATAAATGGGAATTTGTTGCCAGATGTCAGAAGACTGGACTGACTGGAGAAAAAAGACCTGACCGAGGGTACCTGACATGACTACAAAACCAATTTTGTTTGTTCGTTGTTTTTTACCATAGTCCATTGCACTCTCACTTTTTTTTTTAATAACATTAAGAAACCACATTTGTTATTTATCTGAAGGATTTGTATTTACATATGCTTACTTCAAGTCACTACTGCAAATTAAGCTTCTGCAAAATGTACCTTCTCAGGGAAAAAAAAAAAGGTGAAGGGCTACAAAGAGCTATAAGTAACCTTGGCATTCTTGCTGATAAAAATAAATGCATGTTTAGTTTAGAAAGTTCTATATTAAGCCCAGCGGTATATAAAAAATTAATTGACATGACTGCTGGTAAAGCATAGATCTTAGCAGTTTCATCTGTTCATTTCTGACTTAGCCAACTGTATAGCAGCTGAAGACTCTGAATGGCTTTGCAAATTTTGCAAACATGAGCTGTAAATTTTGACAGAGTGAAAAAACATAGAAGTTTCCTCATTACTTTTTAGTCTGCTTCAAGAAAAAGATTTTATAAAAGAATAAGTTTGATTTTGTCCCAAATGCATATAGAATAGATGATATACAAGAAATATATATTTCATATTATATTAATTATTAATTTTATGTGTGTGTATATATATATGTAACCTTGTTTCCTAGAGAGACATCCAGAGTTTTAGGCTCTCTACCTTGTAGCGCCTTCCTTGAACTACAAGTTCTCCCACTTCCAGTGTTAAAAAAAATTCTACATCAAGTGATAAATTGTCCAGTATTCTCTGCAAGTGAAAATTCTTGCAAAACCAGTGACCAAGATGCAGCCACCTCTTGTTACAAGTACACTAACACTGCAATTCTCAGCATTTTAGGGTGTGAAGCGAAACAATAGCTCTTATTCGGCTGAAACTGTGAGGGGAATTTAGATAAGCAGAAGATAATTATACAGGTTAGAATTTGGCCGTAACACCGAAGCTGACACCTCCTATCAAGAGGTATGTAATCACATTGCATGATTTTCTCAAGAAACACTATGCAGAGCAGTGCTAATTTCCAATGCTCTTGTGAACAGCATTTTACAATATATGTTATTTTTGAGGCTCCATGAAAATTCTCCGTAACTGCTTTTAAGACATTTCCCCTGGTGCAGAGATTTATTTTTTTTAAGAACATGTTCTGAAAAGCACTGACAGCCTCTTCAGCTGAAGAGCCAGGATTGTCAGCCATTGATGCAAAAACCTGAATCTGCTTTGACACCCCAGAATAAGCTTCTGGCAATGTTATGTCTTTCTTTTAGATGTTTGGATAAATCACACAGCTCAGAAACTGCATCATACATTATGCCTAAGTTATAAACAAATGTTGCTGAGGTAAGGATATTTCTCAGTCCAATGTACTGAATCTCTAGATGTCTCTTAGCTGCCTCAGTGAAATGTTTTCTCAAGGCTTGTCTCTGCATTCCAGCTGGCTTATATGGATCTTCCAGGAGACCCAACCAAACAGATGTCTGTATTGATGCTCACTCCTTTCTTAAGCACCTGTGTTTTTCCACCAGCAGCACAGTGTTTGGAGTAGCTGTAATCCAAAGGAGATACACTAGAAAAGAGAAAGAGAGAATTTGTGCCAATCACTGGTGTTGTTCTTTCTGCCTCTAACTTCAATAAGACTTGTGATCATGGCAAGTGAGGACTTTATTTCCCAGTGGCTGTCCTTATGTGATACCTGATTACTGCAGGTTCCTCCCTTCATGTGGTTTGTGGTTGCTGGCAGCTGACCTGGACTGAACAGAGGATCCACGTGGATAGAGTGGTATTGTTGAAACATTCACAAGCTGTGTAACAGGCTTACTTCACTACCTAATGATGTTTAACCTTTCCATTTGCTCATGTGAAACACCACCTGCATTATGTGTCTTTCCTCTTGGGTTCTGTAAAGCACAAAGCTTCAGGGTCTGCTCCTAGGCAGGAACAGAGACTTGGTGGAGATTGTGCTGGAAGAGTTCTGTGATAAAACCACTGTGAAGGAGAATTTTGAGGGCCGTCAACAGACAACATGGGAAAGATATGTGTAAAGTTTCTTCTAGTTTAAAGGGCCTTTTCACAGTCCTGAAAAGCATGTGTATATGAAACAAATAATAGGCACAAAACTACCTGCCCTGTTTGGACATCTAGGTTCTTCTTTGTTTGTTGGGGGGGCTTTTTGCCATGTGGTGTTTATTCCCTCTAACTCTGAGTATTTAAAAGTTGGATTTTTCCATATTTGGTGGACACAGAATCCTTGGAAGATTATTCATCTCACTTTTCATGTACTGCACTGCAGAGAACTGTGTTTTGGATGATTTTTTCTATTCACTGTAAAAAGACATTTAGACAAATCTATTCATGTAGTCTTCAGCTCCTAAATGGTTACAGTTATACACTATGAAAAGCACTTACAGACAATTGAATTGCTATTTTAATTTTTTTAAAGGTGTTATAGTGCTACCCATGTATATATGATAATCAGACTGTTAAAACAGTCATCCAGGATACAGAAGATATATGCTTTAAGATGTCTCTATTCCAAAATGCTGTAACTCATGTCTCCCAGTCAGGTAAATTCCACCAATGGCTGACAAATCCATCACGGCTAACAGTTACCAAATACTAAACTCCTTAGGAACTGTGGGCTCGCATGCTCCAAGTCATAACCACAAATTACACAAAACACATTAACTGAGATTTATTAAAAAAAAAAAGAAAGCAAAATGTTTATTACCCCCATTCCTATACTAGTGTGTCATTCTGGATTTAACATTCTCACTTTGTTGCCAGATGTCCTACTTCCAGGAGACAGGCAGTGGGTGTTAGAAGTGAGGAACATAATGAGAACTCCAAAGGTGAATTAATGAATGCTGATGTTCTTCTGGCAGATAGCACCTCTACCGTGTACCTATTTTAAAACCTTTGTCAAATAGCAGTTGATTTCAAAGGCATGAGAGAACATGTATGTGTCTTGATACAGTAGGTTTGACTGAATTTCAGATTTTAGGGAACATGGGAAGTATAAAAATTTCTCTTCTAGATTCAGCTGTCTGCATGGGAGGCATCTAGATAGTCAGTATCCATTCTTTCTCAAAAGTAACTGGAAGAACTAGATATATCAAGAGCAAATCTCCTTAGAAGCTGATTTATTCCATCTTCTTTAGGAACTGGTACGGATTATACCATGGGCTGGAAATACCATTCTCTCTGGGCTAACAACAGAGGAAATTAAGACAGTTCACTTAGGCTAAATGTCTAACTTTTTGATGGGTTAAATTTAAATTACATGAATGTCAACCTCACTTGTATCTGTTATTTGGTTTCCTTTGCGACAGTGGTTTAGAGATTTACAATGCTGCCGAAGAATGAAGGCAGGCAAACCAGGTGAATGGCATGATGAGGACTAGAAGTCATTAAGACAGATAGTGAGTCAAGAAGTAAGAGATGGGAGACCCAGAAAGGGGAAATTAAGAGATCACATACAGAACATTTTAAACTTATTTACTCCAATAAGTATTTTGCCATTGAAAAAGTATGGCATTGAGACAACCTTGTTAGACAATAGAATCCCTAAAATAATTTAAGAGAAACATTAAAAGTGAAAATAGATATTAAATCCTTTTGTTGGCTCTTCAGAATATAGAAAAATAATTGGGGTTCAGGCAGGAAAGGGTAGCATCCTCCACCTCCAGATATCCATCTAATGATGTTATAATAAAAATGAGAGGTTCCCTAAATAATGCCAAGAAATTTCCAGAATGGCTCAGACACACTTGACTCTACTTTATGGAATATACTGACAACAAGTTCAGGAATTCTAAAATATGTCTGAAAATAGACAAGTCCTAATGATAGCATAATTTCCTTCCCATATTAGGGGTTGGTAAGAAGATAGATCTGCATTAAAGACCATAAAAGGTCAAAAAATGTTTATGGAGGAGTAAGAAACTTGCTTGCTTTATTTAGGCTTTAATTTAAGCAAATATGTAAAAAATAAACTTGTTCAAATCTGGGATTTCTGAGAATGCTCTTTTATTTGCTTTTGCTTGGTTTGATTGCAGGAAGAAATGGTATGGTAGTCTTAAAATCAGATCTGACTTTTACAAGGAATCATAGTGCATCCACTCACACAGTGGAGTGGAGGAAAATGGAAATACATGGAAACATGTAAAGTATCAATGAACTGGAGCGCTTAGAAATATTTGGAAAAATAGACAAGACAAAAGTAATGCATTTGTTGATTCCGAAAGGGTGGGCACAGCTGAAATTGACTTGAGGGATTGTTGTAAGTGAAATAATATCTAAGGTGTTCCCTCAAGTGGAGAGGTGAAAAGAGAAGATGCTGGAGAGTAACATTATGTGTCAAAATACAGTGCCAATGCCACAGTTTCAGGTTGGAAAACTGCTGTGACAACAACATTTTGTGCATAAAGTTATTAGCAATTAATAAATAAATAAAAATAAAAAAATTAGAATGAACTCCTGCTGCAGATCACCACACGAGAGGAGACAAAGAACTTAAAACTGCAAGCTTAGCTCTTGAGAGACTGTCCAGGACATTTATAAGAACATAAAAAGGAGAGGTGAAAACAACACACTCAATATGTTTATATCAGTCAGGCAATCTCAAAAACAATGCAAAGGGTTTGCCAAGGATATTATGATGAGAGATGCTAATAACTTTATGGAGAAAGTAGAGGATACTTGAGGGAAGGATACATCCTACCAGCCTCTGTACCTATCCATAAGCATGCAATACTGTGATCAGAAGGGATTAAATATCTATACAGCAGATATTCCTGGAGTGAAGGCAGCTTGCTGAATTATATAAATTCCAAATATTATTAGGGGACAGGCATTGCATGAGTCTATATTAGTGTATATGAGTCTCAAGTGTAGCCATAAGTGCTGAGCATATTGCACCTCCTCTAGAATCCTGAGTGCTCTTAGACCCCTACTCTCAAAAGAACTCTATCATGTGAAAATGAGCTGAATTTTGTATTGGTATTTATTCAGTGTGACCTGGGATATAAAACATGCTGCTGTTATTTCCAGTTTCTCCAGATGAGATCACAGTTGGCTGTTGGAGCATCTTTTCTGCTCCAGCCTGAAACTGGGCAGGTGAGCTTAAAATCTGAAGCAGACATGGAGAAGCCCTCACACAACCTCACAGCAGGATGGCCCAGGATGTGGCCACCAGAAGCACAGCTGTGCAGCTGAGACTGTGCCACCCTGCACAAAAACTTCCCTGAAACAAAACAAAAACCTCTTGCTTGGCACCATCTCACATGGGAGGAGGCAGCTACTAGCTGAGAGGCAAATCCAGAGCCTGCTCCAAGACATGTGCCTGCCTGTTTCCTAATCTGGAAACAACAATGGTCGGTTGCTTGAGGTCACACATGCAGCGTAATCACAGAGAAATATTGTGGTGCTGTGGAAATAGTCCAAAGGAAAGAAAAGAGAACAGTAGATGAAATGCATGCAAATTTTGGTTTCACATACAAAAAAAACCAGCATGAAAAATATTTTCAGCGAGGGCCATTATAACGTGAATGAGTGACGTGAAAATTTCGTGTGTGACAACTAATTTATGTCATTTTTTCCTCATATGGGGAAGCATCTTAAGGAATATTTTTGGGGTTTAGCTTCAGTCTTCTATCTAACCTTTACATTAATAATTTGGATGATAGCGTGAATTCAATGAGAGGATTAATTAGAAAGAGAGAAGAGCAATAAAAGGCGTCCCAGAGAGATTAGGATAGAAAACAACAAAGTCAGTTACATGCTGAGCTGGTGTGAGTTAACAAACAAAATAATCTGAAATACCAATACCACACAGAAACTGAAAGGATTTATGTGGAGTGAAGAAAGCATTATTAAAAGGGAAATTGACCTGTGATGTGAAGTGATAGCAAAAAAATGCCATCTGTTTTGGAATGAAGCACCTCACCACAGAGAATGAAGACAGTAGTCCTTTCCACTAACATTCTGTGTGATCCCATCCATGGTACTGCATTCCTTCCTGGATATCTCATTAGCAGGATTGCAGTTTGGAAAGTGCCAAAGTAATTAGGAAACAAGAAATTGTTGACTTTAGGTGGAGGGCGTGGGAATTAGTAAATTAAATGCGAAAACTTACGTAGCAATGTTTAAAGGAAGAACATAACACTCTGAAAATGCCCCGGAACTGTCAGGGCCGGAAAAGAATTGTCTGATACAAGTCCTGGCACAATTGAGCTAAGGCTGAAAAGAAAAATAGTAGATAAATGCAGGCAAAATAACCAGGTATATTTCCTGCCAATTGTCGTTATTAGGCTATCTTCCAAGGGAAGCTTTTTCACTTGGGACATTAAAAATTGGATTGGGCAGAATTCTGTGAGATGTATTGTTTTATATGGCTTAATAAGTGGTTTCTGTCACTAATATGGGCCAAATATATCAAGACTGCATACAGTTCCTGCTGCTATTAGGAGCAGGTATTCAAGCACAGAATGTGTCCCTGTGATTCCTGTATGGTGTTCTTCAGTGAGATGTCCTTGCATTCACCATTTGCTAGAGATCTTTGGTCTTTTCAATGGCATGTAACTGGCTGTATGAACATTTCTGACTGACTCATATTTAACCTGAGATTTCTAGCTGAGAAAGTGGGGACTGTTTTTGAGTATGTGCTCTTTCCAATTCACTGGACTTACTAGCAGTTTATACCCTGTGTTTGGTTAAGAATGTTCTCAGGCACTATTCTAAGATGTTATTAATCCTTTTCATTATTGTTTTTAATCATTGTGGGTGCGTACCATGTGCCAAGAATAGGCTGCAAGGTTTAGTTTCCTTGCCTGATAGTTTAATAATTCTCTCTTGAATAGGAGAACTTGCCTTCAGAAAGATTTATCAGGTTAAAAAAAGGTTTTGATTTAATATTTGAAGATGGAGTTAGCCTCCTGCTGTGCTTTAAGGATTTGAAAACCTGCTGCAAAGTGGCATTTCAAAGACAGCTTAATATTAAATTCAGTTTGCAATATTCATATCTAATTGTTGTAAGACCTGTTGCTCTGTTAATAAGTGGCAGAATAACAGTGTTATTATGTTTGGTTTTCACATGCATTTTTAGACCGTTGTTAAAGGACATTGTTCTTGCAAAGGCTTTCCTCAAAGAAAAGAAAAACATTTACATATACAGTAGATAAACTCCTACAGCTTCAGAGCAGTCTGGGTGTTTATCATCTTGTGCAGAACTGATTTGAGTGTTATTCATCTCAGCTATTCTCAGAGTACACATTTTATTCTCATTTAAGCATTGGCTAGTTGTGTTATCCAAATCACTGCATTATGAAAATAAAATATACAAGAACATGAAATTATATGAATAGGAAAATATGCTATTTTTTATGAACAGCATGCAATCTCGTCCTCTGTGTTTTCTTCTACAGCAGAAGTAATGTAATAAAGAATTTTATATGAATTCAGCACTGATGTTATTGGGTGATTTAAAACCATTTTCCCACTGTAACTCAGCTGTTCTGCATTTTTAGAGATTGTTTTTACCCATATTACTGACAATATCTAGAGAGTAGCTGCAGAAGTGACACTGGCTACTTGCTTCTGTTGGACGGCTTTTATCTGGCATAAAACTATTAAACATACAGTCATTATGAATCATTAATAGCCTGACAGCAAAGTTGACTGCAGTGGGAAAATCAAGTCAGTTTTATTATTCATTAAGACATTCCTGAAGGAGCTAACTTTTCACAGAAATAATAGACAATAGAATTATAATATTTCATACTTATGAATGTGGTCATGTGTTAAACTACTTTGCCTTCTTATAATCAGATTTTTTCAGTTACTTATGCTAATCATTTTGGTTACATTTTTATTGCATGCATTCTGCTTAATTCAAAAACCTGTCTTACAGGATACCAAAGTAATGTCTGATTTTCTTTATAATAGTTACATTATACACACCTTGTTGTATTAGTATTAAATTTTAGTTTCTCAAAGGAATTTTATAAATTAAAATTAGGCCAACTATGAATTTAAACCTAGTCTGAGACAGTGCCTCACGTTCCTCTTACACAGGTCTTACTCTTTCTCAAACAGAAAAAATTACAGGTTTTGTAAAGAAATACATGTTAATGGCTGATGTACACATTCCAGTAAAGACAAGAGCACTGAGACGTTTGACTTCCTTTTTCCTTCTTTTTCCTCTTTCATTTTGGCCTCTTTTGGTATGGGATAGTATTAGTAGCTCTCAAGTTAGAGCCAGAGAAGTAATGTTGGGACAGGGTGCTGTAGAGAGAGATATGATTCTAGCTCTTCTTAGGGTAAAATTTGCAAATTCACCTCAGATTTGTGAATTCAGCCTAACTTTTAGAGGTTCTTTGAATACAAGCCCATGAACATAGTTGGTGGAGTTGGCTAAGGTTTTACTTGCCTATATGAGTGAAACCTCTCCCCCTCCGATTTCTGTGTATTTAAGCCATGCACTCATTCAGCATCCTAATCTCTTCATTTTGCTATCTTCAGAATGTGAATTCCACTGCCACACAAGAAAAACTAAAAGTCTAATATATGAAGGGGTTTTTTATATTTTTGGTCATAAATATTGCCGTGGATTTTCGATGCTCACAAAGAGAACACATTGACCTTCATAGATGAGATTCTGCCATATCCGTGCACATGGAGCAGTGTTTCACTCACAGCTTTTCACTTGGTCCAGTTGCTGAACTTGGCTGAGAAGATAAGCTTATATGACTGTGCAGAAAAACTTATTTAAAGGGGTAAGTAAATTCAAAGCTGTCTCACATACTATACAAGTAGTGTCACAACTTGGAAAATACAATGTTATTCCTAAACTTCTTAGATAGTTCAAGACTGGCATTTTAATATTAAACTTAAATGAAAACACATGATTCAAAACATCACATTGTAAAAAGGTGCATTCAGAGGAATCACAACTAACATATCTACAGTTGTAACTGTTGAACATCTGTTTGCAAACTTTAGTTCAATCAAACTGTTGTAAAATAACACCTTAATATTAATGAATCTAGGTACACTTCCAGTCCACATCATTCTTTTTTTGCAGACATTGAGACAGTGCTATTGATAAGACAAAAAGACAGCACCAAAATTAGAGAAGTGATACTAAAACAGCACTACAGAAAAGTTAACGCATCCTGAGAACAATCTGTCTTCTGGTAGGTTCCAGAAGTAGGTTCTGGTGTAGAATCATAGAAATGTTTAGGTTGGAAAAGACCTCTAAGATCATTGTGTCCAACTGATCACTGTGTCCACCTATTAACACAGCACTGACAAGTCCACCACTAATTCATATTTAATGCTACATCTAAACATCTTTTAAATACCTCCAAGGGATGGGGCCTCTGCCACTTCCCTGGATAATCTGTTCCAATGCTTGACCACTCTTCCAGTGAAGAATTTTTTCCTAATAGAATGCCTAAGCTTCCCCTGGCACAACTTGAGGCCATGTCCTCTTGTACTGTCATTTGTTACCTGTGAGAATAGACCCATATGTTGCTACAGCCCCCTTTCAGGTAACTGTAGAGAGCGATAAGGTCTTCTCTGAGACTTCTTTTCTCCAGATTAGACAGCACCAGTGCCCTCAGCCACTCCTCAGGAGTGTGTACCTGGCTAAACAAGAGAGTGGAAAATATGCATGTTGAGATACCATACAACAAGAGACTGTTAGACTTGTTGAAGGCTTTGCTGGAAGGTTAATGATACCTTAGTCATCAGTGACATTGGGGTTATGGGCCTGACTGACAGAGAGGATGCCAGTATTCTTCACAGTGATTAGAAAGCACATAAAAAGGGAGCAAGTGTGAGGGAAGGTTATCAATGCTATTTCAGCCATGTTCTGTCATTGTTCCCTGTGCTTAGGTGAAGAGGTCTCACTGTCTCTTGCTATTTCAGTGTACCTCAGACAGTCCATCCAGGTCCTTACATTTAATCATTAGCTTTATTCCTTTCATATGCAGTTTTAAACAGTGGTCCATCCCTTTCATTCCTTTCCCACATCCTCCTCAGAAAGCTGTTTCGGTTCCTGACCTCTCTTCCTGTCGCTCTCCACTGGCACTTCAAGCCTATTTTATTTTCTCTCACTGTCTCTTCTTACAAGTTTGCAAAAAATCATTTTTTCAGTTAATTACTCTAGCATTCCTGAAAACCCATTCTTAGCAAAGTTCCCTCGTACCTTAACTTGCAAGTACTTTGAGAACTCGTATGTTTAAAACACAAATGTAGGCACATGATATATACTAATCTGTGGAGCAGAATGTAAAACCCCAGAACAAAATCACTGCTTTATTGCTGGTGTCATCCAAAGAGTCTATAAATCTGAATTTTATATCTGCAACACATGAGCAAAACCTGGCCTGTATTTCTTTTTAACATATCTTCATTCTAATCATTCCTAACACTAACTGCAAGTGTCTCAAACTTGACAGCTAGTTTAGCATTAGACAACAATAGAATATTTCATTTCTGTAAGTTTAGTTATCTTGTTAAAATTCATATTTGCTTGTAAAATACTGGGAAAGGCTTTTAATCATTTGCTGTCAAAATGCCAGGTGGGTTTTTACATCAAGAATTGGCAAAGTCAAAAGATTCTTTTTAAGTATTTTTTTAAAATGTAAGATATATTTTCATACTGCCTGAAAAACAATAAAACGTATTGCTGAAAAAAGAGAGGGACAAATGAAAACTAAAGATGGGGCTTGCAGGTCTGTAGGGTTTTGCTCTACACAACACTTGTGGATGTGTGGTAGAGCTGAGGTTAAACAAAGTAGACAGGGAGGGTTTCGGGCCCAAGAGCAGAGAAGAACCTGAAAGGAGGAGCTGCCTGAGATGGGCTCCTGCAGGAATCACATCAGAGAGAATGTAAGCAGGATGGGAATGGGAGCTACCTTATGCTGCCAAGCATGAACAAAGATGAAAAGTCAGTGAAGGACTGGGGAGGAGGCTGAAGGAGGAGGAGGAGGGAAAAAACAATGAGTTGAAACATAGTCATCTCTGTTGGCAAAACAAATTTCTCCATACAATCTTCTCACAACCCCAGCTATTTCTTCACTGCTGCTCCACTGTTATTGCTCTCAGACCTGTATAAAAAAACCAGAGAAACTCTTTTGTGGTAGCTTTATTCTTAATGATATGTTATCCATTTGTATTTATAGGCCATCCATGCCCAGGAGCCTTTGGGCACATAACAAAATATAACTAAAACACAGCTTAGTTTTAAAAAAGGCAACATGGCCCAATTAATTCCCCAATTAATTAATTTATTCTACATAGCTTTGAATTTTGGTCTAAGGATTTTATGTAGGACATTTGAAAAAAAAAAAGAACAGTTCCACTGACAAGACAGGTAATTATTTTATTCAATGATTTTTCTCAATGCAAAGTTATTAATAGCTGGATCACTAGTGGGGGGCCAAATTCTGCCCTGAGGTAAATCCAGCACCATTTCACCAACTTCAAGGGAATTACTGTTTTACTCGGATCAGAACTGGGCTGTTAAATTATAAGCGCCCAGTTATTCATAGAACTAAATTATTTTTCTTTCCTTTTTTTTTCTCTTGTTCTTCAAATATAGAAGTTAGCTCTAAATCACTAAACCAAACCTGAATTATATGGGTGTAGTTTCTCCTCTAAGGAAAAGAGGAGAAACAGTCTCCCTCTCAACCCCTTGAGAAGCATCCACAGGCCTCATCTGTGTCCACACAGTTCTCTCTCTGTAAAAACACAGGCAGAGCTGGACAAGACCTCAAATAAAGTTCACATTGTCAGAAAACAAATGACATATGTAAGGTAAGAGGACAAAGGAAAGGCAAACATATTCAAATATTTAATGTACAAGGCTGCACATCTTTTTTCCTCCTCCCAAACCTGAATCTTCCCAGTCTGTGTGTCCTTTGATTAAGCTTTGAATTCTCTGAAGAAGAAAGGGGTTTAGGTTTTGGGATCACCGTGCCCATATATTGTCAGCCTGGTGGTGGCTTCTCGCTCCTGTGAAGGGAGGGAGCAGGTGTGGAATGAACACTGGTCTGCCCCCTCTTCTCAGTGAATTTACACCCACATGCTTTCAAGTGCCCTGCTATGTTTAAATACCTCATTATTAGGTAGCAATCATGTTATCTCTTTGCCATAACATACTTCCTTGTTTTGAACATGGATCACTGACATACTTAGGCTGATGCTGATAACCAAATGTCAGGCTGAAAGGGAATTTGCCTCCTACAAGGTAGTAAACTGATACATGTTGGTAGCATCCTTGAGAGAATGGGCATTAATACTTTTCTGTTGCATATGGAAACTTTGTGCCATAAGATCATTCTGCATTCTCTGTATTATGACATGAAACTTGTTTATAGCACATTTTTTCACTCTAGACGTAAGAGAAGACCTTTTTTTCATTGTTAACATCTTCCTTCCATTCCTTTCCACCCTTCTGCATCCCTTCAGCCTACAAATAGCAAAAGTAGTCTATAACCCCCCCCAAATTCAAATTGGAGTAGAATACCACACTGAGAGGAAATGTGATTTAATAACTTGTTAGCTTGGGACTAGAACAATTCACTTTCCAGCATTATTTTAGAGCGCTCGAGTGACCTTGAACAAATCCCTCTATCCCTCTCTTCGCTTAAATTCCCCATTTATATAACAGAAGCAATGATTATTCTTTACTTGTCGCTGTAAGGATAAGTACAAAAACATTATAAAGCTCCAACTGAAACAAAAGAGAGTATCTGAGTAGCAGATATTTGTAAAAGAGCGACTTAAATTTCATGTATACTCCTTGCTCCCTCCCTTCTCATCTCCAGAGTTTTAGAAACCAGAGTTAGAAAGTACATCAGTTCATCTCACTTATAGAACTGAATGTTACCAGTAGTTTTATTAAAAATGGCCATATATGGCGCAGGTTAAAATCAACACAAAAAATACTTAAGATATTCTCTTCTTTGTCTGTTGTTTACAACCCACTGCAGACAACATTTATCAAAACTGAACTGTAGAATTTACTACCACTGCTTCATTTACATACATGAAAAAAAATCCCTTAACCATGAAAATATATTTTTCAATGCAAAAAGCTTATAAAACTCATCAAAATTACAAATCTGTAGAATGCAAACTATTTTGAGAACAAAGTAAAGAGTTCTAAAACCTCATTAGCAGGGAGTCCAGTCATTATTTAACTGTAAAATGGGACAGGAGAATCTATGTTCAGCCCATTGGGGCTGAATACAGTCTGTAACTCTACAGATTGTAACTTCATCCCTTTGGAGGAGATTGTATATTTTAGAACATTATCAATATGTAGTCCACCAAAAACTGTTTGAAAGGCAGGGAAAAGCTCTCCTTGAAGTAAATAATACTGAATAATTATGAAGAGAAAAATCTATTGTGTAAGTGTAGAAATCTCAGATAAATACACAGGGTGTGCCCCAGTTACTACTCAATGCTTCCAATCCAAATAGTGCTTTGTGTTGTGTGGGGATTGTGAGACGTGCTAGGATGCATTTGTTGCCAGTTATTTTTATGGGAAAGATTACTGTGATATTCGTGCACTCACAGAATTTGTGCTGAGCTCACTCTGGAACTTGTGTTGTGACATTCTAAAACTTGACTGTTGTGGTATGGAATTTGATGTCCTTGAGCTTTTAAACTTATTTTTTTAAATATCCATGTTGCGAAATATTTTCTGCGTACCCAGTTAAACCAGTTCCTTAAGCTTAGGGGAGTTAATACTGTGATTTTTCAAGAAGGAATTCTACGCCTTCCAAAATTATTCTTGTGTCTGTACTACACAATTCTTTCGCAAATAATACTGTACACACTGAAATTGAAGATAATAATATTTTTACTACCCCAGAGACTAATGAATATGCTATTCTTGCAGCTGTTGTACTGTTTACTGAAGCACAGGTAAATGCTCTGACTTGTTACTACTATGTCTGTAAGCAATTAGTCGGGAACTCAAATAAAAAGCTTTAGTATCACAATCCAGGTTTTTCATTTCCTTTAACATTCCCTTCAGTTGTACATTGTGAAGAATTTTATCTAAGAAAAGATATGGGTCTGGGCTGCCTGCCAAGATTTTGGGTTTTTAACAGATTGTTTTTCCCTGTGGGGTCGACTCACTTTCTGCTTGAGACGTCCACTTTTGTCTGTATTTCCTGAAACAAGTCACTTACATGCCTAACTCCTATACATCTTGAGTGCTTAAAGAAAAGAGGCATGCTGGTAAGGTTATCACCAATTGTTATCACCAATTATCAACCATACTTAAATATAATGTCAAGCACTTTTAAATCATTCTCTCAATGCTATTCTCAAAATACTATTTGTTGCCCCAAGTGCTTGTCCATCACTGTCCAGTCTCACACCTCTTCAATGAAAAAAGTGATTGGAGACACCAGGCAGCCATACAAGCACATGGACTGGCTTATTTCATGGAGTCTTCCAGTAATTTTTCATACAGGAATTCAGACATGGATCCACTCAAGGTCTCCTTTCTGAGCATTCTCCTGCTACACTACAGGTTATCAGACTGTTGGGCTGTAGCAAGCATGATGATGGTGGACATGACTGACCTTACCCTTGGGATTCAGTGATCATAACGTCCACACATAAGGACAGGTGTGACACAATTTAGAACTTGCATGCATTTAAAGTAGGTCACTGGAAGACGTATTCACAGCTGATCTTGGCATCTTCGTTCTTCACTGAGCTCAGGTATCTGCAGGAGTATTTTAAGCACCTGAAAACTTTGCACATCTTCCCCAAACTGTTTTTCAGTGCAGTTTTAGGAAGTAGAAATGCAATTTGTAGACAAAGTACTCTATGTGATCTGTTTTGAATATGAGAGGAAAGATTTATACCCTAATGACAGCTGCAGGTGGTGCCTTTTCAGTTCCTCAGGGTATCCCTTCCTTTGGCTGCTGGTCAGAAAGGATGTGGTCTTCTGCACTTTCGGTGTCATGTCTGCCAGCTTGGTGTGGACAATCTATAATTTAAGACGCTGAAGATTTCCCTGGCTGGGTATGCTTAGGCCCCTGAATAGGCATTACAATATCATCCATAAAAGAGACTATTCTCAAACTTGAGCTTTCTATACATAAAGTACTGTGGTTAAGAGTGTCTAAACATATGGACATGATCTTGTGGTAAGAATATTCATCAGCTTTTTCTGTACGCGCTGCAAAATTTATCCGTGTTTACGAATTTGAACACCTGGTGGATTTTTTTCACAAAGAACTGTTGTAAGGACAAGATTCAAAAGTCAAAAGGAGTAGCAATTAAAAAAAACTGAGTTGGGAATAAAGGTATTTGTCTATAAGTCATTGTTTCTACTTTGGAGAAGCATTGATGAAAATATTTAAGAACTGTTGAATACACAACACTATTGAAAATATATTAATGACATAATGTGAATTTTCTAGATGAAACAGTAAGTTTTGTAGTGTTCCCCTAAATATACTGTTTAATATATTACCCATAAACCAGTAACTGGGCAAAGTTCATGATGAAGGTGACTTCTCTTGAGAGATAAACATTGTAAGTGCAAACATATGGATTTAGAATCTGAAGAACAAGTTTTCATTTCTTTCATTTGTGGATAACAACAAAAGAACTAGTTCATCTTTAATTTTTGAAAGAAGAAAAACAAACTATGACAACCACTCAGTACATAAATAGAACATCAATGATAAATTATAAAATAGATAATTTTCCTTAGTGAATAATGAACAACAAATACTGAAAAATTAACTATTTCATTTATGTTGATAGAAAACTTAAGAACATACCAAACTAAGTTCCCTTGTTTGATTGGCAGAAAATGAATGACTTCCAAACTGCTAATGAGTTCTGGGCCAATTTGGAGTGTACTTTGCCAGTGAAATTCAAGAAACATGTAACATATTGAATCGTAGTGATCTTTCTGAACTTTCAATTATACTGGGAGTTCATCTCCTTCTAGATATGCTAGCTGTACTCTTTTAAAAAAGTGTAAGTTTATTGAGATATTCAAATGCATTGCATCATTTCGTTTGAAACTTTCATAATACTTTTATATGAAGAAAGAGCATATGCGTCAATCCTCAGTAAGGCTGTGTATACTTCAGGCGTGTATACCTCAGATATTTTCATGTTTGGGGCACATGTGCCAACTATGTTTAAGGAGTTTACACCTCAAAAATGTTTTTCTTTGCAGGCCTTCAGGTTATGTTTCAGTTAAGCAGCATTTAGCACGCTGCTTTTCACAGAGGCACACCTTGCCTCGTTTCTGTGTCTTTACACAGTGAGATGGTGCTGTAAGCAGTATAACCTGATGCTGTGTGGCCTACATTCAGAAAGTGTATATCCATATCAATTCCAAGCCAAAGTCTTGCTCAGAGAAGGAGACAATTTTGTAATGCATACATACATATACAGGAATAATCTATTTCTGTGCTTAATTTGCTACTTCTGCACGTTCCTGTTTAGGTGTTTGAAGAAACAGGACCCAAAAAACACTTCCTCTCTCATAGAGGACAGTTGTTTCAGAAGAGCCAAGAGAAGGACACACATTTTCCATCAGCCAGTGAGTGGTCCCACAGTTCTGTGCTTTTTTTTGTCAAAAGCTCCTTGCACATTTCTTACCGAGGCTTCTGACTTCCACTGCAAAGCCCCAATATTTAAGTGTGTCTGGAAGTTGTGGGAGTTTGGTGTTTCATAAAACTTCCACGTTTCATAATGCCTTACAGATATTGCAAAGCTTTTTGAGCCAATATTGGGGGTCATAAAATTTCATTGATCTCTGACAAAATGTCCAATAATCTGTAGAAGGATTGAAGCAATATTTTTAAATTCTTTATTTTTACCTCTTTCCTCTTCACTTCCTTTTTGTCAACAGTGGCATTTATTTTTATTTTTACCAGATGCCAACTAAAAAATGAACAAAAGATAAACATATTTCTCAATTCTTTTTAGAGCTGGCCACTTCATTAGGAGGTTTCTGAAATATGTAGAAGATAACTTCCTGACACAGCTGGTGACTAAGCCAACTAGGGAAAGCACCCGACTGGATCTGGTGTTTGCAAACAGAGAAGGACTGGTGGGTGATATGAGGAGGAGGGTCAGCAGAACTGCCACTTACAGAGAGTAGACTTTGGCCTGTTTAGGAGTCTGGTTGACAGAGTCCCTTGGGAGGCAGTCCTGGAGAATAAAACAATCCAGGAAAGCTGGACATTTTTCAAGAAAGAAATCTTAAAATTGCAGGAGCAGGCCATCCCCATGTGCTGAAAGATCAGCCAGCAAGGAAGAACACTGACCTGAGTGCTGACCTGAGGAAGAACACTGAACAGAGAGCTTTGTCTGGAACTCAGGAAAAAAATGGAGAGTTTATGAACTTCACAAGAAGGGGCAGGTCACTCAGGAGGACTATGAGGACGTTGTGAAATTATGCAGGGAGAAAATTAGAAAGTTCAAAACCCAGCTAGAACTTAATCTGGTTACTGATATAAGAAACATTTTTAAAATGTTTCTATAAAGAAGTGAGCAACAAAAGGAGGGCTAAAGACACCCTCCATCCTTTATTTAATGCAGGAGGAGACACAGTGACAAGGGGTGAGAAAAAGGCTGAGGCATTTAATGCCTCCTTTACTTCAGTCTTTACTATTAGTCAGACCAGTTGTTCTTGGAGTTCCCAGCCCACTGAGCTGGAAGATAGGGATGGGGAGCAGAATGAAGTTCACAAAATCCAAGAGAAAATAGTCAGCAACCTGCTACAGCACACAGATGCACACAAGTCTATGAAGCAAGATGAGACCCACCCAAGGGTAATAAGGGAACTGACCTTAAGTGCTCACCAAGTCATTTTCAATCATTTACCAGAAGTTCTGTCTGACTGGGGAGCTCCCAGTTTACTGGTAGTTGGTATATGTGATGCCCATCTCCAAGAAGGGCCTGAAGGGATGCAGGGAATGACAGACCAGTTCGACCCTAGTGCTGTGGAAGGTCATGGAGCAGCTCATCTTGAGTGCCATCACATGGTATGTACAGGACAACCAGGAGATCAGGTCCAGCCAGCATGTGTTAATGAAAGGCAGATCCTGTTTGACTGACCTGCTCTCCTTCTATGACAGGGTGAACTACTTAGTGCGTGAGGGAGAAGCTGTAGGGTGCTGTCTACCCAGACTTCACTAAAGATTTTGACACCTTTTCCCGGAGCATTCTCCGAGAGAACCTGGGCACTCATGGCTTGGACAGATGTTCCCTTTTCTGTGTAAAAAACTGTCTGTATGGCCAAGGCCAGGGAGTTGTGATAAATGGAAGTAAATCCAGCTGGTGGCTGGTCATAAGTGGGGCTTTCCAGGACTCAGTATTGAAGTGAATATTTTTATCAATGATCTGGAAAAGGGGATGGAGTGCTTCTTCAGTCAGTTTGCAGACAGCACCAACTTGGGTAGAAGTGTTGATCTGTGGAGAGTAGGAAGGTTCTGCAGAGGGATCTGGACAGGATGGATCAGTGGGCCGAGGCCAGTTGTATGAGATGCAACACGGCCAAGTGTCAGGTCTTGCCCTTGGGTCGCAACAACCCCATGCAGTGCTACAGACTGGGGGATGAGTGGCTGAGAAGTTGCCCAGTAGAAAAGGATTGGCAGGTGCTGGTTGACAGCTGACTGAACATGAGCTGTGGGAATTGAAGCTCTTACCACTCTCTACAGCCACTGGAAGCTGCAGCAAGCTGGAGGTCAATCTCTTCTCCCAAGTAATATGCGATAGGAAAAGAGGAAATGGCCTCAAGGTGACAGAATTGGTTTAGATTAGGTATTAGGAGAAATTTCTTTGTGGAAAAAAGCATTAGAAAATGATGCCCAGGGAAGTGGTGAGGTCATCATCCCTGGAGGGATTTAAAAAACACGTAGATGTGGCACTTATGAACATGGTTTCGTGGTGGACTTGTTACAGACATGGTTTAGAGGTGGACTGGGCAGTGCTGTGTCCCTGGTTGGATTTGATGATCTTACAGGTCTTTTTCAATCTAAACAATTCTGTGATTATTTATAAACTTCATCTATGAATAAACCCATGAATGTTACCTGGCACTACATGGCCTACATCCTTGCAGGTCTATCTTAAATAAAGCAGACCTCAAAAACACCTGGGCATTTAAATACCAATACTTTGAGCACAGGCTGAACTGAAATGCAGTTTTTAAATCC
>NW_008237609.1:985457-1000844 GCF_000691975.1 Corvus brachyrhynchos
TTTGGTAGATAGCTTACCACTATCAGTTTGTGTAATTTCTGTCCCTCCAGCCCAGATCTACTTTCCTTGCCTTCAAAAATATGATGTGGCCAGAGAAACTCCTTAATATTCCCAAGTTTCAGGGCAACAAATATTTTACAATCACAGAAATCAGTCAACTTAAGTTTTGCCTGCAATGAAAACTCACCCAAAAGTGGTTCCTACTGAAGTTGAGTGCATTGTTCTCATGCTGCTGTTTGGAGGTGGATTCCCCAATTTCCCCACTTACTGTGCTTGGGTCCATTTACACCATGGAGTTATTTGAATAAGACAAATTTCTGTTCAGATCAAGTTCAGACCAAAGGAGAATATCCTAAACTTCAAACAGTGGAGATGCAAATCTCCCGGCCAATCTAGCTGTATTTATATACACATTCCTACAGTGCCAAACCCCTGGCTAAAACAGACATGGTCAAAGGGAGTTGTGATGTGTTCCATCTGACAAGAGTCTTATATCTGTGAAGCCAAACAAATGGTTGTTTTACAGTTTTGAATTTACACTCTTAGTTAAATGAAAGAAATTTTTCTTGGAACTGTTAAAACAAGACAGAACTTCTTGAAAACACAGATGCTTCTTTGAGAAGGCCACTAATTTCTGTGCTATGTAAATTGGAAATCCCCTCACTTATTCACCTTCTCCAGGAAACACACAAGTTCATTTGATGAGTATATGTGTTCTTTAAAATGATGGGGGAAATTGTCACTTGCTTCAATTTTTATTTTTTCCTCCTTATATGTATTTATTAATTCCTTTCCTTCATCAGACTGCCTTTGGCTTACTGTCATGCAGAGTCATCCACAGGTATGTCTCTGTAGAGTTTGGCTGTTGCTTTTTTTTCATGCTTGTAGCATGCATCCACTCAGCACAGAAAATGCAGTGCTTTAAAGATCCTCAGAGTGGAGCTCAACCACAGTCTACCAGAAACATTGGATCAGGCACTAACACCTTGGTGCAAGGTCACTCCAATTCCTTCCCTCTGTTTTTCTCTCTGTTTTATCCCAACGGGAATTCAACAATACAATCTTGAGTGGAGTCTTCAGACTATACCATTAGCTTACTGAGTAACTGTACCTGCTTTTAAATTTTAATGATGCATTTTTAATATGATAAATGTATTATACTTCAACGGTTTTATATGCAGGTCGAATAAACTATGAGTTTTGTTACTCTTCAACTATTACTTTCCAAAGAACATCCTTATAATTGTATAGCTTATGTAGTTGCACATGTTCCTGATAGTCTGAAAATGGCTGTGGTTCTGTACCAGTGAACACAAGCTACTTTTGAGTGCATATGCTAGTTAATTTTTTTTGTTAACTTGAGAGCCATATCACCTAGAATCAGGCTTACAAAGCATTTAATCTTTTATGACTTCTGGGGAAGGGAGAGGAGTTTTTTACTGTTGGTTTGTTACAGCAGAATTCAGCAAAAAAAAGTTTCTGACATTTTGCTTTAATTGAGTTGCTGGAATGTGTTTGTGATATAAATAAAGTACCAGCCAGGTACTAAAGGCAGAGTTTGAAAAATATCATAAATATTAGTTACTGATTTTATATAGAGAAGTGGGTGGCTATAGTGAAAACTAAGAATTTTACTTTTTAATGTAACTACCAAAGGTACTTGATCACCAAAAGACTGAGGGGCAAGATACAAATATAGGAGTTTGATCAGAAAATCAATATGTATAAAGAAAAACATTTGTATGTTATTAATTTTATTTTGCTATTTCAAGTAAAATGTATTTGACTTAAGAAATATTCTCAAATAGTTGTTACTGAATGGACTGCTTGTTTAATATAGAACAAATGCACTTTATCACAATTTTCTACACCCTTCCTTGTCAGATTCATTAGTGGTGACCTAGAATACTTCTGCATGGTTCAAATTAGTTATTTGGACTTTTTGCTGATTCTCAATTGTTGATTCTCTTTTAAGAGTTTTAATAAATGTGCCGCAGGGATAAAAGTGCTTACTTCTGGACATTTATCTTCAAGGAATTAAACTGAGACCAGAAGCTCAATCTTGTTTTAATGTAATGAGTTCCAGTTGTTGTGTTTTGGTATGTTTTAATAAGATTAATTACCTTTTGCCTGGGCTGATTCTTTTCCTTCATTTCTAACAAAGAATGGACAGTCACTGAATTACCTGAGCAAGAAAAAATATCTAGTGTAGGAATATTATCCAGCTGGCAAAGCACTAATGTTACTGGTTTACACCAGCCTCTGGGCAAAAATGGAGTCAAACATCTGTCACATTGCAGCAATTTTCATCTGGCTAATGGGCTGTTGGCTCTATATGCCATATAGTGCAACCACAACTTACTTTAAGGCATTTTAGACCACTGCAGGATGGTTTTCAGAAAAAAAGGGTCTTAACCAGGTCTTAGTTGTTGCCCTTCCACTATTTTCTGCCAGTAATGGATACAATGGAAAATAGTTCAACATTGGTAGGATTCCCTTCCCTCCCTTCCCTTTGAATAGATATAAGTTCCCTGCCAGAAAATACCTGAATCCATGAATGTCTTCAGTGGTTGAACATTTGGCAGTAGTTGAATTTAACTTCTCTTTAAAGTCAGCAAGATTAATCGTCTCCTAAGTCAAAGCATAAAAGTGATTACAAATGCAACCCATTTGGTTGCCATCAGGCTCTTCTTAAGAATATGGCCAGACACTCTATTGAATGATGGCTGGCAGCAAAATTGCACTCAGTGACACTGATTCACTCCAGCACCTCGGTTATACCTTATCCCTCATTCCTCTGTAAATGACTTTTTCCTGGACAGGCTTAGAGGGTTTACCTCTTTGGTACACACAAGTGCCACCAAAAATTGCAAATTTCTCTAAGTTGTAGCCTAATTCTGAATCACAGCATGAGCAGTTTGCAATAGCAGCTGGTCCAGTGTGTCTATGATATTGGATTAATTCCCATCATAAAATGTTCATGGAAATGATGAAGATTGTGTATAGATCAGAAGTGTGGGCCTGGTTTCTTCCTGAGGGTTACCTGGTGAAATTTTTCCTTAGGAAGAAAGAAAATAGATTTCACAAACCACTGTTTGCAGTTCAAGCCACCTTCTTGCAGGGTTGAAATAAATTGATATGGGGCAATGGAATCTGTGAAATTAACACAAATACCCTTCCTTCAAAAGTTTGGGTGTGATATATGTCTGTTTTCCTCCAGAAGCCTTTATATTTTCACACTACTAATGAATGAGTGCTTAATTGCCACAGTGAAGCTGTCTGGGGTTACTTCCCAGCAGAGTCTCTTGCCAAGGCCAGCTGGAATTCTGTTTGCATTCTGCAGCTGATTAGTGGAAGCTGCTAGTGCTAAACATAAATAAATAAGAGCACACACCAAAGAAGTGTAAAGTTCAAGAAGTTTGTAGTGCTCCCATGAAGTCAAATAATTTTCTTCAAATTAGAAAAATTAACAAAATAACACCTGATATATCTATAAGAAATAACCATCTGTGATCAACCTAACTGGTTACTGAGTGCCACTGTTTTCCTCACAGAAAAGCAATTGAAACAGCTTTTCTCTGACATTAGGGAATCATATCAGAGTCTTTTTCCCACCAATTTTTAAGTGAAACGTTGGAGTCGTATGGATATCTGGGTTCTTTTCTGTTTTGCAGAAACAAAAACTATTAAAACTTATTTCTCCCTACAGGGTTGTTTTTGTTATTGTTTTTTTTTTTTATTTTCTTAACTATTTAAAGCATGAAAATTCATTTTGATGAGGCTACAAGATAGATAAAATCTAGCTTTACATGCCTCAGTTTTCCACTAGATTCAATTCTATTATTCCTCTTGCATTATATAAGCCTTGGATATCCTTGGGCTTTGTGTAGTACAAGTCATCTGCTTACTAAGATACTCTGTTAGAAGTTCAGTAGAAAAATATGGGGGAAAATGAAAGGAACAACTTTGATTTCAAGAAAGAAGTTCTTAGTGTCTGAATGTGGCCATTTGGGAACTATTCAACAAGCCCCTTTTCTGGCAAGATGTGTCCTATATATGTAAGTGTCCCTATTATAAGCAGAATGTCATTCTCATTTTTCCCAAAATGCAAAATGGTGGTTCGTCCCACAAGCTGCTACAACCTGTGTAGAAATCCAACAAGTGGGATTTAAGAAATATTCTTAAAACCGCAGCCCTTCGTTTGCTGGTTTCTCAGTTGGTTAATCTATTCCTAAATTTTATTTGAAAAATTTTTCTGGATAGTTTGACAGCATTCCCAGTGGGACAGGAATCCTCAGAATTCCTGACCTTTCTCCACCACAGAACATTCAAACCCTGGGATGGACAATGGGAGATGCATCTGTATTTCTGAAGAAGAAAGGCCAGGAGGGATTCTTTGACAAGTATTGCAGATTACCTGACATTGCCACTGCTGGTTCTTCTCAAACTTGCCTGCACTACATAGCACCGGTTTATGGGTGTGTCTCAATTCAGAGTATCCAAAATAGTGTTAAATTTTTGTTATGGCTCTCTACAACAGTATTTTGATATATTTTTTTTTTTAAGTGTTTGAATTGAGATCATGTATCGTTTTTCTAGGGGTAAGGTCTGTTGGGATGGTGCTATTGTCTGAGTCTCTTACTATAAACACACCTGCTCTTATGGTTATGATCACATTTTACTCTAATGTAAACCAGAATAAACAACGAATAATGTCATATAAGACTACTTAACGTGTAAATTTAACAATTCAAAACACTGGGTACTTAAAAAAATAATCTGGCTTGTTTTTATGGTTTTGATGCTCCTGGTGGGATTTTTCTCCACATACGTTTTTTAACAACCTCATCTGCAGTTATAGTGAAAACTATAGGTGTCTTTAGAGAGTGATTCATCTCAGCCTACGATGGGTGTCTAAAACAGGTTGGATGAATTGTCCTCTAGTAGTGTGTAGAAGTAACGCTTCACAGACTAATGAAGAGATAGGTGGCTCTCAACTTTTGATCTGGAAAAGGCAAATAAAAACCCCAAGACTACTGCCAGCAGAAATACTGACAGGAGGATTCATACTGCTTTCTGAAAATCTGTGAGATCCACAAGCTGAAAGAAGTTTAAAATTGTAAATGGAGTCTGGATGACACACTAAGACTGAGCGCCTGCATTTGAAGTTGGGAATATAGTGGGAAATACTGATTTATATCCAATTGCTATACCTTGTTGCTTCTTTAGGAAAAATTAAGGATGGACTTTTGGGAAAAGTAAAATACTGAGAACCCATTGTAAGCTTTTTACTGAAAATAAATGGGATATTGGGGAGATCTTCACTTGTTATACTAGTAAATGGTCTATAAGTCACTTAGGTCTTACTGGGATTTCTGCCAGTACATCATTCTTTTTAATTAAAATACTAGTTCTACCCAAAAGCACTAAAACCTATCAAAAATTTCAAAAAAAAATCTTATCCTTGTTAATGTGAAATGTTACTTTGTCTGAGTCAGGGACATGATTTGTCCATGGTATCATGCCCACAAGAGAAACAGTGTTGCATAAGGCATTACTGTATACACATGTATTTATTTATATGACTATATGTTTTTTTCATGATGTATTTAGAAGAAGTATGCAGCCCTATTTAAGCACAGATTCTTTCATTTTTATGACTGAGTTATGCAATGCTTCTTTCCATAAGCTCACTCTTTAAACAAATAATTTATAAAGAACTGTGTCTCAGGAACTGTGTTCTGATTAGTTTGTTTAGACACAACAGTTTTCATAACTGTCACTGTACATTGAGTTTCTTATATTTGCTTTGGACAGCAAACTGCCAACTACCTGCAAACGCTAGCAACTTCATACGATTTGTTTTGGCAAAGGGTCACCATGCAGAAAATTTTCTGTAAGATGTGGCAAGTCAGATTTCATACACACTATCCTCACTGGAACTAAGGCTCAAGATGGTTTTTTTCTATAATACTCAACAAAGCCAGAGCAGCAGAGAGAGAAATGTTAGTCAGGTTGCTCTACTCTTTCACTATTAACGTTTACTACTGCACTGTGTAATTTCTGATCACGTTAAAGTCCTGTGAAGTTCCTACAGTTAAATTAGGTCTGATCATAGGAAGAGATCATTAAGTTAGATTTTAATCTCCATTGCATTCAGAACAATTCCACCAAGTAAAGTCAATTTATTTACTTTTATGCAAATGAGTTCCGATTTTTAGCGTTTGCTTTTATTTTTGGAAGGAAAATTTAGCAGTTCACACTGACACTCCATAGCCCTTCTTTTATCTGTACATCACTGCAGAAGTAAGTGTTGTTTTCTGTTCTTCTCTGTTGTTATGGCAGCATGTTTTTCAGGATATCATATTAATCTGTTTCCTACAGATTCTACTGGTTCTTCCTGTAAAAAACCTTATATATATGTCCAGTTTGAGGTATAATATACTAAAGAGATAAATGCCTTGAACTGCATGTAAAAGCATCCAGATGATGATAACGACATTTTCTTGTTCTTAAGTTTTGTTCCCCAATACCTTTATGAGCGATTTTTGAGCAGAGTTCTGGATGGGCCAAAGTGCTCCATCCACACAAAGCCACAAAAATGCATTTGGCAGTCTTATCCCCAATATAACACTCTTACCTGCTGACATAAATGTGGACCTAAGGTAGATTTCGTACCTCCCACTGAATGATTTTCTGTGCACAGAGTCAGAAAAAACACCAGGAACCATATATGAGTCCAAAATATACTGTAATCCATGGAACAGGACTTCCCTGGCAATATGTAAAATGATGTTAGCTTACAACAAAATTATGAACAACTTATACCCAGGAGCAGCAAGGCCCTGAGGTTGGTTGGTTCACAAAGAATCAAAGAATCCTCCGTACGCACATATTTTAAGGAAGTGCATTGATTAGATCATTACTCTGACACTGACACTGCAGACATTCATAATCATGAGTTACTTAATGTATAAATGGCACGCTGCCATTAATGACAACATTCGCAAACATGTTTTGTTTGGGTTTTTTTACGTATATCTCTCTATTTCAGTTAGTGAACCATTTGCAACACCAAAGAAAAGAAGAGAACTGGAAGACAGAGAACATTCCTACCCACAGCAGTCTCAGACCTCTTGGTTAGGGCTTTTCCTGGGAAAAGTGGGTGATACAACTTTAAATTGAGTTTGTTAAATGTGAATCAAGTTACGCTTTTGTTTTTGTGTAACAGGCTCATGTTCCTACACCCATTCACAGATGCCTGATCCCAGTCCCCATCAGAAATTCTTTCCCCTCAAACAAAGCCGGCAGACTCAGCATTTCATTCAACCGTGGAAGCAAAAACTCTTGAAAGAGTCATGGGACAGGGAAAAGAATTAGATGGAGAGGAAGGAGGAGGACTCCTGAGGTGTTTTGGCTGATGATAAAATAAATATTTCCGTAAGCAGCAGATCCACCTCAGGATATTTTGTCACTCCTCCAGCTTCCTGTTCTTTTCCTTGTCCAGTCAGGCTTCAATCTTAGGCCAATAGACAAATTGTTTGTGCGATGGTTCTCTCACTAAGAAAGAAATCCTTTAGGGAGAAGGTGAGAATGTATTTTTCTTGATTTCTTTGAAATTGATTGCCAGTTGTGCTTACAAGGCAAAATAACAATCCTGGCATCATTATTCTGAACCTCCTCAAACTGAAGCAATGAGAGACTTAAGACTGTTGCCTCCCTGGTGAATCCTGTAGTCACTTGAATAAGTTGAAATCATACCTGCTGCCAGTTGTATCCAGAAAGAAAAGCATATTGTCCTTAATTCCTTGAAAGAAAAGACAGTGACACTGCTTTTCTGAAGTAAGCTCTGTCTCTGGATTTCCAGGGAACACAAATGAGATTCCTCGTGAACATAAATACTTTTCTAGGGGTCTATATGGAGCACGTATTCTGCCATTGTCATGTTGATAACCATTACTTTGAGTTGGAATTCAAGGATCTGACTGTTAACATTAAATGACTTACTCATGGATAGTCACTGTACTAGAAAAGCAAGAATGCAAGTTAGAAGTAATTGTCTTCCTTGTCTGTTCCTCTAGTCACTTCATTCCGGAGAGGAATATCAAAGTAAACCTTAGAAGTCAAATCCCCGTGGTGCTGGGAGTTATGGCTGTACTGTAAGAGCAACACAGACAGAACAAACAGGCTTTCATGAAAGTCAAGGGTGAAGGCTGTATTCCAGACTCATTGGATCATTTTTTATTACTTTATGTTTCCATGTCCTTCAGAGGAGCATATTTTATTGGCTAAGTCAGAAGGAGTCAGAACAGGGCATTCAACTCTCTTCTGGACTTGCTCTTTAGTGAAGCCACTTACTGTTTTCCACATGCCACTCATAGGATGGGTTACTAGTACTTATTTACAGCAACAGACAGAATTAAGCTAAGCTGCAAAGTATGTTGATATTCTTGACTAAAAGGTGCTGCACAAAATGAAAATTATTATTGTTTCTCTTCTTTTCATCATGACACCTTTTGGCTCCAGTTTTACCCCTGTATGCTCTTCAGTCTCTTCTTACAATTGTGTTATATTGTTCTCCTTGTTCCCTCCAATCACCTCATCTTTCCTTCCACATCAAGAAACCTTTCTCAGTAACAGTTGTGGCATTTGGGCATAAGGAGCACACCGCACTCAGAAACACAGTATTATATCACTATAAAATGTGGTTGTCTTCTGTTCAGTTCTTGATGCCATTTGCAATAGTTAATAGAATATTCAGCAGAATAGCTTATGATGGGTCTGATTCCTTTCACATGTGTCAGACTTACTCCCATGTAAGACCTCTGCCTCCAACAGCATTCAGCTGGTTCTAAGTGACTAGCAACAGAAGAAATATAGCTGAGATGTTTTTAAGTATCCATAGCCAATCAAATGTGTGACACATCAGTGGACTGCATGTTTTTGTAATTACCAGCCAAAACAGCAAGGCCTCTGTGGAACTCTGTGGCCTCCAAAAGCCTGGATAAAGCACATAAGCAGTACAGATAAACAGTGAAGGTATTAATTTATCAAAATGGGCAAAGAGAATTTGCCAATTTCAGGCCATACTGTAAGACCCTACCTATAGGCAAAGCATTTCTGTTTTTACAAATATTGGTGCTGCTAATACAACATATTTCCTATAACTTCTTTCCATGAAGAGTAGCTTAAAAGCATGGGGGAGCAAGAAAAATCCTGCTGTTACTTCATAATTTTCCTGGTATAAAGATATTAACTCAAGCAGGATAGTGAGCCAGATAAGAGGATTCTTGCTAGGTTTACATCAAATTATTTCCAACAACATTTGCTATTTACATAACGCCAGTGAAATATTTTTAGATGCTCTGTCCAACTAAATTTTTCACAGTTATCTCAGTGAAATCACTTTTTCTTTCTTTCCAAAGAAATTTCCTAAAGGTTTTCTAACTCTTAGAAATAGAATTAAAGAGTTCTAAAACTATTAATTATTAAAAAGGAAGAAAAAGCAACCTAAGAAAATAGAATTTAACTAATTTCTTTAATTAAAACATTCAAAACCACCTTCTGTTTTTTAATGAAAGACTTCTTGAAACAGTGATAATCAATGTTGACTTGGGCTAGAGAGGTCACAAATACTTTATGGAATTTTTTTAAGACATTACTGTCATGACAGATAAGAGAAATTCAATGCATGTACTATACTTAGATTTAAAAAAAACAACTGACAGGTTTCTATACCAGAGATAAATTACTTAGGTACCATCATGGAATGAAAAGAATTATAGGGTAATGGACAAAACACTGGTATAATAACAGAACACAAAAAGATACCTGAATAAGGATGTTTCATCCTATTAAAGAAGAAAAAAGTGGAGTAAACGTAAAAATTTGGAAAAAATTTGGAAAAAATTTGAAGACTGCTCCTCTATATGTCCCAGACTGGATGCTGTGCATGACTACAAAAGGGAAACCAAACGCTGACTGAATCCATTTTTGTGCTTACTCCACTCTGCACAGGGCAGGAAGAGTACAGACCTGTCAAGGATGGTCACACAGATGGAATTTAGATCTGTTGTGCCTGCACTGTTGGACCAAGGTAGCACTTATGATGAGAGATAAACAGTTATTTTAACAAAGACAAACAAGTCTTCTAAGCTGTCAGCGATTTTAATGTCAAACAGTGACTAACAGAGGGTGCTTCCCCAGCTCCCCCTGTGTACCACAGAGCAATGGTAGCCAGCAATGCTTTTCCCAGAAGCAAGGAATGAGGAAGAAAAAGTAAGTCTGAGTCAAAGGAAAGCTGAGCCACCAAAACCATGAGGCAAGCAAGGTGTCTACAGGCAGATAGAAATACAAACTCTGCATGGTTATTGGTGCATGGAGCAGGGGGAGACAATGCCCGTAGCATGGCTGAAAGAGTCTCTCACTCCTTTCCTCCAAATGCGGCTCTGCAAAGCTCTTCCACTTGATTTTGTGCAGGGTTCACTTCTGTACTATGCGTGGCAAGTATTTTCCTGTAAGACAGAAGAAAATTCTTGAAGCCAAGCATAAATATAAAAATATGATGTGTATTAGAAGTAAATGTGAACCAGTATGGTATTGCATCAGCGCTCCACCAATAAGAAAAATTGAATTAATCCAGCAGCACAGAGTAACTGTGCTGAATGGTTATACAGGGACAATGATGGGAGAAGAGCAAGGAGCATCTATGAGTTCAGGAAATAGAAAGAAGAAATATCTGTTTGTGAAGGAAAAAATACTGTGGGAAAAAGAGCAAAAGGCAGATGTGTTAGTTTGAACAAGGTTGCATGATCTTATGTCCTTATTAACTAGCCCTAGGTGGTTGGGGTTCTGAAAGTATGTAAATAAAAGCATTCTTGGAGTACTGTGAACAAATAAGCAGGATAATTTTTGCAAAAATTGATAGTCTCAAAAATTACTCCATTTTTTATTAAATAGAAAGTTATACTTATGTAACATCAAAAATGTGATTTTAATTGAAATATTTAAACCAAAGGTTTCTTCAGAAACCCTCAAACTATCCTTTTGAGTACATGCATAACAATAGGCTCTTTCATTATGTATGAAATTTTTGCATCAGTCACCAAATAATAATTATTTTCTACTGTAGCTTCACTCCAACCTACCCAGAGTTTCACAACATTGCAGTAGGAAGTTGCTTTCTGAATAGGCAGCTCCTCAAACAGGCAGTGATCTACCAGATGCTAAGAGGATACACAGAAACATGAGGGAGGGCTTCAGCTGGTGTATAGGAGAGAAACCAGATGTGTGAGAAACATTATACAGGCACCGTCAAAAATGAGGAAAGAAATAGCTTGAAAAAGCAGATGGGTGTACATGGTGACAATAATATCAAACAACAAAATAGACAACAAAATGCCCGGTGGAGGGGGGAGAAGGAAGGAAAAAATCCCTATACTTGGAGAGAAAAGCAGGTAAATATGAAAATTTTTGGAAATAAAATGAAGATTCATGGATTTTTCTAAGATGTGTGTATGCAAAGATGCATAGCAAAGATAGCATCGGTAGTAATAATTGTTATAGCTCAGAATTTATCAGGGTCTCAAACAGGTTAATGACTGTAGTGTACAACTATGACTAAAATTATAGATGGCCTCAAAATGAAAGGTACAAATACCCAGATCTTTTTGGGTGCTCCTTAGAAATTTTATGAAGAGTTATATAAATACATTGGTACAATCTTAATTGATCTTCAGCATTTTTAAACAGGCATAAAAGCATCCATGCACAAAGCTGTACTGATTTTATTGATATTATACAAACATGAATGGTATCTTTAACATTTAGTTCACATTATGCAGAATTCTTGTATAGATAACCATAGTTGAGTTGATTTGCAGCTTTTACTAGTCGGCAATATCCGCATTCAGTTTTCAGTGGACTCTAAGTTTCCACTTAAAACACCAAACTTTTAAAGTGATTTTTAATGTGGGTAGTTTCCCTCAAAAATCTCAACAAACACTGAGAGGAAGAAAAAGGACACCAGCCTAGAACAGCTTCATTGATATAATGGACTTGATGTCTGTCTGATAAATGTTGATACTCAGGCAATGCGAGTGCTTCAATAGCTTTTTCTATGGTTCTTTGCATTTCATTTACATTAATTAAAATAATTGACTAAGTACAGAGTATATTAGAATCCAATCTACTATATCTTCAGAAGGCATAACATCTTTGGGTAGTATTAGAAAGGTGATCTGCCTAAAGGCAATTCACTTGTTTACAGCAGGCTGGGAGATGTGTCAAAAATGTCAAAAAGAACACAAAATAGGCAAAAACATGGAGGAAAAAGGAGGAATAAGACTAAACAAGTGTTAAACTATTCCTATAATAATTTTCAACAGAGTGACTTCTGAGTTACATTTTTGTAAAAGAAGGAAGAAATCAGGAAAAAGCATAAATTGACTAATAAGAGGAAGACATCACTGAAAGAAACAATAAGGCCTCAAAAAGACAGTGAAAGTAATTTATTGACAGCCTAGGTAAGCATTGCTAAAAATTTTAATGAATTCTGAGCCTCAGTGTTCACAAAGGAGGATTGGGAACAGATGCCAGAAACAGACATAAATTTAACAGCAGAGGTGGAAAGCATACTGAAGAAACTCAAGATCGTGCCAGAAGAGGTGACCTAGAAATTAGAACATTTAAAGACTGACAAAACTAAAGGACCAGAAGGTACACATTTGATGAAGCGTCCCAAAAGAGATAGGCAAACCTTTAGCAAGTTTATTTATAATCCCTTTGGAATTGAAAAGGGCAAAGTAGCACATATTTAAGTGATCTAGCTAAAATCTAGAAAGCTTGACATGTAAGATAAAAGGTGAACCAAATACTTTAAAAGGTAAAGATGTCAATTAATTACATGGATTTTCAAAAGCTGTACAAGGCCACATGTGTGAATTTCAGAATTACACAGAAGTATATTTCTATCTTATAACCATATGAATCCTTTTTCATCTACTAATATTTTTAAATTCTGTGTTTCTTACTTTTAGTACTCTTTCTCTGTTAATGAGCTCTATAAAATGACAGGTGATCACTAGTAATGTATGGGAATAATGGAGACTTTGCCATACAATTCTAGCAATAAGAAGACATTGAAAGCATTGTATCATGTACTCTGAGAGAAAAAAAGGAAAAAAGGAATGAGATGAAAGTTTAAGCTTTACTCTTTCCATTCTGAAGAAGGACCACCATTTGTTTGCGGTTTTATGACTCTGGCAGGGTCACAAGTCAAGAAAGAGGTTGACTGAAGAGAGTTCAAAGAAAGGCCACAAAGATGATCAGAGGGCTGGAGAACCTGTCCTATGAGGAAAAACTGAAGGAGTTTGATCTTTTCTCCTTGGTGAAGAGAAGACTCAGGGTGAGCTTTTCACAGTATTCTAATACTTAAAGGGCAGGTGCAAAGAAAATGGAGACCCTCCCTTCACAAAGAACTACATGGAGAAGACGAGAGGCAACAGGTTCATGTTTCATTAGGAGAGGTTTCATCTTGATACAAGAAAATAATTTTTTATGGTAAAAAGAATCAATCACTGGAAATGAAGTCCTCACTCATGGAAGTGTAATTAGACGGGATGCTAAGTAATCTCAACTAGGCTCCCTTTCCCATGCAACGTTGAACCAGATGATGTTTCAAGGTTCCTTCAAACTTGGTCTGTTCTGTAATTCTATTCTATCATGAACTGGTTCATTTGCAAGACTGGTAGAAGCTGTTGATTCCCTTGAAGGCAGGGAGACTCTCCAGAGAGACCTTGACAAATCAGAGGATTGGGCAATCACTGACAACATGAAGTTCAACAAGACCAAGTGCTGGATCCTACACCTGGGATGGGGCAGCCTTGGATGTACAGACTGGGGAATGAGACACTGGAGAGCAGTGCTGCAGAAAGGGACCTGAGGGTCCTGCTCAATGGAAAGTTGAACATGAGTCAGCAGTGCCGTGGCAGCCAGGAGGGCCAACCCTGTCCTGGGACAGCCTCACTTTGAATATTATGTACAGGTCTCTCTAAGTTATTAGAGAGTGTCCAAAGGAGGGCCACGAGGATGGTGAAGGGCCTTAAGGGGAAGCCGTGTGAGGAGCAGCACTTGGTCTGTTCAGCTTGGAGGAGACTGAGGGGAGACCTCATTGCAGTCTACAACTTCTAGAGGGGAAAAGGAGGGCAGACACCAATCTCTTCTCTATGGTTACCAGTGACAGGACTGGAGGGAATGGTCTGAAGTTGTGTTGTGGGAGGTTTAGGCTGGATATTAGGAAAAGGTTCTTCACCCAGAGGGTGGTTGGGCACTGGAACAAACTCCCCAGGGAAGTGGTCACAGCACCAAATCTGACAGAGTTCAAGAAGTATTTGGACAATGCTCTCAGGCACATGATGTGACTCTTGGGGGTGTCCTGTGTAGGGCCAGGATTTGGACTCAATGATTCTTATGCGTCCCTTCCAACTCAGCTTATTCTATGATTCTGTGACTGTGATTTGCCATGTCCTTCAGTGAGTTATGGAAATATATACTCATTTGGAAATACTGAGAAAATGCTCAATAATACACACAGCCATATATTTTCTGTTCTATATGCTGGAGAAGCTTTTGGTATTCCAGGGAGTTATCTGTGTCTCTGTTTCTGGCCATGTGCTTTTTTAAGGCTGAATCTGACATTGCCAGGCATTTTCTCTGCAGTCCAGAATATTTTAGCCCTTCACTGCACACCTACAGGATGCTTGAAATGGCTGCAATTTCCAGCCCACAACTTCTGTTGCTTGACAGCTTTTTTTTAAAAGCATAAATCTGGCCCTGCATATGATTTTTAACCCTCTGAAAATACCAGCTCGCTGAAGTTTACACTCATTCCTGATTTTATCAAAGGATTTTCCTGTGATATAATCCTCTAATCCAGAAGCCTTATGAACTTAATTAAATTCAACAAAAAGAAACTATGACAACTACAGAATTGAGATACTTTGCTTAGCTTGCAAAAAAGGTTTTAAAGAAATTCAAATGGATTAACACTGACAAAGGCTATGGAAAAATTATCTCTAGAGTTCCTAGCAAAGTTTTTTTCAGAGAACTCAAGAGAAGTTTGCTGCAGGCCTGGTGATCTATGGTACTGGCAGTATGTTACATTAATGGCCTAAGGATTGACATATATATTATAAAGGGTAGTTATAAGTTCTAACAGTTGTGAATGAGGAAAGAATCAGACAAGTATAAGGCCAAAGTATCACTATTAAGACAGATTTTATTCACCTTATATAAAAGTAACCTGAAACACAGAATGTGCAGGAACAGGCTGAAATTTGATGACTGCACAAAACTGGAAAATAAGTCAAAATGAAAGAGGTGGACACT
>NW_008237609.1:1001160-1001877 GCF_000691975.1 Corvus brachyrhynchos
TGGAAAGGCTAAAACCAAGGACAGATATATGGTTATGACATAATTCAGAAAAATATAAGAGAAAGACACTGAAGATGAAAGGAAAGATTTTCAATTTTCAAACAGCAATACAGAAAATCTAGGTGTAGTGGAATATATCACGTAAACCTTTGACCTATTGCTTATAAGCAGTAAATTCTAAGAAACTGAAACTAGGGCCACATAAGAGGACTTTGGAAATGTAATTGAGTGGGAATTATTTGACTGGTATAGAAATGGGGCCAGGAAAATAGTGTTTTATTGGGCATAACACCCACAAGTAAAGGGTTACAAGCATTGAATAAGGAAATTTTGATAAGGGCTAAATTCCTGGGAGAGATCTCATTGAAATTAACAGGCTTCTGAATATATATATATCTATATAAAATAAAGCTGACATAAACCAGATAGCTTTCACTTGGTTTTAGTTAGCATTCTGATTACTTTAACAAATACCTCACGTAGTTTATCATACTATACTGTTGAATTCTGTGAATGTAAGTTCACTGAAGTTCATCTTCCAGGAAAAAAATGCTTGCCCCAAAACCCAGAATAAATGGATAGTCTTTTGATAAATGGCTGCATCCAACCCCATGCCAAATAGTCCCAAAATGTTATCATTGTATTTTTGCTGTAGGTTTCCCACCAAAAAAAAGTTGTTCTTCATCCAGAGTTATGCTCAGTTTTGAGACTGCTGAA
>NW_008237609.1:1001976-1077857 GCF_000691975.1 Corvus brachyrhynchos
GAGAAAGATTTGTTTCTCTGTGACTGTTTTTTTACTGAAAATTTCTGGCCTCCTTCCTCCTGTAATGGTTCTGGGGTCACAGAGCCTCAGAATGGCTCATCTTCCAGTTCACTGGTAAGCTATGCAGCTTCCTCTGAACTCCTTTTCTATAAAATATGTCTAGTTAATTACCCCAACACTGAATGTGAAGTTTACACTTCTGTTTGATTTCACTGAGATTGTCTTGTGGACTGGTGCAAGTATCTGATTCATGTATCACAGTACATCCCTAGTGACAGCAGATATGTAGAAAACCAAGGTACTCAGCAAGTTATTCCTCTCAGTTTTCAAAGGCAGTCAGGCTTCCCATGTCTCAAGTCCCTGAACCTCCAAGTCGGCAGTAGGGGAGCCAAGTCCCTCCCACTGTAAGAAAAGAGTAGGTTTGAGGCCACCTGGTGAAACTCAATATGCACAAGTCTCTGGCCACTGATGACCCCAGGGTCCTGAGGAACTGACTCATGTGATTGAAAGTCACTCTCCATCCTATTTGAAAAGTCATGGCAATCAGGTGTAAACCTCAGTGACCTGAAAAATAGAAACTTCACACCCTTTTTTAAAAAGGCGATAAGGAAAATTGAAAGAACTACAGACCAATGCACTTCACCTCTGCTTCTGGGAAGACCATGGAACGTATCCTAATGGAAGCTGTGTTAAGGCACAAACAAGGTGAGGATGTGACTCAAGACAAGCAACATGGCTTCACCAAGGGCAAATTGTGCCTGGTCAACCTGGTAGTACTCTATGACAGAGTGACTGCGATGGTCAAAAAGGGAAGACCGACTGTTGTCATCTAATCTTTCTGTAAGAACTTTGACACACAAAAAAAAATCTACACGACATCCTTAGCTCTAAATTGGAGATACATGGGTTTGAAGGGTGGACTGTTTGGTGGATAAGAAAATGGCTAGATGGAAACACCCAGAAAGATCTGGTCAATGGCTCTATGCCTAGGAGGAGGCCAGTGACAAATGGTGTCCCTCAGGGCTCTGTCTTGGGACCGTTGCTCTTTAAAATCTTTATCAATGACTGAGACAACCAGATCAAGGGCAGCTCAGCAAGTTTGCAAATAACACGAAGCTGAGTGGTGCAGTTGACACAACAGAAGGAAGGGATGCCATCCAAAGGGACCTGGGCAAACTTGAAAAGTGGGTCCATGACAACCTAACAAGGTTCAACAGGTCCATGTGCAAAGTGCTGCATCAGGACTGGGGCAATCCCAGACATGAGTACATTGACAGCAGCCCCGTGGAGACATTGGATGAAAATCTAGTAATGTGTGCTTGCAACCTTCAGCAGTGATTCTCCCCCTCTACTCTGCTCTCCTGCGACCCCATCAGGAGTACTGCATCCAGCTCTGAGATCCTCAGCATAGGAAAAACATGGATCTGTTAGTGTGGGTACAGAGGATGGTCACGAAGAGTACTAGACCATCTCTCCAACAAAGACAGGCTCAGAGAGCTCTGGTTGTTCATCATGGCGATAAGAAGATTCTGGGAAGAACTCAGTGTGGTCTTCCAGCACTTAAAGGGGGCTTATAAAAAAGGAGGCTGACTTTTTACGTGGGCAGATAGTGATCAGACAGGATGGAATATTCTTAACCTAAAAGAAAAGAGTTTTCATTTAGATGTTAGGAGAAAATTCAGGTAAGGGTAATGAGGCACAGGAACAGGTTGCCCAGGGAATTTGTGGGTGCCTTATCCCTGGAAGTGCTCAAGGTCTGATTGGATGGGGCCCAGAGAAACCTGATATAGTGACTGACATCCCTGCCCATGGCAGGGGAGCTGGAACAAGGCAATCCTTAAATCCCTTCCAACCCAAACTATTTTCATTTTATGATTCTATGATCCTCAGTTGAAACCCTATATACAATGAGCTGAAAATCTGAATGAGAACATGACTAGCGGTTCCTGATTCTTGTGCCCATCTTCAGATATCTCATGTGTCATGTACACATGAAAGAAACACAGAATATAAACAAGATGAAAATCCTAGTTTGACTCCAAACCATCCTCACTTATCTGCATATTTCTCATATTGAGCACATGATTTACCAGCAAGTGCTACAGTGAATTTCGATTTAACCTAAAGACAATGCAAAGTCACTGGAAACACTGAACATTTGGCAGTTTTTCTAGTGCTTCAACTATAATTAATAAGTGTGGTAACAGGTTTTTGTGAAATGGTACAGCAGACAACACAGAGAAAAGACTGGATTTTTTCTGAGAGAGATCTGCTTTTTATAGTAATTGGGATATAAACACCTAAAATCAGGATTTTATACTAAAAGGGCAAGCTAACCTTACTAATGGTGATTACTCACTGTATAATAGAAAAGGAAATAAAAGCTTTTTTATAAAATGTATCAAATCCTAAGAGTGCTGTTAAACTCATTAAAGAAAAAATGAAGTTAGAGAAACTGGTCTTATTTTTTTTCACTCCCAGTAGAGTTCATTTCTACTTCAACAACTAAGCCAAGGTCACATTTAACTCACTTCAATTTCACCCAGTGCACAAGCTAATGTCAATAGTACAGCTGCCATGCAGAGCTAAAGACTGATGGTTAGACAAAGCCATTTACACAAGGCTGGGTCTTTCATCTTCTCTCAGCTAGTGACATAAGAAAGCACTGAGGTTATTCTCAACTAGAGACTAAAACTGGCATATTAGAAAAAATGTTATTCTCCTTAGCTGTCACACAAAGGATCTGAAGAAATGTAGAAATGTTTTTTTCCTTGGTCATCTAGGGAGATCACAAAGTGACTCTAATAGCCTTCACTCTGAAATTTTCACATGGTTTAAGTGATTGCCAAGTCTGATATTTTCCATTTACACTTCATTGCCATCAGAAAAAGAAAAAAATCAATATACCTACCTACTCAAGTGTGTCACAGGATGAGCTTATAAAAGAAGACATCAGTCTTTTTAGGGCATGAAAAATATACTTATTCAAATATATCTTATTTAAAATGACATAAATTGCAGTGGTTAGTCAAGATTCGATTTCCTCTAAAATATAAGACTTAAAATATTCCCTGACTTGCCAAGGAATAAGAATCCTTCAAACTGTTGATATGTACAAATGTACTCGTTTTCTCTTGTAAGTCATACCTGCCACAGTGTACCAATATTAGTGACTACCTTTAGGAATTTTAATGAGAAGGTGAGATCTAACATATTATAACATTTTCCTGCGATGGTACAAATAACTGGAACTTTGCCAAAACATGGGAGCAATAGCTTTTATTATTATCATTTCAATTATACTATGTGTATGAATTTGAGTTACCTTAGCTTGTTGGCCCTAATACGATTCCACATGATGTCATGCAGCTCTAACAAGCTCAAACACCCTAAGAGAGCTATCTTCCCCTTGCTTGCTATAGCTCTTACATATTTTATCTGTCTTCTTAAATATTTCTAGCAATTTCCCTGCAACAGTATGCAATGTCTTTGTTTTAGATTAATAAAATATCATAGATACAACGGAATTGTCTTGTCAAAGATTTGACTGCTTGGACACTGTCAAGAACATTTGACAAGTGAGAGCCAAATTTGTCCCTGACTGTTCTGCTCTCAATGGAAGCTGACAGGTCATCATTCACCTTATGATGTCGTTTCAACCCCATTATCTTTTCTACCTTGTTTTAGCACCTCTCTCTGGCAACGGTAGTGAGTAAGATGTTGAAGAACTGAGGTGGTATTTCAGGCTGTCGGCCAGCAAGTACTGAATAATAATGGAATTTGGTTGCTTACAAATTGAGCAAGTGAATTTAGGCATTGAGGGGGTCACCTCTGTGATTTGTCCCATCCCCAGATGGTCAATCATCTAAAAAGGCAGAGTTACAGGGTCAATCGTGGACCTCTTTCCCCCGTGTAGTAGCACAACATACCAACCATACAACTACTAGGCCATCCCCCACAGTTACAAGTATTTCAAGGTCAATTTATCAATTTAACAGCTTCATCTTCTTAATCACTAAACTTCTGTCTCTTTGAGCTTGTGCTGAAAGACTGTGGCTGCTAATTAAAATGGAGCTTTACTAGCAAGTACACAAATTAGATCCTGTCAGTAAGTTTATTCTAACTATTGGTCATTTCTAAATGCCTTTTTAATCCCCTAATTTTTACATTAAAATTCAAAAGCCTAACAATCTTAATCACCCCTACATCAAATTCATCATTAAGAACAGGAAGCCAGATGGTATAATTTTGATTTACCGGACTTCAGCGTGAATTAATGTACTGAGTGCCGATAATGAATACATCAAACCTGATATTGCAGAAACCTATGAATCTGGCATGTTAAATTAATAACACACTTTGCACAATGAAAGCATGTAAGCTCATATAAAACTGAGGAGTAATGGTCCCTTTTATTTTAAATGGTCTTTATTAGCCCACAGTTTTCACTCTTAAAAAAAAAGAGAGATGAACATTGTGGTTAAGAAAGTTCTGTCTGTTTCTTATCTGTTCTTTTTTTTTTTTTTAATGTAGGTATGAAGTAAAAGGAAAATAAAAATATAAATATCCACTTTATTGCAAACTTTATATTTGTGAAAGATATACTGGTGAGGAAAGGGCCCCAGTGAATTGACTTCAATTTGTTTTGAAATTATGGTTAAAACTTTGACTGACATGCTGAAATACACTTGTCCCAAGAAGTTGTAGTACAGTGTTTTTTGCTATATGGAATAGTTATTCACTGCATGGAGTGTGTAATAAATTATGTAGATTATGCCACTTCTTAAAAATATTTTTCTTATATTCTTTTATTTCTAATGTGTATTGCTTCTTGTTCCAATATACCTATGGTAACTATGAAGCTGAATACCATTTTATTAGAACACAGGGTCAGGAATTAGTTTTACTGAAGAACAGAGGAATCATGCATTTCAAAATAGTTGTTATAAAAAAGAGTACTTGGTAGGAAAGGTCCATGTCTACCACATTTCCTGATTATCTAGATATTATATAGCATGGGGATGGCATAGAGTTTAGCATTCTTGAAAGAAAATTGATGGATGTCAAATTTGAACTAGTGCATATCTTGTAGCAGTGAGAGATACACAGGGCTGAAAATACTTTAATATATCCCTTCTGAACACAAAATTTCATATTTATTTAGTGTACATTAGAAATATGTCAGTTGTTACATATTCTTGTGGATCTATAAATGAAAGGAGCTCCACCTAATTCCTATTCACACCAAAGACAAAACTGTCTTCGACTTAAGTGAAAACAGGATTTCAAATACCTAACTGTAGGAGCTGAAGCTTCCTTTTCAGATATATAGCAGCAACACAAGCAGAAGTAGATTCTCCAATATGAGTTCTAGTTCTGAAGTGCTTCTGAGTTATATAACTCATAACTGAAATATAGTTCGGAATGTTTTTACAGTGAACAATCTTAAATGCACAAATGCGGGCCTATAGACCATAAGCCAGAAAGGCAGGATGAGACTGGTCTCTGTTTTGGAAACCACACACTGTTTGCTGTAAAAGCATTTAAAGACTTAGAAGATGCCTAGTCCGGGCCTGAGCAGGATAAAGCTGACTGAATAGGTTAACATGAGCATAAACATTTCTCTGGGTTTATTCTGCCTCTCAATTTTCACACAGTAAGTGAACGTTTCAACAGTCTCACTGTAGCTGTAGGAAATATATTCAATATAGCAAGGGTAGGATAATACCTAGGAAAACATTGCAAACCTGAATAAGGTGCTACTTTGCAGCTAGTTTTCCTTATTGCATGAGTGTGCTCTTGCACTTACCGCTGTGGCATACAATTTGTACCGCTTAGAGATAAACTGCTAAGATTGATTCCTAAACAAAACAAGGGATGCATTACACGTTTGTCTAGAGAGGATATAAAAAACCTCTTATGTGTCTCCTTTATATATTTAGTGTTTTTACCCTTAGAAGAGGTAGTACTTTACTAATATTTGAGGAGGGATGAGAAATATAGTTGTTCCCAAAAAAAGAAATTTACTCTGAAAACTGTTCTAGAAATTTGGATAGAAAAAGTCAGTTGTTCCTGGATGGAAATGTTTCTCACTCTTAAATCTCTAGTTGAAGTTCATTTGACAAACCTATTATAAAATGAATAAATGTAGCTCTGTGTGATTTGTCCATTGTCAACATGTTAACAAAATTTATTTGAAGGTAGATTGATGAAGGATGGCTGAAGGAGTTTACCCTCCTGAGTTAAAGAATAGAAAACCCTTTTTCCTTAGCATTTCTCTTTTTTTCTTAGAAGTTCACAAGAGTAGATATACAATTATCCTCGACTTGCTGATGCAAAGGAACAGAGCATTTAGTTTCTTGTCACTGTCTCTGAAATTCCTAAAGGTACAATTAGCATTTCATTTGACATAATGTTGAAAGGTTCATAGATTGATCTTCCCTAAAATGCAGCAAGAATTTTTTGAAATGCAAATTTTGACATTTATTAACTTTTATTCCAGATCTGTTTATAGACTGTAAAACTGTGCATACATTTAACTCAAAGAAGCTAAAAGGACAATGTTTAGGTGGATACTCTGTGTTATAATAAAAGTCTATTTTATTGTTTCAACAATGAAATTTTTATTATCAGAGATTTATGATATCAGCACAGAAGTTTTTACTGCATGATTCACAGTGTTTTTATAGATGTATATTCAACAAAACAAGGAGAGAAATTGTACTGCAGTGCTCTCTCTCAGGAGTGCATTTCCCCATTGAAATAATGTCAGCAGTTTTCCACCTTCAAAGCCCTATGTTTTCAAATCAATTAACAATTCTAATTGTGCTGGAACAGTTGTTCACTTAGCTTGGCAAATGGGACAGGAAACATTATTTCCTTTCTTTGCCTAAAACGAAGACTTTAATCTTCTGAACCATATTTAACATATAAAAAACACACATCTGAAAAGTTAGGCAGTTTGGAAACTCACTCGATTGTAAATATTGTTTTTCTCAGTGCTCAGGCCATGGTAGAAGAAAGGAGCAAGAGCACTAGAGTTTCCCCTCTGGGTGCCAGCAAACCATCTTAGGATTCATTCTGAATGTTTAAGGTGAGATTTGTATCTATCTGGACAGCTGTAAGAGTTATTACTTTTGTAAGATGGTAAAACAAACACTGGTTCTGACCAAACTAGTGATACCAGAATGCAGATCTGTATCATGTTACACAGGACTGACACAAAGTGAGTAATGCAACATGCCAGAGCCAAGACTTAAAGGCCAAAATTACATTCCATTTTATTCATATACATATATATTGTGTGCTTAAATAGAGGCATAGTAAAAGATACAATTACTATGACTTCATGCAGAGACTAACATCCAACAGTTAAAATAAATGTGCTTGTTTCTTCTACAAACCCCAAAGCCATTTACCAGAAGGGCAAAATAAAATTACCCCATTTCACAAGTGGTACAATTTTGTGGTACAATGTAGAATCATGTAACAAGCCCTTTTCAGGATTAAAGTTAGTGCTTTATGCTGAACAAAACAAAAATCCTATAGCAAAAAAAAAGTACAAATATGAATTTAAGGCTATATCTTTGCATAGCATACTTGCATTACTCAGAAGGTCACAAAAGCAGTAATAAGCTCTATTATTCATATTAAGAGAAGTACTCAGTACAGAATATCTGTATGAAGGGTCTGGTGAGCATTAACATATGTACTCACCTCAGTCCTAACCTTGTGAAGGAATTTGCCAAGAATATGGTAACATTCTGTACATTAAATTCGTGGATGGTTAGAACACCATTTTTAGCACAACTGTAGCCATGTCTTAGTGCAATCTAAGCAGTGTTCACATGCGTAGCATTGCTGGAGATACTATTTTTTAACATTGTACTTATTCAGATCTGTTCCAAGAAAGAGATAAAACAAAGTTTTGACCTCCATCGTTGTTGTGGGATTTTTTTCCTTTTACTGTTTTGCAGTCATTTAAATGTCTTCACTATTTATTTCTTTGCTTGTGTGATGGTGCACTTAGACAGAACATCAAAGTAAAAATGGCAACAAACTTTGAGGAGTTAATTAGAAATTCAGGGTCTAGAGTCGATACTTGAGTACACAAAGATTGCACACTTTTCCCCACCTCTTTGTCTGTTTAGCACTGACACAATTGGTCTGGCACCCTCATGACTAAACTCAATATCTCACTGCTAAGATGGACAACACTTTCTTATTGCATAATTTTAATTTTTTGCTGATGAGGAAAGTGTCTCATCTGTTTCATCTGCCAGAGGAATGGCATCGTAGAAAGATATTTGTCCTGGTATAATTTTTAGGTTTCTGATTCAGAGCCTGAAACTTGACTCAAAACAGGATTGAAAGCTAGGTGAAATTTATCAGAAACCGGGGTCCCCTGAGTGGTGAAGGCTACAAGAAGCAGGTGGGCAATGGTCAGTACCGAGCAGCCATTCATGAAATTGTAAGAGCATTTGACATGGATTTAGTTCTTTTTGTCTGCCTCATCATCATACATCTCTTTGCCCCTTTTTGCAGAGCTTGGTATCAATTCCTTATTTTGTAAATGATGAATTAAGCTAGACATTATTCAGGTTACTCAGTCACAGTGACTAGCATCTAAATTCAGGAAAGCCTGCCTGCCAGCCCAGGCTGCCAAATCTTCATTTTTTTCTGTCCTCTCAGTGGTGATGTGCAGTCACAACACCTAAACTAGGTAATGATAGGGGACAACATTAGTGTGATTTGCTCAATGATTTTGTCTAAGCTGATAACAAAGGTTACAGTAGAATGCAGATATGTGTGTGCCACTGCATAGACAATGTTTCACCCTGGGTGACTATACCTTTAGAGCAGTACTGTTTCTAAGAGTAGATTTAGGCACCTGATCCAAGACTCAGAAGGAAATTAGATAAAAACAGCACCCTTGGAAATATTTGTTACTCACTGGGCACCTTGATTTGTCACTTTCCAAGAACAGCAGGAGGCACACTAAGATGCCCTAGTTCTTGCCCAATATTCCTTTTCATTTCAGAAATTGAGCTTTTCTCTATTTAAGCTTCACTGGAGCTCCACGCAATGGCTTTTCTCACTGATTTCATTCCAGCACTATCAAGTTGCCTACAAAATGCAAGGGAAGTCTTTCTCCCTGAAAAAAAATGATGTTCTTTTTTCCCCGTGTCTCTAGTGGCTAGAACATCCACACAGGCAGTCCCTGTTCCATCGCATCCTCCTGGAAGAAGGTTCTAGTCACTATGACAGTAGCAGTTATGAACACCTCCACCGAGTGTGAATATTTAGAGCACCTATTTTAGTGGGAGAGTCCTGTGTTTCTTGTTCCTGCTTGCAATCATGTTTCTGAGTTTGCATTCAGAAATCATTGGCTTATAAGTCAAAATGCCAGATATTTTTGGGGAACAGAACCTGGAATCACTGAGCAGCCAGCATCACTGGACTAGAAAGCCATATTCCCAGCTTGTGCTTTCTTTCTGGCCCAACAAATCTCAAATTCACCTTGTCATGGTAAGGCATACCTGATAAACAGGTTAAAATGACAGTAATTTCTTCAGTCTATTTAGCTTTCAAGACTGAAGCTTCTATGACAGAAATGTAAAAAAGTTTGTGTCCCAAAAGCATATTTTTTCCTGATTTCTGTCAACTAGTGTAATACATTCTGTTATCCTTTTTTACAAATGTTTTTTTCTTGCATAATTTCTTAGGGAGGGAAAACAATGCTCCTTCCCCAGAGTAGTGGGGGGAGAATTCTCTAAATAAAAGATAACAGCAGAGCAGACTTCAGCACTGAATCCTTGCTGTCCACAGTGCTTCACTGTTAGTTGATACCCTTCTTATGCTGACTGCAGGGCAAATGTCTCTATAGGAGACTAGTCCTAAGGAGTATAAAATCTGTCAGTCAGATGGTCTTGTGGCATCAAGCCAGAGACTGGTTCCTGGTCCTTTTTTATTTGCTGGTATATATACACCCAAACTGGCTGCAGTGCTTCACTGTGAGAAGTAGGTTTGAGAAGTCTGCTATGTCTGTGGCTACACAGTGATATCTTTTTCTTGTAATTGGAAGGAAGGGCATTATTAAATTCTTTGGGAAAAAAATATGGAGGAGCTTTCCTTCAAAAATAATTTTTGTGGTGTGGATTCTTAGGTGGCAAAGTGCTTTTCCAAAGTCCCAGGGAGACATGTCAACTTAAAGAAGGCATGGGACTTTACCTAACCTTTTTTCTCTGCTGTTACTCACTTAACCAATTTCAGCTGTTCTGGGTATCCCTCTTTGAGAGAGGAAAGTGTCTCAGATACCTACTATGATGTTACAATTTCTGTTCTAGTGACATTGCTGAAGTTAACAGCTATAATATGTTTCTGTCCTTTACCAAACTTTACGCTGTCACAGTCTGACCCTGAACAGAACTCCTTGACCTGGAAGCTGCAGCTCATGGAGAACCTGCCTCTCATTTGTACTTCTGGAGAACAATGAGCTATTCACTTCTGCTGTGCTGCAAGGCTTATTCACTTTATGGTCAATTCTCAAATGTCTGTGGGAAGATTATCTGGGTTATGTATTATATGTGTCATGCTTTAAAAAAAAAGAAAATCCTTTTCTGACCTCATTCCATGCTTATAGCCTCATTCTTAAAAGGTAAATATACTAAACAGAATATGCCAGCATTTCCTGTATTGGGGCAGGGGGAGAAGGTTATCTATGCTTAACTTTATTTGGGGATGCTGTCCCCTCCTGTCACTGCTCTTGCAGACGTGGCAGTATTTATGCTTGAAATCTGCTGCTATAGCGTTACACAGGGTTTGGTATCTAAAGTCCTGTGAACACCGACAATACTGTAAAAGCCATGATTTGGGGTGGCTTATTCTTGACCACTCTTTGCCCTCTCCACTGTGTAATTCATTCCTGATATTCTCTTTTTTCCTATTCTTTGTACCTCTGAGCAATTGATTTCTTTTGGTAGGAGGTTTGATTGATGCTGTCTTGGCTAGATATCAGCTTTTTGAATTTTGTTTCAGTGCTTTGTACTGTGGTAATTGTGTAACACTTGAATATTATGGTGCCTGAGACAAGATTAAATAAATAAAATTAAGAGTTGTATGAAATATTATCCTCTTTTTTTTTTTTTTAATATTTTGGTTTATTTAGTGAATAGCTTACATTTTTCAAGTGATATTTGTTAGATATTTAGCATAATAATAATAATTTGGGGATTTCTATCCTGAATGTTTTTTTATTTTTACACAAAATATTGTATGACACTTATTCCAACTAAGTAGATTATTTTTCCTGTCGTTTATGTCTTATAGTTCAGCATAACTGAGATACACTTCATAATAATAGGATGATAACATGCTTATTGCTCTTATTTTGATCCTTCAGTTTTGTCTCAAAATATGGAATTAGAAAAAGAACTGGTTTCCCCTTTGTTACCAATGTTTATTGACAAGAAATCTTATCTAATGAAAATATTCCATCTTCTTTTATGAAATTTTAGACTTTTAACATCAGTTGAACAACTGCATTTTTGGACTTCATACACAAATATGCAAGTGTCTTTAACACTCTGTTTATAAAAGAATCAAATATTCAGGGAAGTGACAGATGAAACTTAATATAACCTCTCCACCTTTAGTAAGATTTACTCTATCAGAGGATATACAGTGTTTGCTGGGATAATGATTACATTAGTTGTTAGATTAGAACAGAAAATATTAAAAGCCTCTGATTAGATAAATGTTTTTAACAGAGTTGAAACTAATATGTATTTCCGTCAAATGAAGTAAAGTTAATGGCATGTTTATGACAAACATGAAAGATTTTTCTATTATTTTCTCTGTTTTGCCAAGTTATTAAAAAATGTAGTAGTTTTCATGATTTAATATTCATATTGCACATGCTACAGGGCATTGGAGCAACAAAAATCATGTTTAATTAAAGCATAAACATGCATTCAGTGTCATATCTAGAAACAGAGAGAGACTTGAAATTCTGGCACCAAGGTCTGACTCAACCCACCCTGTGTGAAAGAGCAACCAGTACACAGTATTTGAAATTAATGGACTTGATTTTCCTTTTAAAAGTACTCTGAATATCAACATAAAGCATTTTAATTTCACCCGTTTTAATGCCTGGGAAACTGAGATAGAATATTGAAACAAAAATGTGTTAGTTACTGTCCCAAGGGAAGTGCCCAGAGGTAACAAGGATCTGGTTTTGATATGTTTGATATTTTCAGCAAGGGAACTTGTCTCCAAGTAAGTAGAGCAGCATCTTCCAAGATCCTTGATCCCTTTGTTAGGCTTTTACAAGGGTTTTTGCCAAGACTTTGTTTTGGGTGCAGATAAAAATTCAATGTTTGTGAGAAATACTGGTATAAGTAGGGGATTTTTTCAGTTGAATTGTTTTGCTGATTATAATTTAACAAGTAAATCAAACATTCACCAATCTTTTTGATTTCTCTCATTAATCACGCAAAATGTTGATCATGCAATTATTATATGTAAAAGTTAAAATGTCAATAAAATAATAATACACAATTTCAGTACTTTATTAAATAGAGGGTGAGGGAACGAGTGTCATTCATGGTCTCTCAATAACTCTGCAGGGGACAGGAGTAGGTTTAAGGAGGAGGTGAAGGTTGAAAGGCAAGAGAATTTCCCTGGAAGACCTTTGCTTAGAACTACCCTTTCCTGGATGACCTCTGTATTATACATTACTGATGTAGCCTGTGATCCAACATATAATTATATACTTCCCGACTAAATTTCATAAATGTATCTTGCTTGCAAAGCTTCGAGAAAGCTTAAGCTTTCTGAGAAATGGCTTTATGACACAAACAGTGGAATCTTCATTACCCTTTTAAAAATTTTTCTTCATTTTTAGATCTTCCAATTGCGCTAAACCATGTAGTATGATAGGAAAATTCAAAGAATAAACATATTGAACTTTTTAAAAATCTAAATACCTTACATTTTCTCTACTGTTTTATTTGTGTACCATATTCCTCCATATACCATATTGTGTACCAATTGTGTACCATATTCCTCCATTACTGGGCGCCAGTTACTGCCTAAACATGTCTGGATATATCTATATCAATCCATATATCTATATCTCTATCTATATCTAGGACACATATAACCATTTTCTGCTGAATTATTGTGTATAACAGGAGTGCGGAAACTTTGCACCTGTCACTTCTGGCTGATTTTCAAAATTGTGTGCAAGTGTCAGAAAAATGACCTGCCAGTCTGTGCTAGTGATTAAGGTCCCACACAAATTCTTCAGTGATTTAAAAAGGGTGTTTATCCTTGAAGGGTTATTCTGTATGAGTCTGTCCATCTCATAGCTAGCAAGTGAAATGTTTACTGTCTGAATTAGGGATAAAATGATAGCTCCAATGTCAGTAGCACAGTACTGTCCATTTTGTGGCTAGTTTAAAATCACATAGGATGAAACACTGGCACTGTTGAAGTCAGTATGACTTTGACATTGATCTTTCACTAAAATTATTTTTCTTGATTAGCTTTATCTACTAATGACCTGTATTATAATAGCTTTTTGTGGGCACCAGTTTTTTCCTGGGGCCCCAATGCACTTTTCCCAATTTTAAATGCAAAAGAGACAGGCCCAGGCTGAGCTTCCTAAATGCTGTTTGGGTCGGGAAGAGAGAGGTAGGATCCACAGTCCTCATGAGGGGGTAATTCAGAGCACCTATATTAATCTCTTTTTTCAAGGTCTCTTCTGAAGAAATGTATTTTTCTTCATGTTTGTTGAACATACAGCAAGCCTCAGAAAATCACAGACCTCAGCTAAATCCTCAGGTTGAACCACAGAAACTACGAGCTCAGCCAGGGCACTTTGCCTGCCATGTGACGTCCCTCAGTACACAGCCAAAGATCCATCCTCAAAGAAGAGATGAACAGGTATTTCATAGTCCTTGCTGTAGCCTGAAAACAGGATTAGTTAATTTTCTCAGATAAGGTTGAGAAAATTTTTGCATCCAGAGAAAGAAATAGATGGAAGAAATAAGTTAGTGTCAGTTTCTTCTTCTTAATCCCATTTTTTCACTTGGCAGTCCAAGGGATGCCATGACACGGAGCTCAGCGATATGCTCAGAGTAACAGCTGGTGAGACTGGTGAGGCCTCTTTTCCTATTGTATATTGAAGACATTCCAAAAAAACCATTTTGGTGTATGTATTTACATTAAAGGAAGATAGTCATACCAGTTACACAGAAAGCAAATGTCCACTTAGCCTGCTACTGATCTGACAAACAGTAAACAATAATAGTGCAACAATCACTGCACATACTGAGGTCTGTTAAAGGAACTTGGTGCCCAGAGGCACTTAAAATCAGTATTCATTTAACACATGTATCTCTGCAAATGCAACCTGTGTGCAGTAGGAGGCATAACTGGACAGAGGCTTTCAGATACTGACAGTGCTTGAAACATCTGAGAATGTTCCACAGGACCACAGCTGAGAACCACTCACAAGAATCTTAACACTGAACAATCCTACTTTAATCGCAGAAAGGGACAAAGGCCTGAGTCATCTCTCTCCATTACTCTTCCTCTGTGATGGACAACAGTTCTGTATTTACAAGAGCAAAAAATTGCAGAGGCATTGAGTGAAACCATGCTTAGAAAACGAAGGATAATGTGGGTGCATTGCTAAATAGAGGGAGGACTTTGGTAACAGAGGGTGCAGAGAAGGCAGAGTTACTTAACACATTCTCTGCATCTTCACTGACTAGACCAGCCTTCAGGAATCACTGGCCCAAGAGATCAGGGTAAAGGAATGTTGAAAGACTTTCCCATGGTCAAGGAGGATTGAGTCAGAGAACACCTGGGCAGATTTGACATCCACAGGTCCACTGGTCCTGACAGGATGCATCTATGACTGCTGAGAGAGTTGGAGAATACCATAGCAACTCTCATGATCATCTTTGAAAGGTGATGGCTATCAGGGGAGGTGCATGAGGACTGAAAGAAAGCAAACGTCACCCCCATCTTCAAAAAGGGCAAGAAGGAGGACCCAGGGAACTACCAGCCAGTCAGCCTCACCTCAATCCCTGGAAAGGTGATGGAATGGCTCATCCTGCATGTACTCCCTAACCATGGGAAGAAAAAAAATGTAATCAGGAGTAGACAGCATGGATTCACTAAAAGAAAATCATGCTTGATCAATGTGATTGCCTTCTATGATGAAACGACTAACTGGATGGATGAGAGAAGAGCAGTGAATATTGTCTTCAATATTATGTAAATGTGTTTTATTACGTATGTGTCTTCAGCAAGGCTTTCAACACTACCCCTCACAACACCCTCATAGAAAGTGTGGACTGGATAAGTGGACAGTGAGGTGGATTGAGACCTGGCTGCACAGCAGATCCCAGAGGGTCATTATCAGTAGCACAGGGTTTAGTTGGAGGCTTGTCATTAGTGGTGTCCCCCAAGGTTCAATACTGGGCCCATTATTGTTTAACTTACCCATCAATGGCTTGGATGAAGGGACAGATGCCCCCTCAGCAAGTTCACGGGTGGCACAAAGCTGGGACGAGTGACCCAGAGAGCTGTGCAGCCCTTCAGAGGGATACTGACAGGCTGGAGAGATGGGCAGAGAGAAACTGTCTGAAATTCAACAAAGGCAAATGCAGGGTCCTGCAGCTGGGGAAGAATAACCCCATGCTCCAGCACAGGCTGGGGCCTGACCTGCTGGGGAGCAGCTCTGCAGAGGAGGATCTGGGGGTCCTGGTGGACAACAAGCTGTCCATGAGTCAGCCAAGGTCCCTGGGGGCCAAGAAGGCCAAAGGAATCCTGGGGTGCATCAGGAAGAGTATTGCCGACAGGTTGAGGGAGATGATCCTGTCCCTCTACTATGCTCTGGTGAGGCCATGTCTGGAGTGCTGCGTCCAGTTCTGGGTTCCTCAGGACAAGGGAGACATGGAGCTCCTGGAGCAGGTCTAGTGGAGGAGAATAAATATGATTCATGAACTGGAACTTCTCTCTTACGAGGAAAGGCTGAGCGAGCTGGGACAACTGAGAAGGGATCTCATCAATGTACACAAGTATCTGAAGGGGCGGTGTCTAGAGGACGGAGCCAAGGTCTTCTTGGTGGTGCTGAGCTACAGGAAAAGACACCAGCAGACCATAATGCACAGGAAGTTTCACCTGAATACATGGAGGAACTTCTTTACTGTGCAATTGACTGAGTACTGGCACAGATTGTCCAGAGATACCTTGGAGTCTCCCTCACTGAAGATATTCAAGAACCATCTGGACACAATCTTGTGCCACACGCTCTAGAATGGCCCTGCATGAGCAGGGAGGTTGGGCCAGATGACCCACTGTGGTCCCTTCCAACCTGATCCATTCTGTGATTCTGATATTCCTCTGGATAAGTGAATGGCCTATCCCTACCAGTTTAGAAATTTGTAAAACTGATTCCCTTGTGGGACTTGATCTAGCAAGTGCCGAGTATTTCCTACATGCAAGCACTAACTCCCATTTCCTGCTCAGGAGAGATTTGGGTGTTGTTGCTCTTTTTATTCCTTTTTCTTTTTAATAGAAGGAAGGGAATTTTTTGGCCCTTCTTTCTGATGAGAAGGACTAAGCTACAGACTCATCAGGATATAAAATCAAGAGCTTATGAGCTGAAAGAAGTAATGGATCACTTTCTCTAAACCCTGTTGGCTGAGGTGGATTTTGTCAAATTATTATCTTTTGAGCTGCACATCTTTGTCAACATGCAGCTTGTTTCCTTGGGCTGTGCTCTGATTTCTAAAATCTGATATAGCTTCTACAGCTCTTGCTGTAGGGTTTTGTGGGAGACGGTTTTGATCAGATTTATGTCACCTTCTTTTTCCATGTGCTAAAATGATATAAAATAAAATCTTGTACAAATCTGTTTTATAAAGCAAATTTAAAAAAACCCTGTAACATAGACTTAACCATGTTCTAAACACAAATAATAAAAATCATCTGAAGTCTCTGCTTACAAATTTCCTTTAGAAAACATTTACTGATTGTACCTGACTTGTTTTTCTATGTCACTGCAAAGACAAAGCAAATGCTGATTAAAGCAATTAAAAGTTTCCTTTGTTTGCACAAAGAGACGTATTCAGATGTGGCTTTTTTCTTTGTAGACATCTTAATAAGCACCAGCAGATTGAAATAAAGTCTGTCATCAGCTATATTTTTTTCTTGGACTAACTGTCTACTTCACATACATATTAAGAAAGATTTGTTACCAAAGCTTCCTTATATGTTTTCTATTTGTTGTTGTAAAATGGTAAATGTTGAAATAACACTAGATCTATCAATCTGATAAAATAATGCAATGCATCTGACAGCTGAAGAGAGGGGAAAAAAAATGTAATGACTTATATAGTATTTGAGTAGTGTATTTTTTTTTGTTGTTATGTTTTTCTTCAAAAACACAACTGTGCTGTTTGGGTGTCTGCCACCACAGAGGGATATAAAGCATTATTGTGGATGGAGGATTCAGCTTTAGCAGAATATAAATTAACTGCCGTGTAAATATAAACATCAATTAAGTTCTGTCACTTGTTAAATATTTATTTACTAAAATGATTTAAGCAAAAAAGCTTGCTGAGGGGAAAATTGCCTGTTTCTATCTAGATACTGCTGGTACCTCTTAGGAGCCTGCTTTGTTTCTATTGTTTCTTTATTTATAATCTCTTATGTGCGGTTGCAGAGGTTGCTATTTCAAGCAGCTGAAAATTTAAGGTATATTTCTGACCAGTGTTGAGCAGTATTAGGCATGTAACTCCCATTAATACTAATGGGAATTAAGCAGACAAATACCTTCTTGCATTAGTGGATAAGTGGACTTCCATTTTCTAGGGTGACAGAGACTTCATCTGGGCAGCCGGGACAAGATTGCACATGTCAAGATGAGAGCAGTGCCCAGATACAGAGGGGAAGAATAAAACATCTGCAATGTATTTATCCTTTTATTCTGATTATCTCATCTGAATAAACTGTTGGTAGCTTTCAAAAGATTGTTAGGCTTACACAAACTCACAGAAAAATATTGTTAAGTTGCATGATCTTTTTCAGCTAGATGATGTACCTAGAGACATTTATGACTTTCAGTTGTTCCTCATTTCTTTCTCATATTAACAATATCATCCAAAAATGGGTTTCTTTTGACTTCTATTGTCATAAAATAACTATTTCAGAATAAAATCTCATGAAATAGAAGTTACAGAATGAGTCATTTATACCACTGGAATATCCACATCATCATTTTTCTTTCCTGAAAGAATGATTCTGTTTCCCTCATTCGCTTTTTGTGTTGCACTGGATCCATATTTATTTGGCTAAGGCACGTGATAATTATTTCAATAAGAACCTAGGTATTTTAAAGAAATGTCTATAAAAAATTCAGAAGAGAAACCTAGTCCTGTTCTGGAAATACAGGTTGACTGGATGCAAATGAAACTTTCTGGATTATGACTTGACTTTACAGCAGGCTTAAAATACAGAATGTTTCCATCCGATGTTTAAATATGAGAGCTATCAGATACAAAGACATAAGAAGACACTGACAAGTTCTAAACAAGCATTAAAATCTTAAACTTACATGTGCAGAAAAGCAGTTCCTTGGAGCAAAAAATTTTAAAACGGGAAATCAAAGTTTTTAAGCCTTCAAGACCAGGCACATACCTACCCCTATATTTACTGTTTAATCCCTTCAAGCCCAACTGACCATGTCAACACAGAACCAAACTAGTATGTACAAACCACCCAAAACCCTTTAACTGGTCACTGTTAAAAGGCCCAAGAGCTAGGTGCCTAATTGCCATAAATACTGATTCCCCTAAGTTCTTTTCACATTCCCATCTAAGTTTTCAATAATGATAGCAATCAGACAAACCATTTCAAAATCCTAATCAAATGTCTTCTCAGAGCATTCATAAAATGAAATGCTGATGCAGCACATTCTGTTTAATTGAGATACACTTAAACTAGGAAGTCCGCTTAATCAGGACGTCTCTCTGGGAACAATTTAAGTCCAATGATACTTAATGGCAATGACTACTGCTTAATGTGGATGGCAATTCTGCTTAATTGAGATTTCTTCCAGTGATGTAGTAGTTTACAGCTCCACACTTTTAAATAACTAAGACTAATTTTGTTATGTTTTATGTTTTACTAAATGTATTTTAAGTAAACATGATGAATTGAGTGGAATAACACTTCAAAAATGTTAGTCTCTGTAGCAAATCAGGCCTTATAGCATTAAAAATTCCAGGGCAGACATGGCAAAGTAGAAAGAGATAAGACGGTAATGTGTGAATGGAAAACATTAGTGTTAGAGGAAAGGAGAAGGTTATCTAGTTTTTTCTGTGTATGAAACATCTAAAATAAGTTGTTTTAGTGGAAGAAGTTGTTTTAGTGGAAGAAGGGTCCAGAATTCAGTTTTGAATGTAGATCAATGTCTTCTGAACTTTTGAGTGTCAAAAGATGGGGAAGCAAACAAGTGAGGCACGTAAGTTAACAACAAGCAGCAGATAGGGAACATACTGTGGAGGGCAGGAGGAGAGATCTCTGAGGTATCTTTGTGGATGTTCCTGGCAAGGTCCTCTCATGTATAAGATGTGCCATGAAATAAAGCAGAAAGCAACATGTTTTAAGTGGAGCTATTCAATGAAGACAAAGACCAGTGTGTAACAGGTCCATCAACCACCTGAATAATGGGTAAGGTAGAAAACCTCCAGGATGGATGTTAGAGGAAAAACAAGTACATGGGAAAGGGGTCCAAATCCTGCTCAGGACTAGTGACATCTCTAACCCATGGAATCTTTACATCACGGAAGTAAAATGGAATGTTCTGTGTACCTCACACATATCTAATCTAGTGGCTGTATAGAATTGCTAATGAATGGTCTATTTATCTGCATGAAAGCCCCATCACCTACAGAGTATCTGCATGTGGAAAAGGCAGCTGAGATCATTGTCATTTTAAAAATGGCTGATAAACGTAACTGGTACTGCTTAATAGGACTACTGTGCTCCTGTTTTCAGCACACAAAAACTTTCTAGCCTTGATGTATTCAGAGTGTAACTTGGGATGTGAAACCACAGATTCAACCGTGACCCACTGGGAATTTGTTAGAGCAGCACAGCTTTAGGCTGCTTTTATAAAACAGGGAAGTTCAGTGCCATGATTAGGTGAAGAGGCTGGCTACGTTATGTAAAGGAAATCTTGAAAGAATATACTGTTGAAAGAGAGTTTCTCTTCTGGGGAAAACTTAGATACCAAGTTTGCAGAAAGAATTACTAATTTTTAAGAAGCACCATTTGTAGAGTGGACCCTGCCAACTGAAGGAACATTGCACAGCTATTATAACTGACAAGCATATTCATCAGCTTTAAATCTAACCTACTTGAACTTTTTCAAAACATTTGAGTAAATATTGTGGTTTTATGGCAATAGGATTTTGTAGCTAAGGAAGTCATAATGCTGCCACATTTCGCCCCACTGTCTGCATATAACTCTGAAAATGGTGCTTAGCTCTCACCTTCAGCCCTCTGTCTGTCCCTTACTCTGTCTTATGCAGAGACTGCACATCATGTCAAATTTACTGTGCTTGCTTTATGATGTGCAGAATAACAAAGAAACTTGCTACAGTCCTTAAAAAAGTAAAAACATAATCATGTTTTGCCTAATACTGTACTTCCTTCCACTATTTCCTATTTGTTATCTGCAGCAGAAACTCTTAGAGGTGGAATTTAAAATATGACAATCTGTCAAGACTACAAAAATCCCAAATAATCTGTAGCAAACCAACGACTTCCATATCATCAGCAAAGGAAGGTGGTTCAGACTTGTTGAACCCTAGTTATTATAGGCTTGAACAACTCCTGATATAGAGGAGAGATATGCATGATTATGCAGGCAAGCACAAGTTAAGTAAAGCTGACTCCTGCTCACTGCAAATCTAATTGACAATTTTGTTGCCCTTCTCTGGCTATTTAAGAAGAGTAGTGAGGTCAATGGTAATGACATGTCTCATGGTTGGAAAATGCCACCCACTTGGTTTCTTTTTACAAGGCATTGATTTCAAACTTCTAAGCTCAGCTTTGTTACAAGGAAAGAAGAATTTTAAAAAGCCTTGTGGAGTGAATTTTCTGCTTGTGAAAGGTGACTGGCTGACAACTGCAGAGACTGAATTGTTCTTTTTTCACAGAGGACATGCTGTACCTTTGCAGTCCTTCTTTCAGTATTACACTGTCAGTTCATTGTCTCCTTCCTTATGTTTTCATATGTACTTCAAACTTGATCTTGTGTGGTCAGTCCAAAGATGAAAGTTTCTATATGTTAGACTAAGTCTGGAGACTTATAAAAAGCCCCAAATTAATGACATTTGTCAAGATAAAAGATTTTTCAATATTGTTTATTTTAAAGAAATAAGAATATAGCTTTCTTTTTGTGATCATCATGATTAACAAAAATGAAGCAGAATAGAAACAACTTTATTTTTGCTCCATGCCCCAACACTTTGGATTCAGATGGCATTCAAGTACTTTTAAAACTTACTGATTAAAAATCTTATTTTTTAACAGTGGGTCTTTGCAACCTTATAGTATAGTAGTGATATTCAAAGAGCACTAGACAATTTATGAGCAGTGGTGAAAAACTTCTCTAAGTATATATGTGGTATATTTCTCCTCAAACTCTATGTTTTACAAACATTTAGTAATGTAGAACTCTTTCACTGGAAACTGGATTTAGCTCCCGCCTGTAACACCTATATTTAGGTGTGCAATAAGAAATGGTTATGTGTGAGCTAAATGTTTGCCAAAGCAATTGATAGAATTTAAAAAGTGGCCAAAAGCAAAAGTTGACAAAACATTAGTGTCTATTACTATTTAAGACACCTCAGACTATTAGAGACAGTCTCATGTGCTGTTATATAAGGTACGGAACCTGTGGCAAACTCACTTTATTGGAGTGCCAGACACTGGATAGAGAGGTCAAGTAATTTCAAATGGTACTAGTTAATTCATACAGAATTGAGCCATTTTGGAGAGAGCTATAGGTCTTTTTGAGTAGCTCTCCATTGTCTACAAGAAAAAATCAGACAGATCCCTTAAATAATGACAGCTGCATTTAGACAAATAAATTCATACGGACACCATCTGAAAACCATCCAGTGATGATCTACAAGAAGTTTAGAATCATTTCTGGGCCCAGTTAGCAAATCTGCTTCTTTGCACTAGATATAATGAAATGTGAGAGGAGTGACACAGTCTCTCACCTTAGTTCCCTGGTCATGGCATAAAGTAAGATTTCCACCTCACCTAAGGACTCACAGAAGTGAAACTTACGCCCGTTGTTTACTCTCTGCATCACACTGAGTAATCCCATACTCTGTCTACAGTCAGTGAAGTTCTATAGGTACTGAAAAAAATTATTCTTTCTGTAGAAGCATTGGACACTTGTCTGCTTCTCCTACTCCTATGAAAAGTTTATTAGTAGTAGCATTTTTGCCTAATACCTTGTGATTGATACCTGGACTTCAGTAAGGCCTTTGGCACTGTCTCCCACTAGAGCCTTACAGATAAGCTGTTGATGTATCAGCTGCATCAGCAGTGAGGTGAGTTGAAAACTGTGTGAACTGAGCCTAGAGGGTGGTGATCAGAGGTACAAAATCCAGTTGGAGTCCAGTAATTAGCAGTGTATGCCAGTAATTCGTTCCAGTCTTGTTCATCATCATCATCATTAGTGATCTGGATGATGCAGCAGAGTGTACCTTCAGCAAGATTTCAGATGATGGAACTGAGAGGAGCAGCTGTTACACAAGAGGGCCATGCTGCCATCCTGAGGGACCTCAGCAGGGTGGTGGAATGGGCAGGACAGGAACCTTATAAAAGTTCAACAAGGAGAAGTGCAAAGCCCTGCATCTGGGGAAAAATAACCCTAGGCGTCACTATATACCAGGAGCCATCCAGCTGAAAAGCAGCTTGGCAGAAAAGGACGAGGGTGTCCTACTGGGCACCAAGCTCACATGAACTAGCAGCATGCCCTTAGTGCAAAGAAGGTGAATGACATCTTGGGCTCTATTAGGCTACGAATTCCCAGCAAGCTGAGTGAGGTGATCCTTCCCCTCTACTCAGAACCCAGAATTCTGTGTCCATTTCTGAACTCCTTGGTACAAGAGAAACATGGAGGCAGTCCAGTGAAGGTCCACTAAGATGGAGCATCTAATATATGAGGAAAGGGCTGGAGACCTTAGTCTGTTCAACCTGAAGCAGAGAGGGCTCAGGGGGATCTTATCAATGTGTATAAACACCTGAAGGGAGGGTGTAAAGAGGAAGGATCCAGCCTCTTTACAGTGGTGTACAGTGACACCTCTTGACCAGAGACAGAGACAAAGGGCACAAACTGAAACATGGGAGGCTCTATCTGAACACTGGGAAATGTTTTTCATTTTCGTGGTGACTGAGCCTTGGCACAGGCTGCCCGGAGAGGCTGTGAAGTCTATCTTTGGAGATAATCAAAAGCTCTCTGGACATAGTTCTGGGCAACTGGCTCTAGGTGTCCATGCTTGAGCACAGCGTTTGGGCCAGATGACCTCCAGAGCAACCTTCCAACACCAATCATTCTGCAATTCTGTGATTAGAGCATTCATCAGAGATGTGAACGACTTGGATTCAAACCTTCCTCTCTGATTTCAAATACAGAAAGTGGATCTTCCAGATGTGAATAAACTCCTATCTAGGCAAGACTTTGAGGTTTTGTATTTCAGGGTTATTTACAAAGCCTTGTATATGCTTTGAATACCATGACCATGGTTGCGGAGAGATACACACAGGTCTTTTAACAGTCCACCATTTCCCTGTTGAATCACATCTCTTTACTCTGTGCTTTTTGGAGCATGGAGGTGCTAAGAAATTTATATTAATAAACATACTGACAAGATTTCCTATATAAGGTGCTTAACTTCTCTTGAATTGAATAAAGGGAAGGTGCTTATCTGAACTGCCATGGGGAAAGAACTGTGACTCAGAAGTTTGCAATCATTCCCTTGAATTTCTCTTTTGTTGTGCTTTTTTTAGAGTTTAAATCAGCCTTCCCAGCTCATGACCAGTAAAGTCCTGAGAAGACAAATTCCCAAATCATTCCAATCCTGTCCCTGTAGTTGAGGGCAAATGAAAAAGCACAAGTTCTGAAGTGCCTTAAGGAACTACCCAGGCACAACAAAAAGGCACTCTGCCCATTTTGTTCAGTGCGTTTCCACTGCATGCAAAATATCTCTTTATTGTAACATTGCAAAGAAAGCAACAAATGACAGATAAGTTTTCATTTTGATTCTTAACTCCAATGAAAATGGTCTCCTGTGGCTACTGGGCAAATTAGCAAACATTTAATTGAAACACAGCTCAGAATGTAGACGTGTCCATAAGCACATAGGAAAATTTAGGTGCTTCCAAGGTTCTGTGCCAGGTGAGGAGGGGTTATTACATAGAATAATAGAATGCTTATATCGGCAGTTCTGCCAACTCTTCTTGTACTTAAAACACAGCCCTGAGGTCGTGTGAATGTGCTCAGATTTCATTTTAAACAGAAAAAGGAAGTTTCTGCAATCCTAATTGAAGAGGAAGTTGAAAACAAGAATTTTAAAGACATAAAACCAAAGAAAAGAGAGAGATATAGTTAATATTTGTATGCACATGTATACATATACATATATACATAGCTAAAACTAACTCCATCTTAATTAAGATGGTCCTTGTTTTCTTTAAGGCCTTTGCTCATGAACATTTATAGTGCAGACTGGTAAAACTGTGTCTATCAATTTTTTGGTACAGATTTTTTTTTTTTCTTGATGAATGGACTGCAACCCGTACAATAATTAAATGCTACCTCAAGAAAACTGTGAAAATAGTTCTCCAAATTGCAGTTTCCTGGTGCAGTAGAGAGATGGTTTTACTGATGTGAGCATCAAAAACTACAGGACTGACAGTATTATAAGAAAAAGCTAGTGCAAAGTTTCATCATTGTAATCTCTAAGAACTTCATCTAACTTCAGCAAATAAAACCCAGGCTGTGCATTTACTAAAATGAAAAAATATATAGTCTACACACATTATTTTATTGTTTAAATGGTTCTCATTCATGTTTCATTTCAATAATATTTCCCCAGCTTGTAAAGCTTATGTTACATTGAGCTCCTCTTTAAATTCACAATGCATAAAACTGCCAGGTGGCCTAATAACAGAGTGCATTAACAGATTGAACTATAAATCAGATGGTTGTGTTCACATACTGTAAAAACACCACCATTTTCTTTCGGATCTGAGTTTGTACACAGATTCCTCAGAGAGTATGATTGCTCTCAAATATTAAAAAAGTCCATATAGCTCAATTTTAACATCAAGATTGATTTTATATTTCAAACATAAAATTGTTCTCTTCAATACTACAAGAAAATGTACACAAAATATGATCTAGTTTTGACACAAGAAAGAAAGGAATGGAAAAGAAGAGGGAGTTTGAATGTTTTCACTGATGCCAGAGTAAGAATGTGACTAAACTGAAAGTACCTCTTGCAGCCCTTGTTACCACTGAAAAATATATGACCTAGAAGAACTGAACCTCTCTAAAAAGTGGCAACAACAATCATAGGTTAAGAATATTCTGCTGAGGGATGGATAATAGTTTCCCATGAATGCATTGACTGGCTTTTTAAAGTAACACTTTCAGTGAGTTTCATTTTGGTATCCCTTACTAAAACAAAGTAAATTTATTTTCATGGGACTAGAAGAACCGCATAAATTTGAAATGGGTATGATTTCATTTTAGAAACCTATAAGAATAGCAAGAGGCCAGTATTTGTACATTTGAGTGTTTATATATATATATATTATATATATATATAACACACATCTATGCATTAAAAAAATTACAGCAGAAATAAATTATATTCTTCTGATATTTTGTTTCCAGGAAAGACAAAGCAATAATGAAATTTAGCAGTTGAGGTTCATAAGATCATAGGATAATTCATGCTGCAGGGGAATTCAGGAGGTCATTTAGTCCAATCTTCTACTCAAAACAGGGTCAGCTGTGATGAGGTCAAAATGGGTCAAACTTAGGTCTTGATGCAGGGCCTTTTTTTCTTCAAAACAGTGAATACACCATCTATTTTCCAGCATCTACTATTATTATAATTGGTACATTTGTGGCTAAGAGTACTAACTAGGATCATTTTAATCACTAACTTCTGAGTAAGATTGCAGAATTTCATCTCAAGGAGCTTGCAATCTAAGAAAAACATGTATATAGAAATAGCAATGAATATATGGTTAGCATTTATGGGCCAAGCCATGTGAGTTACCTCTCATGAGAGAAATATTTAGAAAAATAAAGCAGTAACAATCTGATTCAATACGAGAAAATTATTTTCATTGAGTGAAAACTATAAATCTATACCTTAAAGGCACCCATCAAGTGGAAATTTGTCAGAAGTAGGGCACCAGAAAATAAATAATGACTATTCAAATAGTGGTGAAACAGAATAGCAGCTCAGGATGTTAAGATATTGTCTGAATTTTAGCTTTATGTACGGTGATATGTTTTTTGTGTGCCTGCACATGCAGGAAAGACTGGATGCAAATGTGAAACAAAAAAAATTCTTAAGAATGTTGGTGTGGCTATTAGAAAACCAGCTTTTATAATTTTCTAATGTTTAGGGGGTTTGTGTCTGAGCTCTGAGTCAAAGACCATGGATACATTTTAAAAACACACAAGCGATTTAAACAAAATATTATGTTTAAAGTGTTAAATAGTTCAAGTACTAAGTCTTTCAATGTTACCTAGGAAGTCTAAGATTTTCTATTGGGCTTAAAAGAGAGAGAATGGAATGAAAAATAAAGAATAATTTAAGACAGTAAATTTTTTGGACATAGATGACCACTTTGGTCCTCACAACCCCTGAAATGCCAACTCAACTTATTTGTCCCATGACAATATTTTCATCCCCTCCAGTATTTTTTCACAAGGTAAAAATGTGCATCACATTGCTAAAACATAGAATCAAACCCCAAAACTAATAGCAGAAAATACAACATTGAAGGTGCTCCTACTGGTGCTCCTACTAGAAAAGATTTTTCTAGACAAAAGGAAGTTCATGTCTGTTCATTCTGTGAAAGTAGGCAAGAAAACAAGAATGGGATTCACCTTAGTCTACCTCAGACATTTAAAAACTATTTTCTTAAAACACATGTACACAATCAAATAACTTAGATTCTTCCTTCATTCCTGAGTCTCAGTTCCCTAGTTTATTGTATTACTTCACTCCTAAATCGTGTTTAATTTGGTTCCTTTGTTCCCTCAAAAATAAAACCAGGCTTGGTTTTGTTGATGATTTGTGTCGATAGTCATTCCCAAAAGATAGCTGAGCCAGCCTTGCCTTTCTCTGCCACATACAGCTCCAAAACCCTTTCTCAAGCACTGCTTTACATCCTCCAGTCAGGCCTCAGGGTACAAAATGTACCCTCAGTTTTGTGTTATAAACACACCATCATAGTAACCTGCAACACAAGTTTCACATAATTTCAAACTCTTTGAAACAGATGAAACAAAAATGTAACAGTAATGTTTTTGTTTCGTGGGGGTAATAGACAGCAATAGGGGTCACCTGTTACAAAGTGAATTGTGGATGGAAACCAGCTGCTTCAAGTGAGTCTACCCACGAGCAATGTGAAAGGGAACAAACTGAAAGTGAACCACTGAATAAGTAAGTCACTAACAGAGTTCTCAGGAGCAGACATGGACATTGTTAGAAGTACATATAGCACTGGTCTAAGCTACTAACTCTGGCTTCCATTATTCTCTGTGGACTGTAAACTGATCAGTTTAGACTTAAGCAAAAAAACTGTAAATGCCTAAGATGAATAAGATAAATCCCATCATCAGTGTAAACGAAAATACGAGGAGCTGAGAACAAAATAAACTTTGGGAATCAAAAAATAATTTAAGGTTAGAAGAATTACATAATTTGTAAAAAGTTTAGAAATGGCTTAGAGGCAACAGGTGGCAAATAAGAGATGCAGACAAGCACAAATTTGCTAACTTAAGGACTGTTCTTGCAACAAGTTGATAATTTACATTTTCTAAACCCAGAAGCTTTATTTAATTTAGCAGTTCATCCTGTTCTGGTCTCTAGTGTCTTCCTCCATCTACTTAAAGTCATTTTTCTACAAACCTTACATTTTAAATAAGCATTTCAAAATCCACTCTGCTGGTCGAGCACAGGCAAAGGAAGGGACTCTGTCACTCACTGTGCTTCATTTTTCTGAGAAAGTAAATTATTAGGAAACTGGGGTGCATGTCTGTACTTTGGATAGACTAATGTAACACACAAATGCAGAGACACTGCCACAAAAAAAAAATATAAATCTGTTTTTGCCCCAAAGATCGAGGCTTAAAAGGAGACACCAGGGGTTCAAGCAATCTTATTAAGTGATCATAATACAACCACCAAACTGGGAAGTTGAGTAATTGTTTGTATAGCTACCCCGTAGATTCACACCTGCCTGCCAAAGCATTGCAATTTAAATGCTTTTACTCTCACAAGGTCAGTTGTGGTTAGTTCTCTTGTTGGGACCCTGGAGCATGGGTTGGAACAGCACAAATGAATCAGGCCTGTAATATGCAGACTTCAGCTCTTTACCATCTGACTGTACACAGTTGAAGTCTCTGCTTTGATTTTTAAACAAAGAACACTCCCACATATAGAAGAAATCCAGGTACAGAACTCCTAACATTAGAAGTGCTCATTAAAATAAATACATGATAACCTCAGAATGGTGACATGGTGGTACTCCCCTCCCTGTTGCAAAAGCTTTTTTCCCACTCATATATCATACACACCTGTAACTTTTTACTATAATATAGGAAAAATTTCAGGTTAAAAGGTACATTTCATGTTAAAACATACGACAACAGATATTTATAGTTATAAGTGTTGCAAAGTGATGTCCCTTAGCAAAGCACATCATGACATTTAAATAATGATGATCATAAGAAACCTTAGAACAAGGAAGCACAAAGGAATGGAATTGAGCTAATGACTGCATTTTGCCATTGCTCAAGTCTTTATAGGATTTATTTCTTCATTTCAATTTGCATTTCTACAGTAGCAAAAAGTATTTATCTCAGCACACGTACCTCAGGAAATTATTTCAAAATCCAGTTAATATGCCTACTCAACCAGCATCCTCAGCATATGCCATTGGATAATTTTGAAACTCAAACAGTTTTCATTCTCTGATATTACTCTCTTCTTAGCTCATCTAATCTCTTCCTCTTGGTGCCCAGAAGTCCTTGACCTTTTCTTTTTTTAAAACAGCTAGCCCTAAAACACACAAAATTTAGAAAATACCAGTCACAATGGGCATGCTGAGTTTGTTGTCCCTCCAAACAGACAAAATATCCATGCAAAAATTAGACAATCTAACAAAGACCCAAGTAGGGTATCAACCCGCCTCCCATTTCCAGAGTTGCGAGGCCTAGTGCCTTTCTCCGTGTTTAGCACTGCAGCACCCGAGGCACACAGATTAATGATGCAACCATAAAGCTTGCTGAAGTGGTTGCCCAAATATATTTCTGTTTCTTTTGCTTATTGTTTTCAGCTAATGCATTCTTGATATCAAACATTCAATGTAAGTATTTATTCAGCTTCATTTGATTTCTTATTATGTCCCACTCTTTTGTCAATAGTGCTTTTGGAGAGAATATTTTGAATGCTCTGCACAGTAAGATTCTTACTGCTGATGTCTTGATAGAAATTGGGATATTGATGCCAAATGGCAGGTATTGATCTAAATTTGTTTCTTGCCTGTACCAAGTCAAAAAGGCAGTAAACAGATTGTAGCTGTTAGTGCTGTGTTGTGCTGTACTGTTCTGGGCTGGAGCCACTTTTTATTGCTAAACCACAAAAACGATGATCTAGAGCTTACCATGGATATTTTATTGATACTCATGATTTGCTCTCAAGGAACAATTCATATTTTCCTCTGATTTCATGGAGACATTGTAGCTTATAAAAAACTCAGAAGAAGACAGGAAGAACAAGGATTTCAGTAAGAGGATCTGTGAGGGTATGAAGTTTTATTTGCTCTCTAGATATGCAAAGATCCATGCACCCACAGCAGATCATGGCAGTGAGAGCTGAAGGAGTCTTTTTGTACCACCTTCAACCAGGAGCAATCAAAGTCAATGGGATGCATGACATGGCTCTAAATATGCAAGTAAAGGTTGATACAGAAAAGAAGTGTCACAAATGTATAGTACAACTCAGCAGGCCCCATCTGATCTACTCACATGAGTTCTGTGATTTTATGCAGAAAGAACATGATAAGCATAAAGAAGAAAAAAATAGAAAGAAAAAAGTTTTAAAGAGGTAACTTAAAACCAGAAAGCTTGTCTCATACAGTCTACTGGATCATACAACATTCTTGAACAAACTTTCAAGCGAACCCTAGAGCTTGAGCCTCTGTTGATAATGGAAGAGTTACAAGAAATTTACACAGACATGAAGAAAGATGACAGGAGAAATACAACTGGGTTTTCTAGGAAGCGGCAAAACAAAAGAAATGTAGACAGTGAAGGGGGGAAAGCAAAGGGTTATGGAGAGGCAAGCATCAGCAGATAAGAATCTAACAAGAGAAAAGAAACTTAGATATCAGTAGTGTTAACACATTAAAATCAACCTGTAGGGGGAAGAGTGATATCAGCATTCTACTAAAATTGACATGACTGAGACCAGAAATAGTCCCTTTCAGTCAGAGGCTAAGGAATTTGTAGGCCAGTGATGGAAATATTATGCTGTAAATGTCAAATATTAAATATCAAAATATGGAAGCTTTGCTTAAGGGAAAAGTTGAAGAGCAGATAAAAAACTTTGAAGGTCACAAGCCTGTAGATTTAGAAAGAAACTAGTACCAAAATTGCATAGATAGCATCTACTGTACACTTACTTAAATTACGCAATAACGGCTATTCACAAAGACATATGGACAGTAATCTGTTATGATCCCGAATTCCAGAAAAAGGAACCTATCAACCTATCAAACCTATCAAACCATCACCCCACCTACCTAGTTAGTCATTGGAAAGAAATGTTATTACATAACTTATTGAACAACATGCCATGTCTGCAGGAAATACTACTAGACTAGTATAAGTAGCAGAATAAAAGAAATAAAAGTCTTCAAAAGTGGGTAATGTGCAACTGAAGAGATTCCCATTCTGGAATGTCATCTTACATTCCTTCATTTTTTCCCTTAGTAGCATCCTGTTAAGTTTATTGGGGGTAGTGCACGTGTTACGAGCTCTTTGAGAGAAAGAGAACCAAGCATAAACACCTATAATAAAGGGGTGTCTTCTGGTTTCCAGTAAATGGTGAGAAATTAGCAAATTTAGTCAACAGAATATTTTGAACTAACATCTAAAATATGAAATCATGTCTCAGCATAGTTTCTCTCCTTTAATCGTGACAGATGACCAAGGCAGACATAACACGCTTAGATCTTAAATGCCTAAATTAGAAAGATGAAACCCACTCAAGTCCCTGGATTATATTCTTTTAGCATTAACAGTGCAGTTCTTATGTGTTCTTTGGGCTTCTGGGCCTCCTGCAATACATCCAACTGAACAGAATTCAACAGGCCGACAAATCAATGGCAAGGTCAAAGCAATGAGTTAAGACAGCATTGTTTGCCACAGACTTTTGAAAGGCCAGGTGGGAAGAAAAGGCAGTAGTTGACAGATGAAAAGAAAATCAAGGATTCATCTCTTCTATGTCTTTACCTCTGGGTGAGACCCTTGCAGTAATCATTATTGAAATTTGTCTTTTATTCTGCCAGTTTGAACTTATCAAAGAGTACAATGGCATAATTCTCTGTAGTTTTCACTTGGACTCTGAAAAAAACCCCAACCACTTATTGTTTTACTTTAGATTGGCTCTTTTCTGGCAAAGAAATTCTTTTGAATCACTCTAAGATAGTAGGTCCTGTCTGATGCTTCATTGCAATAACTGGTAGGATTAGACTCTGACATTTGTAGTGTTTAATCTCAAACAGATGAGAAGCTGGCACAGGTGGTTTTCTGCACCACTGACGGGCAACTTAAGGTTCTTGGTTTTGCACTGTTTGGGCTTTTTTTGTGTGGTATATTTTGGGACTGCCTTCATTATTTTTGAAAGGGTTATTGTTGAAGTTTTTCAGTATCCACTGAATTATCTATATTGTGTTTACCCAGTTGCTTGTGTTCTCATAATTTTTCTATATGTTGATATATTAATAGTGGAACCTGCAGTATTCTGCATGAAGCCTGTTTTTTCTGTTGTAACAGAGATTTCAGACTATAATGAAAATGCCAAAATAATGCTATAAGTACGGCTCATTGCATTATCTTTGACCCAGTGGAGATTTATATGAATTCCTGGATCACTGCATCAATGTCCTGTCTTTCAAAACAGAAGATAGTACATTGAATATTCTGAATATTTCTAGAGACTGGTGTTGCACAAGAGACAACCTCACAGGGGTGTGATTGTTAATGCTTTTCTTTATCTCTAATAAGCTCTGTTGTGACCGTTAATGAATTGGCTCTAATGCAGATGTCTATAAGAGATTGCTGAATGCATGTTATTAACCATTGTGACCTGCTCTGTATCCTGTCACCCTAAGTATTTCTTCCTTTTGAAAGCACTATAGGTTGTAACAAAATACAGTCACTCTAAAAGGTCAACACAGTGGAAAGTCACTGGAGTCAGACTGGAATAACTGCACAAACCAACCTGGCTGAACTTGTTTTGTCTGAATGGTAATCAAATCTGTATCTTCATATAAACTTTTGTGCTTGCTTAGCCTTGTTTTAAAAACAACACCTTCTAGCAGGTTGGGATCAAATCCAACTTTACACAATTTAATGATGAACTGTATAAATATTACTTAGCATGAAGATGAAAAGTAGAATTACACTTCTAACAGTGAACATATTTATCCCAAAATATTGCTCAATAACATAACCACAACAGCCATTATTTTAATTAAAAATACCTTCTAATCACTATGTGTTTTGGAATAAGGAAAGAAAATCTCTGCCACAAATATAAATGGATGCACAGAACAACAGCCATCTTCAGGAAGAAGACAGTGATGCTGTTATTGCTGATTATTCATCAGCTTTAACATGTAAAAAATATCATATGTTTGGATTGGAAAAAAAAGAATAAAATTTTATCTTCAATGACTTTTTTATAATTGCAGTATCTAATATTATTAAAAACAACCTTCATTTCAACTAAGAGCTTGGATTATAGACCAGGGCCTTACAACAAATCAGTCTCAGTGTGTTAAGTTAGGTATTTAAATCTTCAAATTATTTCTCACACTAAAAACTACTAGCATTAGAACAATCTGAGACATGTTTTGGAAAGGTTCAGATGTTAAGGTTCAGCTTAAGATTTACCTCAGCTATAACCTAGGCTATAACTAAGTCTTCTCTGTTAACACAGAACATGATATTATTTCTCATCATATTTCTCATCATATCAGAACCATATTATTTCTCCTTTTTCACACTGTATGAGGAGATGCTCAGAAATGAAAGAGTGAGAACCACCTTTCTCCGATAAACTTTATATAAATTAGAAGTTAATTTTTAAAACAATGTGTAAAGTGCATCAGAGGGAAGGCAAAGCATTGGGTAGCAGAAATAGGGAAGAAAAGCAACCTTTAAGTGTCGTCTTTCATGTTAATAATATCGAATTTAGTGAGTTCTTTCCAATGTTTTACTTGCAGAGCAAATATTTTCTCTTTCAGTTATTGAACTCATGGTGTGATGTCAGCTAACAGCACCTTCAATTTCTTTAACTAATAAATAAAGATCACCAGAAAAGTGATGAACTACTGCAAAGTTTTAAAGGAAGGTGAAACAAATGAGGTTTTACATATAGTTCAGAGATTATTTTCTGGGTTTTTTGAAGATCAGCAATGTGTGGTTGATTACGGTAGATGCTGGCACATAGAGACAGACATCTATATGCCTAAGAAAGGCTCCATGTTATTTTCGTGACACAATGTAGTAACATTCAGCTGATCTCCCTGGAGAATACTTGGGGTCTGGTACTACACAGAAAAAGAAAATGTTCAGGGAACCTGGCTTCTGTTTTCATATTTGTTACTTTAATTATTATCAACAACAATTCAGAGAGAAATTAAAAGTGTTACTCAAGTTATCACTAACTTGGCATTTACAGTATCAGCAGCACTCTGTTTTGTGCTTTCCTTCCTGGTAAGGTTCTAAATACAGTTATCAAAGGACTTGATAACTTTAACCATGATGAAGTTTCACAGAGATCCATCTACACTGATCTAGAAACCTAATAGTAGCTTATACCCCAGTGGCCTAGCTACTACTTTACAGTCTCCTTGGGGAAGCCAAAAGAAGAATATGGAAAAAAGTTAGAGTGAAATAACCATCTGCTGAGGGTGACACCAAGTGTTGTTTATTCAACTTGTCACATTCTCCAGGGCTGGGATACTCTTATCTTTATTTGCTCTCAGCTATTTATTTGCATCCCTGCAGATTAAAAAAACGATCCAGGGGATTAGTAAATTGTAAATTTGCTTAATTGTTAGGGATGGATTAAGAGACCTGTTATTACAAATTGGCATTTGTGGGGTCCTTGCATTTAAATTCATGGCCATTCTAGAATTATATTTTAATTGTCATTGCCTCTATTGATATTGTAGAGTAGATTTGTAGTGTTCCCAATGCTTACAGGTCTGGTTCTGAGTACTACAGAAGCACTGCTGATCTCCCGGTCCCTGCAAAGTAGTTTTAGTGCTTCTTTGTGTGAAATACTGTCAAAGGCTTCAAAGGAAACACAGTCACTTAGCCTGCTGGAGTTCTATAAAGGACTCCTAAAACTGGGATTCACCAAGCCTGTGCATATTTCAACACACCTTGACATTTTCTATGATCTGGCAAATCTTTCTGGTTTAGGATTGGTTGAATTTAGGATGTGTTAACTGTTAAGTATTAAGTATTTAGTAAAAAAAATCTACCAAATTGTAATACCTAGACTTTTTCTTTTCTTTTCTCTTTTCTTTTCTTTTTTCTTTTCTTTTCTTTTCTTTTCTTTTCTTTTCTTTTCTTTTCTTTTCTTTTCTTTTCTTTTCTTTTCTTTTCTTTTCTTTTCTTTTCTTTTCTTTTCTTTTCTTTTCTTTTCTTTTCTTTTCTTTTCTTTTCTTTTCTTTTCTTTTCTTTTCTTTTCTTTTCTTTTCTTTTCTTTTCTTTTCTTTTCTTTTCTTTTCTTTTCTTTTCTTTTCTTTTCTTTTCTTTTCTTTTCTTTTCTTTTCTTTTCTTTTCTTTTCTTTTCTTTTCTTTTCTTTTCTTTTCTTTTCTTTTCTTTTCTTTTCTTTTCTTTTCTTTTCTTTTCTTTTCTTTTCTTTTCTTTTCTTTTCTTTTCTTTTCTTTTCTTTTCTTTTCTTTTCTTTTCTTCTTTTCTTTTCTCTTTTCTTTTTTCTTTTCTTTTTTTTCTCCAGAATATCTTAAACATTTATGTGACTATCTGAATCAATATCAGTTCTTCTCCTTTCCTGCTAATTATTGTTTCACAAATCTTTTTTCCAAAATTTTTGTGTGATCCACTGTCTTCTGGCCTTGGTATAATTGAGAGGAACATATCCAATGCCAAAAGAGATCTATTTAAGTGATGATTAATCATTAATGCATGATATCAGATAATTTGTTTCAAAGTTGTATGTCCTAATTTAATCTCTTCCAGATATATCCTAGTTTAATCTCTCATTGATTCAAAAGAAATTTGTCTAGTTCTATACATCACAACTCATGCTCTGCATATGCTGTTTATTCTAGAAATAACATGGCATAAAATCCTCTACTTATATCCAGTCATTAATTTTTCAACCATTTACCAAACTGTTTGTTGTAGGGGTTCTCCTGCCAAAGTCACTTGTTGCTATTTTGGACTTTCTTGAGTAAAGCAGGCATTTATTTTAAAATTACAAATAAGGTCCTTGGTTAGCATCAATTTCATCACAGAGGGTATGCATATTTACAGAAAAGGAAGTTTTTCCAGATGGTTGCAGTAATGAGAATATGTCTAGGAAAAACAAAGAGTAAATTAGCAAAACTGAAGTCCAAGAAACAAGAGCCTGCAACTGAACAAAATAAGGATAAATATATAAGATACTTTTAACAAAACACATATGACTCTAAACATTAGCATTAGATGATTTTTTGATGGATTGGTGGCACGATGCTGAAATTTTACATACTTTTTGTATAAAATAATGATATCTTTAAAATGTACCTTTTCAGGTTGAAATAGCCTCTACAAAGTCTATAGATTCAGGGTGACATTTTTCAAAATAGCCATTTGGTAACCTTCAGTTAACTTCCTCAAAATGTTTCTAGAAAACAAAGACAGCTAGGTGAGATCTCAAGCTAGAAAGACAAAGGAACGTTACTGATAGAATTCAAAGAGAAAGACAAGAGAAATCCTCCAAGGGCCAAATTTTAATGATAGGAAAATAAGTTGGAATTTGTTTGAGGTTAAAGTCTGACTCAAAGGTGGCAACAAATAAAATTCCTTATCAATTTCTTTTAATAAAAATTCTCTGTTAAGCAGAAGTAGTCCATAGACATTCTAGCAACATTTCAGTAAAACCAGTCAGTTCCTGTGAGTACTATCATGCATGTATGTCCTACAATGTGTGCAATCAAAGGAATGGTTTGAGTCAGGCATTTTATCCATTATTAGAAGTAAGTTAAAATAACAGAAGGAAGAAATTAAGCAAGTAACAGAATAAGCATCTTTATAAAGTCCAATTGTTGCACAGCTGGAGACTGCACTGCAGTGCACATATATACACAGACAGTGGGTATTGAGCCTGCAGTTTGATCTTCAGCATTTTACTGCTTAAGTATTAACCATGCAGTATCAAATGACTCCTTACTTTTTTTTGCTTTCTCAGGTTGACAAGCTACTTACTCTAAGTAACCTTACTTATCTATAGGGCAGATCAAGGAGACAAATGTGTTGTTTACACTCCTGTAACCTAGGGTTCCAGAAACACATTCTTCTTAGAACAAGACCAAAATACAAATTTAGGGTAAACCTTATCTTGTGGTAAATCAAACACTCATATTTTGCCCATAATATCAGAAGTAAGGGCATGCAGAAATCAGAGATCTTCAACAAGAGAGTGAGTATGAGGCTGTAGGGTATGAGGACCTGGAGACCTTTAGGAGAAAATGAGGATATAGCATCCTTCAGTATGAGCACACATGAGCAAAACTGATTATGTAAATTATGACACTGCTTGAGTTGCTTATTTGAGAAAGTAAATACTGAGATAAAAATTGACACTTTTCTTGTTTGGTGCTTTCAAAGTACTACTTTGCTTTCTCCTAATTCTTACCTCACAGAAGGTAATAAGTAAGTAATGAGTATTTTGGATCAAACCACTACACTGTTATGGCAGCAATGCAACAACTTTTCTATCCAGTGCTTCAGCGTTATCAACCTGACCCTGATGACTATGCAGTTAAGCCACATGCAATTACTAGCATTTATCCACTTCCATAAACCTCCCTTCTGTGCAACATTTAATGGATTCTATACCATGTTGAGATACATTTAATAAATGTAATGTAAGAGTAGCTTTCTATTACAGTATAAGCTAGAATAGACACTTTTTTTTGGATTTGAAAAAATGTTTGCATCATTCATTAATTGACAGTGTTCCTGTATCACCACTACAGAGAAATATCTAATCTATCTTCTGGCACACTAAATTGTCACAAAAGAACTGCTTCTTGATAACAATGACAATACAGTTCCCCAAAAACTTCAATATAACATGAACATAGCTCATAAACAGTATCCAGAAGTTTGAATTTAACTTTGCCTTATAAGCTAAATTTTGGGGACATGATGAATCTAGCACCTGAATTAGAGGCCTTGTGCATGAACCAGTTAAAGCATTCATATTATCAAATATTTAGCAATTCATTTCCAAACTTTTTTTTGGCTTTTTTTCCCCTAGCAATGAGGTGTAAGAATGATACTGCACCATAGTTTTAATTTTCCAGATAACCTGAACTGATCTTATGTGACTATTGTCTGGTATAATATTTCTCAATTACCACCACGACATTTTCTCCACAGAATGTCACACATATGTTGCTGTGCTTATGAAAAATGAATTTTATGAAAACAAATGTCTTATTAAAGAAAAAGAAACTCCTATAAAAGGAGTTTGGATGCTGCAGCAAGACTAAGAAGTCAACTAAGCCAACCACAAAGTCTCAGGTTGGTTGTATCATATAATTTTGTGAGTTACAGGCAAAAGTATGTTTTAATAAGTGCAGTGAAGGTGTTTCTAATGCACTTTTCTTGAACAGCTCTTCAATAATGATTTAATACATGCTATAATAAAGGAGCTTGTACATGGATTTCATACATTTTATTTTATTGCACTACACTTTATCTCAACCAATTGTCATCCTACGTTATCTCAAAAGACGAAACATTTTGTGCCTGTAAGCATGATAAAATCATTTCAGTGTTTCAAAGTGATAGTTAAGGAGTTCCAAGAATATATATATGCTTTCTTTGTCTGTTTCTAGTCAATAAACAAATAATGATCTCTCACTGGTTAGATTGCAGTCCATTGCAACTGTATAACCAGATTGCAATGTCAGCTTTATGCAGAAGGATGGCCTACTGAAGGCTAACAACTTTATCTCAAACAGTTCTCCAAACATTATCCAGAAAAAAAATTCTCCCTTTGAAATATTGCTTCCTTCAGAACTTACTTTTTTTTCCCCTCCATTTTTCCCTCCACCTTTACATTTCTATTTGGAAGATTTTTATTTTCTAGAATCTGGAGGGAGCTCTAGATGATTGTCAGACTCACTCACATTCTTTCTACCTGCCTGCAAATGAAAATTGCATCTTTCTTCTCTGCATAGTCTTCCCACAGAAGCAATTTTTATACATGACTTTATTTTCTTCAGTCAAACTATCAATATGATATTCGGTCTTCCCACAGAAGCAATTTTTATACATGACTATTTTCTTCAGTCAAACTATCAATATGATATTCCTTAACAATATTCTTTGACCTCACATTTTGGTTTAAAATCAGTATGGTCATAACTGGAGATATCATGTCATTTCCCTTCTCATCTTTTATTTTTTTGAGTCACTGTGGATCACTGCTTTCTATTCTTCTTTGTAGGCCTTAGTTCCCCTCAAGGTGTTCACACATAAAGAGATTAAATGGCATAGCAGCAGACATCAGATAACAGAGGTGAGACTAGCATGGAGTAGAGATGTTCCAGCTGCCTCATACCAGCTACCCTGAGTACCAAAGACAGCTAACCACAATAAAATCAGAAATCTTGAAGATTAATTTACACTCCTTCTCACTCTTCATTAAATCCTGGGCTCTTATCATTATCAAGTAAGCTTGTTTAAAATTAATTCAGATATTTCTACATTATATTTCAGTATTTTTGGGGCTGAGTGAAAATATGCTCTCAGTGCAGGCAATATGTATTTGTTTTAGTTTTACCATAATTCATTTTATTGCAATGTTTCCTTAAATTCTGCATGTCATTTGTATACTTCTGCTTCTTTTGTTTTCACTAACTAATAACTAATTTGCTTCTAGGTGCTAAGGATAGTCAGGGAGCTCAGAAGAGATAAAGATGTGCCCGAATAAATAAGATGACAATTCAGAAATTATATTCTTCTTTCTTGTTTCTTGTGATAGGAAAGTAAGAACATAATATTTATGGAATGACTGACAACAATTCCAATAAATACTACTTGCATATGAAGTCTGCTTCTGCTTAAAGTAGAACTGAAACAGATTTCTGTTCAATTTCTTCAACATAAAAAAATTATGTCATACAATTTCCCTTCTGGTCACATCTTCAGCTCTCATTTAGACATTTTCAGCAGTTTACTGGTAGTCATAGTCTAGTACTAAATACAACAAACTGGAAGATCCCAAGTGCATTTTAATGGTGTGTTATAGACATTAAAAACACAATCATTATATTAAGTGTTACGTTTTATTTTTTCTTTATTGCTGTATCCCAAAGTAGGCTAGGGAGAAGGGACATGGGAGCAATAAAATTTTCCAAAATTTATATTCAGCAATTGAAACATATGTGAATTTCATAGCAGCTTAGCTGGTTCTTTTTCTTTTCCACATGAATATTTACAGCCCACAAGGAAAGAAAACAGGAGTACCAACATACCATAAGTACATGTATCTCATTATTTTTTGGTCCAAATAGAATATAGATACTCCAAGTAGCTTGAAAGACTCTATTTAACAAGACTTCCAGCTCAGTATTTTTGGTCCCAATGTATTCACATGAATATCCTACAATTTGTCTGTCATTGAGAACTGCTAAAGTGCTTGAACAGCTGAATTTAGTCACCACTATATTAACCCTAGTTCTCTGCGGCAGCACTTTTCAGTGTGTTTTCTTTCTTTTATAATGGACAAGAGAAATCTACTTGCACAAAAATAAAAGGCTTGTGTAACACTGAGGATGAGGTGAAGCCACTGGATATAAAATATGACAGATTTACTAAGAAAACTCACTTCTTAGTAGCAGCTTTTACAGTATAGAAAAAGATATATATACAAAGCAACTCACTTTAAACCTGGAAATAGTTTTAATGAGATCTCTTTCACATTGTGCATTTTAGATTACTTTTGATATCCAGTTTACAAAAATAAGTGTTTCACTTTTTGTCTTCCCTTTGCAACGTCAAGAAATTGTGCTGGTGTGGGACACACCAGATGAGGTCTCTGCAGTGGATCTGACTCCAAATAAAATTTTATAAAGCTGTACATGCAGTTGTCAGTAATGCTGGGCAGGACCAATCACACTAGCAGACTCTCATTCTGGACAACAGAAGGAAACTAAAATTCTACAGGGTTCATGAAGGAATGTGATAATTTTGACTGACATAAAATTTATGCTGTCTATTTCTGATTTGTTGTCTAATCCCTCAAATATATTTTCTTTGAGAGGTCTAATTCCATCCGAACAGGGCTGCCTTTCAATACAAGTAGACTCTTGCCTATGGCAGTGGAAGCAAAATTTTTGCCTTTAGATGAAAATGTAGTCTTGTACCCCTAGTTTCATTTCCAAGCCCTGCCTGTACTGATGTCCACAAATTCAGGCTCCCTGTTCATGAGCTTTCATCCCCTCTGGGCTGCTGAAGGGGTGGAGGCAGTGCTGGCAGCACAGGGCTCCATGGCTGCTTGTGAACAACCAGGACAGGTTGGACAGATGGTGGCCAGGGAGTTCACCTCCCTCTCCATCATTGCCTGTTGGCTGGCAAAGAGCTTGCTGTTACTGTCTTGCAAATAAAATCAGGAATCAATATTTGAAAAGTGAGGAAGATCTCTATTTCTGCCCTAAAGCTGGAGATTTCTTTCCCAAGAAAGCATGGCACACAAACAGCTGGTTCTGTATAAATGACTGGATAAAGCAGCAGGTACAGAAACAAGCAGCTGTCAGAAGGATTGCTCTAAAGCTGACACGCTTTTGTCAAAACAGAGGGCTATTCTGCTAGGGGCTGATGTGTTTGAGTGTGTTTGTACTTCATTGTGTCAGTCCTTTTGTTCCCTCAACTTTGCTTTGGATTACCATATGTGAGAAATGGTGAATCCATTCCCTATTTGACTATGATCAAATTAAAAGAAAGGAAGTAGGTGGGAAGAAAAGGAACAGGCAGGCTGGGACTGAGAAAGATATCATGGCTGTTACTCTTGAAAGTAGCAATTCCTTCAGCCTTAAAGGACAGAGAGTTCTAGTCTCCCTCAGTTTGAACAACAGTATTTTAACCTACTGCTCACTTTTCTAAAGGGAATAAATATTCCACAATGGAGAAGGGGAGCTCACACCTCACATTTCTCACTATCTCACCTCCCATGCAAGAGTATGTAAAGCTTGCAGACAGGGAGATTGAAAAAAACACCTTAATAGTGATAATGATCAAAATTTTGGGTTCTGTTTGCAGTACTATTCATGGATTTGACATGTGTCCGAGTTTTACCATATCTTGTATTGTAAAAGACAGTGTAATCCCAGTACATTGTATTGTTGTACAATATTTTATGTTAGGAAAAAATACTCCCATTTCCACCATTCAGAAAAATAGATTCAATCTTATTTTTATTTATATTTTGAATTACCAAACATAGTCAAAAACACTGAGAGAATTATATTCTTCACAATAAAATTTTATAGGAGCTGACGGAAATTTAGAAAATTTCATAATTAATGTTTCTTGCCATGTGAATTATCAAGAACACAGTCGTATCTTATATAGCAATTTATGCTATAACCCTGTCCATCACGCTATCACAGAAAATTTGGAGAAGAGCATTTCTTATAAGGAGAACTATTATATTCAAGCTGAAAATACTCATCTCCTGGTTGTTATTAGCAATTAATTGATGTGATGTCAGAAAACTGCTTATCAATCTACAAGAAAGTAGGATACAGGATCTGTCCCGTAAGGCTAAAAAGATACGGGAAAACCAACATTCCCTGGGTAATCCAGTAGTACAAAGCCATTACAGTATATTTCCCCTGCCTTAATTTCCTGTTGTTATTTTGGCTTGTTTATTAGTGATTTTAGATTAGAAGAGTGACTGTCAAAAGCTTTGGAGTAACTATTCAGGGTTTTAGATTATACAGGATAGTTTTCTCAGCCCTTTGAATCTTTTGGCTATTCTTGATTCTGGTGAACAGTACAGATACTTATGAATTGACTTAACAGCCTGTAAAAAGGATGTGTTTTATGTTAAAGAAGAAGCTGGAGTAATGAGAAAGAGGCTAAGCAGAAGAATAAATAATTTCCCAGGCAGATATCAACAGCAGATGGTGATTTCTACTAGGAAATGCATATAACAATTCAGAGAATAATTACTGTATTGTGGGACTTTTAAAATCCAGTGGCAGCACCAACATCTCTCAGAAAATGGATGTTGAACTGTATCTCAAAGTTTTAATAGAGACAGGACAACAAAATTGAAAACAATGAGTAGTGTATGGATAACTTTGAAATAGTACTTACACTGTCCATCATACTCTCTGAACCCAAAGATTTACTGGAGAAGGTGAAGAAATGCTGCAAAATGATCAAAAGACTAAAGGACAAAATTTGAATGGATTTCTCCTGATCAAAATCTAGTGATGGATACCCAAACCCAAAAATTTGGGGACTATAGCTGAAAAGGTACGATTGAGTCTCCAACCCCTGCACATTTTGGTTTGCAAGTAGAGCTCATTCCAATGAGTTCCAGCAGCTCGGAGGCTGATCTGACTTGGTGCAAACTGAAGCGGAGGCAACTCCTCCTCTGCGAGTGGCATTAACAGTAGTAAGGGCCTGGCTGCTTGTCCTTCTATCCATAATGGGTTTCCAGTCTCTCAATGGTATCAAAAGTGGCACAAGAGCTTCCAGACCAATTCTAAAATTATACTTTTTTTTTAACTGAAGTGAATAACATTTTCAGAATAAGATATGCCAGATTTTAAAAATAGATCTCACTGGAAAGCTTATAAGACCTCTTTAAGAGCAATCTTCCCAAATATGTGTGATGTGTAAATTATCTTGCATCCTTTTTCTTGCAGTTTATTTGAGGAAAGAAAGATATTATTAAAGCAATTGTTTTTGTGAAAATCACAAGCTTTCTGTGGTTCAGAAATATTGTTGCTTAGTTCTCAAGTGCAGAAAGCAGTGCTGTTTGTTGGTGATTACAGTATTCATATTCAGCACAGGACATTATGGACAATTGCAGAGGGTTGTTACCAGTAGCACAGGGTTTAATTGGAGGCCTAGTGGTGTCACTAGTGGTGTTAGTCGGCCACTAGTGGTGTCCCCCAAGGTTCAATACTGGGCCCATTCTTGTTTAACTTACCCATCAATGGCTTGGATGAAGGGACAGATGCCCCCTCAGCAAGTTCACAGGTGGCACAAAGCTGGGACGAGTGACCCAGAGAGCTGTGCAGCCCTTCAGAGGGATACTGACAGGCTGGAGAGATGGGCAGAGAGAAACTGTCTGAAATTCAACAAAGGCAAATGCAGGGTCCTGCAGCTGGGGAAGAATAACCCCATGCTCCAGCACAGGCTGGGGCCTGACCTGCTGGGGAGCAGCTCTGCAGAGGAGGATCTGGGGGTCCTGGTGGACAACAAGCTGTCCATGAGTCAGCCAAGGTCCCAGGGGACCAAAAAGGATAAAGATATCCTGGGGTGCATCAGAAAGAGCATTGCCAGAAGGTTGAGGGAGGTGATCCTGTCCCTCTACTCAGCCCTAGGGAGGTCTCACTTGGAGAGCTGTGTCCAGTTCTGGACTCCCCAGTACAGGAGAGACACGGAGCTCCTGGAGTAGGTCTAGTGGAGGGCAACAAAGATGATTCATGAACTGGAACATCTCTCTTATGAGGAAAGGCTGAGTGAGCTGGGCCTGCCAGAGACAACTGAGAGAGGATCTCATCAATATTAATAAGTACAGGAAGGGAGGGCATCAGGAGAATGGAGCCAGACTCTTCTCAGTGGTGATGAGCAACAGGACTGGAGGCAATGGGCAAAAACTGATGCACAGGAAGTTCCCCTTGAATATGAGGAACAACTTTGCTTTGTGCTTGACCATGTACTGGGACAGATTGTCCAGACAGGTTGTGGAGTCTCCCTGACTGGAAATTTTCAAGGACCATCTGGATGCAACCCTGGACAAAGTTGTCTAGGATGACACTGCTTTAGCAGGGAGGTTGGACAAGATGATCCACTGTGGTCCCTTCCAATCCATTCTGTGATCCCTTCCAACCCAATCTGTGATTCTGTGATTCCTGTGCTCCATTCACTCTCAACAGTAACAACTGAAATACACAAAATATTCCTCCTAACCAAGAAATGAAGATATTAAAAAAAAATCATTAAAACTAAACATCCATATGTGACTTTTAGTTCTTTTCATGTGAGAGTTTCACTTAGTTTTATAAAATAGGAATTTACTTGCAATTCTGTATTCTTATCTATCTTTTACAGAGGATATTTATTTTTTATAGAGTGAGGAACTGCTTGCTTTATTTTCACTTAGGTAATCTGCCATTCCCTGAAAACTGTAGCGTTTGCAGTTATCTGAGTTCTGCTTTGACTTTAATGCTCTTCCAGGTACAGTAGCTTCACCTTACCTTCTTTGAGGTAGGAGTCATCTCATTGATTGTCTTGAGTAAAAGGAAATGGCTCATGCATCTTTCGTACATTATAACAAATGTCCTTTTGCATTATAATTGAATGGTGATTGTTGTGTTCAATCAATGAGAAAGGTTAAGGGAGCTTCTCTGCCAGCATTTTTAATGGAGAAGTCGATTAAGATTCAGTTTAATCATTCTGGCTGCTTCAGAATTAAAGCAACAAAGACCATCAATGGCGCTATAATTACCAGTCTTTCTGTAAGTTTACACTGCCATTTATGCAGCCATAAATTTTGTTATAATGCACAATGTGACCAGGTTAACTTGCTTTGTTTGTAATGCAAAATATTTCCCTTAATTGCATTGTGGATAAGAAATAGTTGTGATGAGGTATATATAATGCAGCCTAATAGAAAAGAGAAAAAACGAAAACCAACAGCTCTGTAGAGTCTGACTGAGGTGAATCAGCCTGATAGCTTGTGTTAAATAGTTTAAAGTCATGGCCTTAACCTTGGGACACAAGAGACATATTTTACTTCATTGAACATGGAGACTAGCATCACTCCCAGGTGAGTAAAAAGGGTCAAATATATTATTCTAATCCCTGTTCCAAACAGAGAAAAGGTCATTATACACTACCTATTGCATGCTGCCAAAGAGTGAAAAATTCACGTTGGGGACATGGGTGCAAATCTATTTTAGACATGGCCTTTAAAATGTTACTGAAATGAATGATTATGTGGTTTTGAACACGGAAAAAAATCTTGAAATTGATCTCGTTTATTAATTAGTTTGAGTTTATAAAGGTCTTACTATAAATAGCTAGAAGACCAGAAGAAATTGCTCATTTCAAATGAGAATGAGGCTATAAAAAAATGTTTTCTTGTAAAATGAATACCTGTAAGTATGGTTATCCATTTAATAAATGATTCTGAATAGAAGATGACAGGATATCTTGATTTTCCAGTCCTTCTAGTAAATTAGAGACACAGGATTCTTTTGCTGCTTTTCTTTTTTCTTTTCTTTTTTTCTCCTTTTCTCTATAGGAATTTCATTCAAAAGGCATTGAGGACTTTTTTCCTCCACAGAGAGGGGCAAGTCATGACCAAACTTCTCACTTAGAAACATGTTTTCTTCATACAGAAGCACAATTTCCAGAGCTCATAGAATCATGGAATGATTTGGGTTGGAAGAGACCTTAAAGATCATCTAGTCCAAATCCCCTGCCATTGGCAGGGACAACTTCCACTAGACCAGGTTGCTCAAAGCCTCATCCAACCTGGCCTTGATGGGTCCATGTATTAGAGAAAAATAAATATTACTGGTATGTGTGTAGGTAGAGGGGTTTTTTTCCCCAGCAAACTCATATTTTATTGAAAGCTCTACTTCCAGAGTGAACTAATTAAATTTTTATTTCACATTATCTAGCAAAGCTATTTGTAAAGTTGCAGGAAGACCAGAAGCAGTTAAATTGGTTCCATGCGGGAATCACATGCATTCAACCTCAAAAGTCAGTTCCAGAGAAACAAATTGTGACTCATCTAAAAGGAAAAATTCCTCCCCTGTGATTCAATAAAATACTATTGTAATTTTCCCCTATCCCCTTTTATATCTCTTTCTTTCTATTAATAGCATATTTTATATCTTGCAGTTGTGCATTTTAACTAAAGATGAATTTTATTGTGCCTGTAGCTTGTAGGTGGCTGTTGTCCTAGAAGAGCTTTTCCTTCCTTTTCAGCAGATCATAAACAAGTTAGAGAGGATCATCTGACTAACAGCAGCTCTTGAATGATAATTAAAACAAATGAAAATATCATATCACAGAAAAATTATTCAATGGACAACTCCTGAGCTTTCTATTTGCTGCATAATTTAGTCTTCGTGGAAAGCTGGGCTTAAAGGTGTAATCAAAGATATTGATATACACAAATCTGGACCTCCTACTGGTGGCAAAACTTCATGTACACGTGGTAGTAAGGTACTGTTCTTTAATGTATTTCTGGATCAAGCCAGCTCTTTCTGTAGCAGGAAATTATGAAAACCACTAAAGAAGACAATTTAAAAAACTAATTCCTTAAATCTGTCTCCAAAGAGGTAAAGACAAACATGTAAATCAGCTGTTTATGAAACATTCATGTTTGAATTTAAAAGGCATATCAGTATACAGTGAGCATCACTGATACTAAGTCAGGAGCTTAATCCTCTAAAGAAAACAAAACTCATACAGTGCGTAGGCAGCCTGGCATAGTTCCTGCAGATTTCATACATGTGAATTAGGGTGCGGAGGCTATACTTAATTTAAAAATAAGATTGACTAATCTATTTGAGTGCTTACTGCCTTGTAAGCAGAGAAAAGAGTTGCGTGCCAGAATGGAAATCATATGGGCCGGGAATTCCCCTTCTGTTGACCACAGAAGGTATAGGCATAATCCATCAAGAACAGAATGCATGCCATACTTTGTTCATTAGCATTTAAAGAGGCTGTTTGGCATCAGACAACAAATACAATTCTTGCAAGAACTTGGCAGCGGACTGTTTGTCAGTTAATGACAATCCACAGCTTTTTCAAGGAAATACTAAATGTTCCCAGGGTTATTTCTGAATTCTTTTCAGCATTAAGTGTGAAGTGGGGCTAACACATTTGTATAACAGTGACCAACTTCCAAGAGAAAACATCGGTTCTGAACCTGAAATTGAAACAGATTTGTTGGCAACACATCAACAAATTGTGATGGAATTACAGGATGTGTGATATCACATATCTTATCTTTGCATTTATGCATTTCCTAAAATACACCAGTGTGTTTAGCATCTCCATAGGCTACAGTCTTGAAAATGATGCATGCTATTTAGGACTTGGATATCAATACAGAGGGTGTGATAAAATACAAAGAGAAAGAAATATAAAAAAAAAAAAAAGCCTCAAAGGTTTTTTAGCATTAAGTTAATTATCAGTGGGGGTGAAGGGGTGTTGTTAATTGCTCTATCTATCTTTTCTCTCTCTCTCTTTCTCTCTCTCTCTCTCTGTCTCTTTATTTGGTCATAGTTGGGAACATATTACTAAGCCCAGATGTAGGTCTGATGCACAGCTGTGATGCTACACTGTTTTGTAAGCTCTGCAGATTTTATTCTGTCCTTCTATTGTAAAGGCAAAAACTATTTGCTGTCTCAAGAAGAAGATTTTCATTTTTAACATTCCATACAACAAAGCTGCGGGTTACTGCTACCTTTCCTTTTTCCCCCTTTTTTTCTTTTCTTTTAAATATCCAGTCAGATTTATATTACTTCATTTTTTATTTGTCTTGTGGGCTGAAGGGGAGAGAGTGGCTGCAGGGGGAGATGTTATGTTTAAAGAACCACTGTTCCTACGGCAAGTGACCATCCTGTTTCCTCCAAGGTGGCTTTGGAATATTCTCAATTAATATATTAAGCAATGAAGTAAGCTGGAAGCTGACAGAGTCGATCTTATTCAGCTTGAATTGCAAGCTTCACTGCTAAAGTTGCATATAGACTTTAAACTGAAAATGTACTGCTCTCAGTCTTGAAGATATCTCTGATGGAAACTTTCCAGAGATGCTATCAAGAAATTATATTTATATACACTTGAAGATACTTTCACATTGAAGGAGTACTGGAAAAAAGTCTGAGGGTAAATGAGGTCCTGCTCCAGCATCAGCAAACTTTTCTTTCACAAGCTTCATTTACCATGAAAACGAGTTAATAGGTACACAACTGGATGTATATCCCATGAACTTCATTTCTGAAGAGGGGTGAGAGCAGATCATTCCTGAACTAAATGATTCTATGATTTTGTGAAATGTAAATATGGGTTACTTACAGTTCAGGAAGCATGTTGACAGTGAGAAAAGAAAATATGATTATCAGAGATATTAGCATAATCTTGGTAGCTGATCTGCTTCAGGCAGAGAACAGCAGAAAAGTCAAGGTAGTATTTTTACATATTGGAAGTTGGAGTACAACTGACTAAGGATCATTAGATATACACTAACATTCAGATTGCCGGCATACCATAAATTGGTCTCCTGTTTTTTGCTGATGGTGTAATTGTGTTAGTCATATTTAGTTAACACATGCTACAGTCACACTTCAATCTGCTATAAGAGAGGTATCCTATAGTGAGCCTCATTGCAAGGGCTGTAGGACAGGATGCTCCAACTGAGAAGTCAGAATCCCCATCAGCTCACAAGACAAGACAACTGTGCTACTACTTGAATGAAAAACCATATCAGTGCAGCAACAAAACAGAAAGGAAGTCATACTGGGGCAAATATGATGTATGGACCACTCTGCTGGTGCCTGGAGCTTAGATGGTGGTTAACCAGACTAAACTTTGTCCCTGGTTCTGGTACAGACTCTTGGTAAACTAAGAGTTTTCCTGTTATCTTGCAAAAATAGCAGGCCTTCCCTTCTTCACACACATATGAAGGATAAGAATTCTAAAGACTGAGAGACACAAAGAATTTATGACTTTGCAGAGCACGGATATTCATAAAATACATAGAAAAATAAGTCATTATGCATAAATCAGAACCAAACAAAAAAGATTAGAGATAAAGCCCATAAATCTATACAGCCAGGATGGGTGGAATTTGGCTAGCTGAACCTCAAATTTCTGGCCTAGTCCTGGCTTTTCTTTATAATAAATGGAGAACTACAGCCACCTCTAGAGCACAGTTCATCTAACCACACATAGAGACTCCTTTGGAATAAGATGTTCTGCTCTATTTCTCTCCACTGACTATAAAGAGCCTACAATCATTAGCTTACCTCTAGACATCTGAATTAGATGGATCCAGGCCTCAGACTGTAAGAGAACCTGGAGCGCTCTGCACTTGCAAGAGCTGCTTTTCTGCAGCATTTTCTTACTACAATGTGTTTTGCAAGTCAGGTTGCTGAGCAGTGTGACACTGGATAAGGCCTCAGTCTTGAATATCATTTTAGGCTCTGGGCTGTGCAGTGTGGAATTTGAGGATTGAAAGGGAATGGTTTGGAAGAGGTATAAATCCTTGATATGTTGGCTGCCAGAAAAAGCAACACTGATAATTTATAGTGTTATGGAATTAATAACGTTCTACATTTTTGTATACATCCTTTTTGGCCCCTGAAATTCACAATAAAATCATTATTTCATGTTAATAAGAATCTGATCCTGAACACATCAAGTTAAGAAAGAGTAGAAGTATATTATGCAGAATGATTGGCAATCATAGGCTGAGGTAGACTCATCATCCAATTAAATCATAGAATATTAAAAAGGTCAAAGTAATACAGATCTAGACTAATTAATAGACAATGAAATAAAATTCTCTTCAGTATAGTCCAGTCCTGAAAACAAAGTACCTACTTTATTTATGAAAGTAGCTCCTTTGACATCAGGGTACTTCATAAAGGCATGTGGATCTTTGGCTATGGATTACCTTACAGGATCAGTGGCTAAGACTTTAGTTCTTCTATACTGTTCAGGCAGTTTTACTAGAATACTTAAGTTTTTTCATTCCTTATCTGTGTCTTATAAGGAAGCTCATATAATCCTTTTTGTCTTTGTGAACAGTAGATAAAGATTCAACCCTTTAAAACTTCATTAGTATGTTGTCCTAATGATATCAAAGGTATAGTATAATTCAAACGTCAGTTCTATGTCTGTCTTCTGTAGTTTATGTGGATTTCTATTAATATTTAATTTGGTTCATTACCTTATTTATTGTGTGTTGGTTAAAGGAATTCGAAGATGGAGGTGCTGTGTTAACATAAAAGTCTCCTCACACTGAAGCAGGAACCAAATATGATGCATGCACAATAATGTTGGGACTTTGTTTATAATAAACATTTTAAATGACTGACTTTTTCTCTACTAATACTCTAAGTAGGATGATCTATGAGATTTCTAATTTATTCTTGTTTAAAATTTAACCATGCTTTTTTAAAGCATATCAATTTTGTTAATACCATGTAATTAAAACATGTCAGTGCACAGCAAGTTTTAGTCTAAATTAATGACTATGAGAATTATTTTAATTAAATAACCAATTATAGAAAAATCGCAAGCATGAGAGCTGACATTTAAATGAATTTCATTTAAATTGCTTCTTAACATTGTCCCATCTAGGACACTAATGCAAAATGAACTATTGTATCAACATAGATTATCACTATTTTTGTATGCACATAATGTATTCATATTCAATCACTGGAACAGAGCTGAATATTTTGTATTGATCTGAAATGTCTATGAACAAAATACGACAGAATAAACTGAAGTAAAACCAAAAATCTCCCATAGTACTGTGACACAGTACAGCTGCATTTCTTGTTTGCACACATATATTTTCATATTTCAGTTCTTTGTTCACTTATAAATTCCATTTTCCATTTAATGCAGGATGAACTTCTAAAACTGCTGGGCTTTCAAGTGACTTTTTAAATTCTGTCTCTCTTGTAGATACACATGAAAAATCATAACGGGCCGGCTATTCAGTTTTCATTTTGGATTTTAAAAAAATCTTTTAGAAACATTTGCTGGAATACATTTTGCTCACTGTTAACTGGAAAGGATAGCCTACATAGTTAACTAAATTGCTCTTCTGCAGTGCACAAATTGTTACTGCATTTGTCTAACAATCACATTCAATTTAATAAGATGCATTGTACAAACTGTGCCAGGAAACTCTTGAAGATATATTTAAAAGTGAGTAACAGTGTAATACATTGCAAAATTGTTCTTCTCTACTGTAGCTTTAAAGATGTCACAGGAAAAGGGGGGAAAAGAATCCTGCATTTTTGTCCATTGATTAACCAGTAATGTTATGTATAAATAATGTATCTGACAGTATGTCAGCCCACTTGGGACATCGTGCCATTTACTACAAAATAGGATGCAACATGCAACTGAGCAGCAAGAACAAATTAAACATCTTTCCTTGGTAACTTCAGCATTTTTATTAGGTGGTAAACATCACAGTGAGAAGAAAAGCAGATGTAGATATTTCAACAATATTAACCTTAGTCTAAGCAGAGACACAAAATAATATTTATACATTCCTGAAAAATGCTTAATCTGTGTAAGAACTGTGTTGTCCCAGTCTCTTTATTTTTTGTGAAAATCCTGTGGAAACCAGTTGATACAGCCACGGTATAAAACCAGAACTTTGTTCCAGAGTATTGCAACTGAATTCAGTGAAGTATTATGTATAATTTTCTCTTGTTAACTTGTAACACAGAGATATCACTGCATTATACACTGAAGAATTTGAAAACTATCTTTTTAAAACTACTGCCTTTGTGATATGCTGGAATTCTAAGTCAAATTAAATTAATACATTAAAACTTGTTATTGTTATTATTTTTTTTTAAGGAAGAAAAAAGTAATTTATTTCATCTGGCAAAGGATGACTTTGTAATCAGATATTTATCTCCATGTTCATACACAATTTTTCATGAAATTATTTTCCCCCCAGTCAAGTACAAAAACCACACCATCAAACAAAAAAACTTAATATTAAGATAAAAATATTTAACAGAAATTTTACATAGTTATCATTTAAAACAATGGTATTTGTACTCTCAAATTAATCCAGAGGAGTTAGATAGACAAACCTTAATGAAAAACAGTAGAGGTGTCAGCCCAGCTCCCTTTGTCCACTGTGGAATTTCCAATCACTGCATTAAATATTGCTAAATGGAACAAGTAAGTATTATTCAACATGATTCAATACCCTACACCTTAAATTTGTAACCGTTATCACTAAATCACATGATCACTAAATCAAAGTATCTTTCTGTGTATTGAGCTAAATACCCAATTTAGACTCTCGACTCGTTGTCCTTTTTACATATTGCAAAAGCTGCAGCAGTTTATTTCACATCTACAGAATAATTAATCTAATATCCCCTCATACTTAATAGTTACAGTGGTTAATGTTTGTACCTGAGGTAATTCCCATTACACAGTGAAGAGGATTATCCACTTGATTAAAAATAAATCTTTTCACCCCTGCACTTGAATCTGTACCTCCCTGGGGAAGCTGACCATAATTTCTCTCTTGCTGTACCTTATTCTACAAGTGATGAGTCCATTTTGCATGGCCAATATTGCATACAACACTGGGCTTTAAACAGGACAGTAATTCAATCAAGGTTTTTTTTCCCAGGTCCATCTAGGAGCAAATTCCTTTTACTTAGTTTTTGCTGCTAAAACCTGAAATTCATCATTTATTTCCCAATATTGCAAGCTCATGAGATGCTGCAGTTGTTTTTATCTCAGAGCATGAAATAAGCTCAGCTGGAATGGTAGTAACTGGAATTGCAACAAATGGAAAATAGTTGCTGACAGACTACCATCCAGTCTGAGGTATGGAGAAATAGGGAGCAGGAAACACAAAAAGGCAGGGACTGAAAAGACAAAGGGCAAAATTTATCAGGCTGATTTCAGCATCCAAAGGAAATTGGCACCTGAACTGGGATTCAAAATGGCTGGCATCCTTAGCCATGTGAAAGCCATGCTAAGTGACTCTGTGAATCCTGACCCAAAAGCTGCACAGGTGCCTAAACTGGTTGGGAAAGTCATTTTTGTGCAAGCAAGCTCCTAACTGTGACTCGCCAGCCCCGTAAATTTTCAAATTTTTTGTTGCACCTGGCTGCATGTACTTATTTTTTTTATTCTGTTGGGTTGTAAATGCTAGACCATGTCAGATGGACACATGCTTAAGGTGACTCAAAGGAAAGGCAGCTTCATGCTCAACTGATAGGTTCCCTGTGATTCATATATGTCGGCTTCAGAAACAATTGTATGCTTTGACTTTGATTTGTAACTCTTCTTTTTTTTTTATTACCAGACCCAACAGTTCTGGGGGAGTAAGCTGGATGCTAGTCAATCTCATATGTCATCAGCAAAGCTATTCTATCTCCAAGTTTCCCTCTGGAATGCCAAATGCCTCCCTTATTTGTACCTTCACAACCCTGATGGAGACAAGGTGTCTACTCAGTTGTAACAATTTGGCCTGAGAAAACTTTATTGTTGACAGTGATTTTCAGATTCCAGTACAAGATTTTCAGTGCTGGCAGTTAAAAAGAAAAACGTTTTTATGCCCAGTCTCAGTAAAACTAATGCAAATTCACAGAGATAGAGCAAACAGAGAACTCTACCGTGCATTTTTCCAGTACTTTTACAGAACTAGTTTCCTCCTCATCAACAAAAGTAGTCCTATAAATCAGTCCAGGATGACCATTTGCCACATGATGATTCATAAATCTTTGAGGAAGGCTCTGCAGAGGGATCTGGACAGGCTGGATCAATGGGCCCAGATCAACTATGAGGGGCAGAAAGGCCAAGTGTTGCCCTTGGGTCACAACAACCCCATGCAGTGCTACAGGCTGGGGGAAGAGAGACTGGAGAAAAGTAGTGACCCAGTAGAAAGGGACCTGGGGGTGCTGGTTGACAGTGGCTGGACATGAGCCATACAGACAAGAGGGCCAATGGCGTTCTGGCCTCTATCAGCAATAGTGTGGCCAGCAAGGCCAGGGCAGTGATTGTCCCCCTGTACTCAGCACTGGTGAGGCCACACCTTGAATCCTGTGTCCAGCTCTGGGCCCCTCACTGCAAGAAGGACATTGAAGTGCTGGAGAGTGTCCAGAGGACAGCAACACACCTGGTGAAGGGTCTGGAGCACAAATCCTGTGAGTAACAGCTGAGGGAGCTGGGGTTGTTTAGCCTGGAGAAAAGGAGGCTCAGGAGTGACCTTATCACTCTCTGCTACTGCCTGAAAGGAGGTTGTAGGTCGGTCTCTTCTCCCAGGCAACCAGCTACGGGACAAGAGGAAATTGCCTGTGGCTGCATCAGTGGAGGTTCAGGCTGGGCATCAGGCAAATTTCTTCACAGAAAGGGTTGTTAAACATTGTAATGGACTGCATAAGGAGACGGTGGAGTCACCATCCCTGGACATGGCACTGGACATGGCACTTAGTGCCATGGGCTATTTGATAATGTGGTGGTCAGTTAAAAGTTGCACTTGATGATCTCAGCTTGTCCAACATAAATGATTCTGCAATTCTTTGATTTTTAATACCCTTAAGCAAACTTTCTGAAGAGTCTGATAAACTTCCAAAAGAGTCTAAAGAAAGCTAGGGAATGTGCTGCTGTATTTGCATCAAGGAAATTGTCTTTGTGCACTGAAAGAACAAATCTAAGTGTAATGACAGATGAGAAAACATTTATAATGTTCTATTCCAGTAGACAATTATAGTAAAAAATCAGGGCAGATCTTTTCTTGAATAAAGATTACCTCCTCAGTTTTATTGCCCAGCTCTGCTAGAAGTCCATACATAATGCAGTGATGGATGCCATGTAGAAGTGCAAGACAGTACACCAACAGCACTAACTTCTGCATGGGATTCTTCTACCTAACAGTTTAGACAACACTGAACAAAATTTCTTGTACATATGCAATTTTGCATAAGTGCCAGGAGGTGCAATCTTGACAACCTTGATAAGCTCTAAAGGATGTCCCAATTAACGGTGAACACCAGTGTTCAGATTCATCTTACGGAGAATGAAGAATGGTATAGACAGATTTACAGCAGTATTTGAACTGTATTTGAGTTTGTGAGGGGAAGGAAAATCATGCCATCTCCTGGTTTATATGCTATTCAGTCAGTTACCCTATTCAGTTCACTACTAATATACTCATATCTCAGCTGTTGTAACTGTTTACTGTCCAAATTACTCCAAATACAGATTTTCAGTCAACTATTCAGGGAGTAATTTCATAATTTCTGAATGACCTGCAAAATAGATTTTATTTAAGGATACCCAAAACTAATACAGAGAACTAAAGTGATAATGGAAATATGAAAGATCCTTGTGAAAGTTCTCCCTTAGAAAATGACACTGTGTTTCACAACTGAATTTTTCTACCTTCAGGTTTCTGCTGTTGGATCTTTTTTCTGTCTCTCTTCTCTTTCTTTTCCCTCTGTATTAAGAATCTTTTCCACTTGCAAAGGCCTTCTCTCCAAAAGAGATATGTGTTCCTTACAGCCGTGTTGAGTATTTCTCTTCTAGGGAAATGAAACAACTTGAGCTCTTTAAGTTTACCACTCTTCAACTTAATCTCTTTTGTAGCTCCGTTCAGAACTTCTCTCAGATTTCTATCGCAACTGTCAAGTGCGAAAGAAAAACCGGGCCCGGTAGCCTTCTATTACATTTTTTCAATGTAGCTAAAAGATTCACAGTTGCTTCTCAGCACCCTACTTCTGAAATGTTTGGGGATTTCATGCTCAGAAGAACCTCATGGCATCTTCTATCCCTCAGCTGAAAGTTACTGCCTCCTGTTCCTGAAACACAGCTGCTCATCATGCACACGATCCTGTTTTGTATATGGAGTAAAATAAGGCTGCCAATTACTGTCTTCTGGCCCAGGCACAACAACACATCAGCTGTTCCAACAGTGTCATGAAAATTATATGAGAACTCTCCAGATTAGCTCTCAAATTATCACAATGGAAGGCAGCAATTCACAGAACCATGGAATAACTCAAGCTGTAAGAGGCCCATAAGGATCATCAAGTCCAACTCCCTGCTCTAATCTCTAATACTTTTTCAGTCACAGGACACAGTTTGTTTTCATTTAAGTGTCACCTTTCTGCTCTGTGTCTGGATGGCATAAATTTGCATTTGACTCTACTAAGTAGAGTTTGCTCTGTAGGAAATTATTATATACTAAACAACTTTAGGGGAGAACTTATATTATTGCTGTCACTGGTATAGTCTAAAGGAAAAGCATATGGTAGTAGTTTGGATTTGTCTAAATGTAGAAGAAAATATTTTTATTTTTATTGCTTTTATTGCTCCTATCTCAGTTAATGGTAAATTATTACCTGTTTATTCATTACTGTTTAATTACTTCATCTTATTTTTGGTGCAAGGAATAAGAATCCTGACAAGAAGAGTTTAAACAGAGGGAAAGACTCTTCTCTAGATATTTATTCACCTTAAAAAAGAGTATTTGCCTAGCAGCTTGAACATGTATTTTGGTCTTAAATTAAGACCTTGATAGAAAATAGAAAATAAAGATATTTCAGGAATATCATGTGTAATAAAAGCAATTGTGTAGCTTAAGATCATTTTATGTAACTTGATACCAAACTCATAGACAAAGAAGTAGTCACTTCCACATGGCAATTCTAACTTTAGACAAGCTGAACTGTTGTATTTGCAGAAGCAGAAAAGGAATGTTCTAGAATTTCTTCTGCTGGTTGAGCTGAAGAATTAATGGCAGTTAGCAAAAAATAAGTGGCAACAGAAGAAGATAACAGAAAGCATTAAGAAAGTGAGGTTGTTATGCTTTCCACATTTGGAAATCATTGGAGCAGGCAATTGCAGAGACAGCAAAGAGGATTTCAACTTCCAGTCTTTTGTCAAACTACAAAGCAGGATTTGAACAGAAAGTGAGTAGGTGAGAAGTTAGTCTTATTATAAGTGTAAGTCAATCTGCTGGCAAGTCCAAAGTCAGCCCAAAGAAAATCATGCTTTTGAATCATCACGACAATGGTAGATCACCTTACTTAGCACCAAAAATAAATGGAGCAAAAGCTTTGTTGGAATCCAGTGCCAAAACCTGAAATCCGTATCATTGGATCATAGGAGATTCAGCAGATGCATTGTGAAACAGCTTTCATATCTGCTTGCTGTGCACAGCTTCTTAGCATTGCATTGATTGCTCCAATCTATTGTCATAAGTAAGAAATTAAGATTATTTAAAAGCAAACTGAAATCCTTTGCAGTTCTATAAAGTTATGTGCAGTTACGCTCCTGCGAGGAACAGGGAGTTGGACTCAGTGATCCCTATGAGTCCCTTTTAACCTGAGATATTCTATGATCCTAATGTTCTGTTAATTGCCCTCATGCCTATCTTTTTCCATTTACACCACTGGTAGCCTGAAGTTAGGTATGAGAATTATACAGGATGAAGTCAGACTGCTCTTACTCCTCTCAAGTTTTCCCAGGTTATTGTTAAAATCCTTTTGCATGTACTGTTTCTAATGTTTATAGTAACCAAAAAATGGACCATTTAAAAGAAATTTTATTAATAATCCTGTATGGTTAAGGTAATGAAGTCTGTGGCAACAATAAATAAGGTGTTCACAATTTCCACAAGAAGTGATTTGCTTCCCCTAGCAATGATTTTTTGCGTTCAAGATACTTTCTATGGATGCAGAAAAATAGGGCATGGTTGCAGATCTTCCCATCGGTAATAAACTATTCCATAAATAAACAGTTGCTCTGTTTCCTTCTTAGGAAAATTACCTTTACTGCTTGGATAGATTTTCCAATATATAGGTCAACCTGTCCTAACCTTTTCTGAAGGAAAATGAGAAATGTTCCCTATGAACAACATAAGATACATTGTATGTAATGGCACTGTTTGCAAACACCAAATAGCAGTAGACACAAGAACTGCAATATAAAGCTATCAATTAATTTTGTTGTAACTGTATGCACCTGTGAACAACTGCTTAATTAAAGAGGCAAACAGAAATCTCTCATAATAATGTTTCAAATTACTTACATTTATGTGACTCAATTAGTTGGAGTGGATAAATACAATTGGAAAGCTGCCATGTGGACTTCTGGAAATAAAGAAAAGATAGAACTGAAGAGATACAAAACCAAATGGGAGGACTCAGACAGAAAAATAGAGATAATTCTCAGAGCTTCATAGGACTATACAAACAGAGAAGATAAAAGAAAAAGATCCTGTGCAAATATATATAAATACCTCATTTACTGTCACAGAGGTCTGCGTTCACAGATGGGAATATTAAGGAGATTGTTTGCTTTGGTCAGAATATGCACAGGGCTCAGATTTGCTTTCATTTTGCCATCAGATGTATTCATCCAATTCCCTTTCCCCTTAGGGAGTGGCAGAGGTATTACTGCTATTTCAGGCATACTAGAGTGTCTTGCCTACCTTCTAAATATTCCTCCAAAAAAAGTACAAGTCTTTCACAGTCTCTGGCCTATCTGCCTGCCCTAAATGCCTCAGATACCTTGCAGGTGCTTGGATCAGGAGTGCATTTATCTCCTACAGGTTCCCTTTTCTAAGCTGTGGTTCCCATTACAAAGTGGTTGATTCCAAAGCCAGGAAACCAGCTTGGGGAAGTCTAAACTAAACTGGAGAATGCTTTCCTTGTGAGCACACCAAGCTTACCCTCTGGGACCAGACTACAGATAGTCCAAAGAGAAAAAATGTGGGATGAGAGTGGCGTCAACACGGAGTCTTGAGCACTGCAAGAGTGCTCCTCTTGGATTTCGTGAATCTGTGATGCAGACATAGCCTAAGGCATTTAAATTACACCAGACACATTAGGCAGTTGAATTCCTTCTTCAGTTTCATCTGCCTGCTTCAGAATAGGATTTAACCCCATATACATGCAAGCCCATTGCTGAAAATGCGTTTTCCTCACCGTCGCATGCAGTTCAGTGTTTCTCAGTAGCATTTCAGGAAAGCCTGCTGCTGACAGACACTGTCTGCAATGGGGTATTTTATTAACACTGAATGATTGACACTGGGGAATGGCTAAACAACTCAGGCTTTCCCTTCCTGAGAAGGCTCATTTAGAAATGGCAGAGAGGATAAGAGGCAGGATTGATTACACCTCAAAATCCTCTAAAGTGTAGGCTCCAAAATCTGTTCTAGATATTGCTTGTTAACTCTGTCTTCTGAACACAATTCCTTTTGCTTTTTAAAAATAATTTTTAGAACTAGCTGTCTTACTTTATCTCACAGTCTCAGGCATTCTGTTCCTTAAAAGGTGGACAAATACACCTGAATTTGTATTTGGGTCAATGATTTGTACATGCACATTGTAACTGAGCAGTGGGATATTCTTCCAGGAGGAGAGGGGAGAAAATGCCCAGGGCAGAAGAGGGAGAAAGACCTGATGAAAGCCAAAAGACAAAATGATCATTTGCTACGGAAAAAGAAAATCATTAAGCCATGTACCATTTTAGACTTCTATTCAACAAAGGCATCAGTTGCTTGGGTCTTTTACTCTGTCACTCTGGAATGCATGCTAGCATATTGGTTTATAACAGATAGGCTTTCAATATTCAAATGCATACAGAAGTTGCTCTCTTAATATTTTTGAAATTCACACTGAAACAGGTTTATGAAGACAAAAATATTCATGAGTTTTAAAAGAATATCTGTCCATTCGAGGCAGAAGGCCTACCAATATATTTTGGATGCTTCATGACACCATTTCCACTATGCTAGTATATTAAAAACACTATATATTCTGTTTCTTTGCTTCCTTTCCTTCTTTAATTTTGATTTCCCTCGCCTTTTCTATTTATTATTTTTTGTAACTGCGGCTTGAAAATCTTAATTTTCCTTATAATAATTGCTTAGGTTTTCACTAATTCTATGCTTTCCATTTAGATCAAGGTCATAAGATATGTATAGCTGGCCCTACTGTTATTTCCCTTCCCCAAAAAATCAAATCATGCAGGTAAAGGCGAAGGACCCGAATAGATTTGTTAGCCAACCCAATCTGGCTAGGAAAGTCTACCTGTGACCTATAGGACAAAACTCCTCACACTTCTAATTGAAGTCAACTACCCAGCTGACAGGCAAATATGCTTTGAGGGCTCTTTTGCTGCTGTGATGATAGCATCTTGAGGTTGTTCCCAGATGGAGGGGAGGGAGGTAGAACTGAGAGTCAGAGAGTGTGACAGTCGCTCATCTATCTTGGAAGCACTGAGGAACCTGGAAATGTGAATTAAATTAGGCTGTGCTTTCATGAACACTTTAATTTAATTTAAGTACAAAATGCTGCTAAAGAAGATGATTCCTCCAACCTCTCTCCTTTCTCTCTCTGTTCCCACCTTTTCCCTTGTGCCAGCACCTGATATCTTATGGCTACCTCGTAAGAGAGATCTGGGAACTGGTCCAACACCCAGCTTCCCAAGTACTAAAACTTTTTAGTTAGATCACTTCCTTTTGCATAAATGCTAATGGGGGGTGTGGGAGTGGAATATACAGGCAGAGGAAGAATTGAGGAATTAGCACTTTCAGTAGTAGCTTGGGTTTAAATCATCTCAAAGCCATTGTAAGCCGCACTCTGAGTTGCCTACAGGGCTGTGAGTGCAGTCCCGAGCCAACAGGACTGAAAGCCAGCACTGCTCTTCACAGACAGCAAATATGTAGTCCTAGGATAAAATGGAGGAAAGCTTCCACTTTTAGCAGTTGCTGCAGTTCTTTTAAGACTAGTTAAACTGAAGTAAACTGCATTGCAATCTCAATGATGAATTGTAATAGCAAAATGAACAAGTGAGAACAGCAATTTCAAACTTTTAAAATTAGAAAAATCCCATTTTTAAAAAAAAATTTAATCTCTTTTTTTTATTATTATGTGTGTGTGGTTTTTGGGGCCAAAGGACTCAGGTGTCGTAGTTATTAAACGAACTGAAAACTGCTTCAGTCGAAGCCTATTTTGATCATTAATGATCTAATCAAACTACGCTTGTTTAAAAAGAGAATGTAGGGATAAGTGAAACTGATATTGTCAAAAGAAATATGCAGGAATACTGTTTCCTAGCTACTTTTGAGTGATAGATAATTGGTTTTTTACTTCTCCATGCTAGATATCTATGTGCTACGCATCAGTAACAAACCAAGCAAAGGTTCCAGGTCAAAAACCTTGGCATCTTTGAAAGTTCCTCTCTGCTTTCCAGCACAGCAGGAAACACTTTCAGTTATCTCCTCCTGGTCAGTGCAACTGTGAAGATGGAATTTGTCTGCTATTTGTACAACTGGTATCCAAAGTGATGAGAGGCATGACAAGGCTGCACAGTCTTGGCACAGTAACCCATCAAAGTCCCAGTACATGTCATTGCGCAGAGTGCGGAGTGCAGGGTTGAACCTGTTGGACCTGCAGGACTGTGACCCTGTGTGGTGTCTGCTGTGCACTCCAGAGTGAACTCTGAGGACTAAAATGATACTGTATTACATTCCTTCTTTTCTTCCAATATGTTCTTGGCCTAATTTCAGTGGCTGGGCAGCTGTGGGAATACTGATGAATGAAATGAGAAATGTGTTTTTAAGTTGAAAATTGTGTCCAGTCCAGGAAAGTTAATTCCTTCCTTCCTTCCTTCCTTCCTTCCTTCCTTCCTTCCTTCCTTCCTTCCTTCCTTCCTTCCTTCCTTCCTTCCTTTCTTCCTTCCTTCTTTTTTCTTGATCTACAGTTCATGTATGGGACCATGAAGGACTTGTCACAAACTGAACAAAATGCACATACCTAGCATGAAATCCTTTTAGCCAAATACAGACATATATATGTAGATATATCGTGTAGATGTGAGCTACCAGTGAATTGGTCATTCAAGATCCTATTATTAGATGCTTCTGGGTTGCAATTCACTTCATTTTGAAGCAGAAGTCTATGATAGGTCAGGGAGACTAGCAAAACATGTTTCTCTGCATTGACTGTAAAGGACGATTAGTAAAGTAGGTAATTACAGTGCAGGAATCTAAATCTAGGCAGAAGGAATTAACTGAATATAGACTTTGTTCTTAACTCCCATCCTCATCATGCTAATCTCTAATAAAACAAAAGATAATAGGCAAATCTTTAAAGATCATGTTTGATTTCAAGTTTGTGTGGGCTTTTACCCATGGCATTCAAATCTGCCACAAATTAATTAGAGTTTTTGAAAAAAACATTTCGCATATTCCCACTATTCTTAACTTGACTAAATATAGCTAATTCTGCCAGATTATTCCAAATGGCATGATCATAGTGGAGGTGTATGTAGAAGTAATAAATGAATGAAACATACATAGAACAATTTTCAGTTCTTCAAAAAAGACCTCTGTTAGTTTTCCCCTCAAGTGCTAAGTAAAATTGTAATTTGAATAGAATTGGCAAGAAAAAATCATACTTAAAACAGTTCAGCAGTAATGCCAATTTCTTTACAGGAGTATATTGATTCCTTTTTGCAAAATATCGTTTCAATCTAAGTTTTGAAATTGAAAATCAGTTTTGAATGGCAAAATATTGTTTGTTCAATGCTCTGTTTTCAGAAAGCTTTTATGCTACAAAGGCAGTTCACCATTATTCTCCCTGGTTTCTTTATCTGAATAAAAAAAGGAGAAGAAGAAAACTTTGATGCATTGTCATGCTGTGATGGGATATGTTTTTTGATGTCTTTGCACTGCCTTATTGGTCTTTATTATTTAAATGCCTGGTTTAAATTTATATGATGAATTGAAGTCTAGGGGGGGTATACCCATATTAACTGTAATCCAGCCAGCACTTTGGAGTTTGCTGCTACCCATATTACTTTTGATTTCTGTGGCAAATCTCCAGGTTTGAAGTTTCATTGCAAGTGCCTGAAATTGGAGTATGATGAGCGTTGTTATTTTCATTGTTTGGAAAACAAAAATGTACCTCTGATAATTTTTGTCTTTGATTACTGCTTCTTCAAAGGATTTAAAACAGAATGAAAGCCTTTGAAAATTTAAGAGATGAAGAGACATGAGAGTTATTCTGTATGCACCAGATAAACAGATGTCTTAGCTTTCAAACTAAACCCAGAAAATATAATCACAAGCTTCATCAGAAACAGATAACAATCTAGGTGCACAGTACTTTACATTTTACTAATGTGCAATGGGAGAAATAATAATACTACTTCCTTCACTTGTCTAAATATTTGTTTCAGACTAACAGCTCAAAAAACATGTTAGTAATAGCAAACAAAATATGATAAATTCCTTTGAGGGGGAAGATATTCCCAGCATAATGTCATTATAAGCACAAGTAAACACACTTTGAAATGTATTTGCAAATAAGTAAGACACTCATAACACTGAAGGTATTAAATTGTGAATTCCCAAATTAATAGGTATCAGATGTCATGAGGGCTTTTCATCCTGTATTAGAGGCATACTCAAAAGTCCCAATAAACTTAAGTTGAAGTTGTAATCATCCAAAGGATGACTACATGACAGGGCTCATTCTTAATATGTGGAAAAAAAGCCTGCTTGGAAATATGTAAAACTGTTTAGAAATAGCTGATGGTGTGCATTACTAAGCCAGCCTCTGCAAAATAACTACCAAGAAATTCTGGAATACGGACAGATTTAAATCACTCACAGAAGAATCATGTAAGACCCTGGTCTTCTCATGCCTGCTTCATTGGAAACTGCACTTCCATTTAGAACTCAAATGAGAACTTTGTCTTCTTGGTGGCAGGCACACGGTGCTTATACAGAGTGATCCTTGACAACCAGACCAAGAGGTACACATTGATTCATCACCACATTGGTTTGGGCCAGTTTCTCTGATAGTCCTCAATTGGTGGGTCACATTTCTTTCCTAGAAAGTCTCCCTGTGGCTCTTATACTGCATTTTTATTTTTGTGTGTGTATTTTCAGTTCTAAGGGTCTGAATCGATGTGAGGACTTGTGTTTCCATCTACAAGATTAAAGATGTACAACTTAAAGCTGAGGGGAATTGTGTGGCTGAAGACAGTGAGGGTGCTCAGGAATGAAAAGTTTCTTGGGACAAAACAGGAGGCCGTTGAGGGAGCAGGGATAATATTTTGTTTGGTTTGGATATTGAGGTAAGGTCCACTGTGTGAATTGCTCTCAGAGGTGTGACCTCCCTTTGACAGAGACAGTTTTAGTGCAAAATGGTAAGTAACACTTAATTAGTGTGAATTATTGGGTGTCCAGCTCATTGCTTGCTTCATTTCACAGTAAACACACTTTCAGACCTGATTGTGACCTTGATTTACACTGATGTAAAATAAGCAAAATTCGAATAGTATTCATATTAATGGAAGAAAAGAGCTACTTTGAAAGAAAAGATCTTTGGAAGAAAAGAGCTCTTGTGGATGGTACATTTTGTTTGCTGTCTTGTCTTGTATTTAAGAACTATGTCATTCTTAAAATACATAAATAAGATATTTAATAATTCAAATACTTGGTGTATATGCGAAACTGAACAGTGAAGTTGGATTTATGCTACTCTCCATGCTCTGTTTTCTGTTTATGCTCCTTTCATGTTGGTATTGGTGTGCCCTAATTTCTTTCTGCCTCTTTCTAGGTCCCACCCTCTGGTTCCCTTTGACACCATCTTGGTCTTATGTCAGTTGAATATAAAACAAATCTTAAGGGAGGTATTTTCCAGTTCTGGCAGTTCTCAAGTAGCTAAACTTCATTTCAAGACTGTTTTGTTTAGTTTGGTTTGGTTGCAAGCAAATCTCTAGCCTGTATATGGAGAGAGGAACGGTAGCAAATAACTATGCATATAAATTCCTATTTATCGAAAATGAAACTATTATAGCAACATAAAAATCAATGTTTGTCCAATTATTTTCTTAAGGCAGTACAGTACATTGCAACATAGTTTCTCATTAGATTAAATCAAAACTCTTCTTAAATACCATTTTACCAGCTGTTACTGAATAAAGTGTGAAATGAACAGTTTGTAGTATCAGATACATAGCTTTCTGGCATGTGTCTTTGCCAACCTTACAACAGCTGTGTATAATGTTTAAAAGAAACAAACACACTCGATGGTTATTCCTGTTTTATTGAAATTCACCTTTCTTTTTCCTCCTGAAGCACTCTATACTTGTGCTAGTACAAAGTAAATCCACTGCCAGTAGAAATACCTTAGCACTCATTTCAAGAATTAACAAGTCAGGCTGAAAATATTCCTATAAGAAATCACACATTAAGAAATTACTTAGGAGGATGGTTTAATTTTTGTTGTTTATTTTTGCTTGGGGTTTGAGTTGGTTTTTTTCCTCTCAAAGAGAGTTACAATACAGCCTGTGCAGAGACTGCCAGGGCATATTGAGTGTTAGGTCTGTGTATCAAAGACACACTCATATGTCTGTAAAGCTTGGGCCCTCTTGAGTTTCTGGATGCTGTGACTCGCAAACCTAATCTCAGCCTGTTCGGTGTAATTTATACCTAATCCCTGATTTCATAGGGGCTCTTCTGTGAGCTCCAAATAGTGGAAGCAGCCCAAGCTGCTGCAAAATGACAGTGTGGCTGTTGCCTGCTTCAGTTTAACAGTCAATATAATCCCATGGCCATGAGATGAATATCCCAATACTAGGAGAAAATCTCAACCGTGGGACAAATTGTAGATTGTCTTCTCTGTGCTAATCCCAGACCTAAACACTGATTCCTTCTCTTGCTTTTTCTGTTCACTGCCTTTCTGTTTTGCTTTCCTGTTTGGAAAGTAAGGGTAATAGTAATAATATTTAGCTTCTTCAGGAGATGAGATTTTGCTTTTCACTAGTGAACATAAGAAAGAGAATGCTATTATTGGACGATGTGGGGCTAGGAGAGCAGACACGGAAGAACTAGGATGAAAAAAATAAAAATTTTGGGAAAGGCTGAGCTCACTAAATGAATGGGAGGGGGAATATAACCCAAAGAAAACAGAGGGTAAAGAAGGCATAAGAAAAGTGGAGCTCAGAGCATCGGCAGAAGCTCATTTGCTGAAGGGTGAATGTCATGCAAAAACAACCTTCTTGCTAAAGAGTGAGCACAACTGAAGTCAAAGGAGGATGCCATAAAGGAAAATAAAAGTCAAAGAAAGTGATACTGAGTATCACTCGGAAAGTGTTTTACACAATGAAATGAATGAAAGGGGAAATAATTTGTAGATTCTCCCCCATTCAGTGGCATCTGGAATCACAGATTACCTTGCAGATAGTTTAATAGCAGCTCATGGCACCACTGCCAGTGGAGGTTGTGGGTGAAATCTTGTCCATGGTGAAGTAAATGGTAAAATTCTCATTACCTCCAGTGTGCCTATGAATTTGCCCCCTGAAATTGGGACTTCTTATAGGAAAACCAGGTGCTTAAGTAAAGTAAATTAATTTAGGCACTCAATAAGGAAAGGTAAGTATTTAAATATGCATGAGAAAAATACGTAACTTGGCGACAACATAAGAAGCATACTAGAGAAAAATTGAGCACAGACCTCAAAATTAGACCTGATAGGAAACTATTATTATTTTTAAATTAAAATAATTTACATAATACTATATATTTGTTCTGAATTCTATAAAAATAAATAACAAAAGTTGCCTGCCCTGGAGAGATTTCATTCTTAACAAGACATGACAAAAAAATGCAAGGCAAGTTAAAACAGGTAGAAGAAAAGGAAATGGAAAAACAGATATTTAAAACCAAAAAATGTAAAGGTGGGGGGAAAAGATGGAATAGCAAGTTGAAGGTATTATCTAGGAATCATATTCGGTCACAAGATCGCTTGCTTGTGCAGAATTGTACAGAAATCCCATGAACCTTGCCCAAATTTCAAGTGCACTTGTGTCCCTTGAACTACATAATTGCTAAGAAACTTAATTTTTTAACAACCTATTTAAGTTTATAAATTAGTTTGAGATGACATCTTTTATTTCCCACCTGGCAGAATCAGTTTCCTTAAAAAGTTGATTGAAAGCCTACAAGAAGAGCTGATCCTCATCCAAATAAAATATCAAATACTTGAGCAGGCATTGTCTGTGTACATACTAAATATTTATATGTGGTTTTAAATTCCAAATTGTTTTTTCTATTGAGCACTGAGTTCTTTCAAAGAAGGGGTCAGTGAATGGATTCAAAACAGAAACATACCTCTTTGCTAGAATAATGTCAAGATAGGTCTCCTGTCAGCCACCCACCAAGTTCACTTCTTACTGTAAGTGATGTTAATTAATGTTAGTTAATGACCAACCCTTTTTAAAATCCCCAAGTAGCAATCCTCTACATCGTAATCTCAATATTTCTAAATCTGTGCATTTAAAAGGACTGCTCAGGAGAGACTTGGAAAGGTAAGGCTCAGACTGAGACCTTCCTTGACTGAACTGCTTCTGGAGGACCTTCAGGCAGACCGTTCTGCGATGGGCCATCTCAGGAGAGATTTCGCCTGAGTTCTTCCAAAACTTCTTTCTTGCTCATAATTATCCATTTTGAAATTTTGAAAATGGCCACTACACAATCACAGGCATCTGTCTAACTGCTAGGAAGGTTATTTGTATATCATGTTTCTTGACAGGGAAGATGACCAGGTATCAGAGGGGAAACTGAGAAAGTAAGCTGAACAGCTTAAACATTACAGATATAATGGAAAAGGAAAGTAGCAGGCTCTCATATCTTTGGATCCTAGAAGACTTTCTCCAAACTTAAATCTTTGTGATGTGGATGCAATCCAGGTGAGAGGGTAGGCTGAAAACTCAGAAGGAAGATAGATTTAAATTTAATGAATGGCTGAACCCATGGAGGGATGAAAATACTACCTACTGGTAAGGTATTTTGAATAAAATATCTTCAATTAATTTAGCCTGCAGAATAACTGGTTAGTGATGGATAATACATTTTTGTAAAAGTGAACCTGCATGCTTCTTTTATTATAGCAATTTAAAGTTTTATTAATATAACATAAGAAGAGGTACTCTTTGAAAGATTAACACCAATATCTTCAAGTATTGGCTTAATATTCAGCATACACATAGCATTCTTAAAGACTTAGTGCACATTAAAACAATTTCACTGCACAGTCACGCTTCATGTAATTTTTTATACCATTTTTGATGCCTCAAGATCCTTTCCTTGCATTAAATCCTCAGAAAATTTAAACCTCACCTTGTCTGCTACTGGATTCTGTCTGATGGTATTAGCATTTCAGTGGATGGCACCCTAGAATCAAATCATACTGGGGAAATTGTTTTACTACTGTAGCTTAAACATGACCATTATATTGATATAAATTATGCTTTTATAGTAGATGAGGTAATAACAACAGTAGGTAAGAGTAATAACAGCAGTGAAGAGATTTTGAAGGTGTAAGAAGCATAAAGAGTGATGCAACATTTTAGAAAAAAAAAAAGTCAAAGCAAATTCTCTTTCAGAGAATTGTGAGGACAATCTGAGGCGTGTTCTGAAATCAGCTGAGAAAATGGTCTCAAATTCTTTCAGCTTTTGCACTCAGTCTAATGACAAATATCCCAAAATAGAAGAGTAATTACATAGGTCATCTCTTTCAGAAAAATCTCTTTATCTTCATGTTTATGAAAATCTTAGAACTGCTAGATGCATATGGTTAGAAGTAATGCTACACTTATCCCGCAGTTAGTGTATCCTTATCTATACTATTTCAAATCCAGTCTCCTTTATCCTCTCTTGCCTGTTTCTGCCAATCTGATCCCTATGCTTGCAAAAACCTTCTTATTTCTTTGTGCGTTAAAGTTATCAATATCAAAGGAGTAGTGCCATGAAAATGAAGAAGTGCAAAGTTGGGATGGCAATTCCATAGTAAAACAAACATGCTTTGCTGCATCTCCTGCAGGTAAGGTGACCCTGGGTGGAGGCACACGGCCTGTGGTCTGAAGTACAGTTTGACATTATGTCCTTAACAGTGCAGTACTTGCCTGATTCGTTTGTTCAAGGAGGGTGATTAACACTGTAGGCTTCCAAATTATCTATTTAATGTTTTAAACAGTGGGGTAAAAGCACAACAGGTAAGTTTCAAAAAAAAGCTGTTCATACATATGTCACAGAATTATGCCTGGGCAGATTGAAGCCCTTATTTAAGCATAATTGATTCCATAACTCTGCAGTAGTAACACTTATCTTTTGCTTGGTTATTCCAAAACCCTGCGCTGTCACAGAAGATGAACCTGATTCTTAAAAGAATCTTTCTTTTCGTTTTTATTTTAATACTGTTTTGGAGAAAAACTTTTTAGTTTGTTTTCTAATTAGACACTCCCAAAGATCAAGAATTAGAGAGCTTGCTTCATCTTTAAACAGCTGGGTTCCCAGCTGGGTTTGTGTAATGACTTCACTAATTTCCTTTCTTTTAATGTGTTTGTTTTCTATTGGTTAGATGCTTTGTTTGGAGTTGTAGTTCCTTTGCAAATAGTACTGCTTCCGCTGTTTTAGTTATCCTGCAGTCAATTCCATAGCTCTGATTTACGAGCTAACCTATTTTATCCAAGTCTGCTTTATGATGAACTGTAATACTTTTTGGGCTGTCTAGTTTTTCAGCTGCTGTTTAGTTTGCAGGGATCTAAAAAGCACTCTTCCAAGATATCATTACATGTTAGCAGAAGGCTTCCATGTATAATAAAATATCTTTAGGATAATTTCCTGGAAACTTTAACACCCTCTTTAGTAGCTTTCTGTGTGTGGCTTATCAATCTTATGTTTGTTGTTCACAAGTCCTAACTCTCAATTAAGGGGATTTTGTTGGAGTTTAGAGTTGAGAAAATATGATGGTTTAAATTCCTGGAGAAAGTAGCACTGTAAAATTGTAAGGTTTTGAGATTGTCATTAAAATTCCCCTGTTTATGAAACTGTATTTTCTATTGTAAGACACAGTGCGCTCCGTACTTTGTATGTTTTGGTATTTATTGATCATAAGAAATGCCATGAGTTTCAATGTTTTTATGAATGTGTATTTTTTTGTGTGTGTGATTTTGATTTTGCTTTGCAGAAGTCTTTCAAGGCAAGAAAAACCTCCTTCTGGAAATAAGTTTCCATTTTCCTTTTTGCAGTACAGGGACCTACAGCTTGAATATATTGCTGCAAAATTTTTAGCTGTCTCCTTTTACTTCTTTAACCATGTTAATTAAACTAACTATACTTATTTCACAGAAGGGGAGACAGGGCAAAAACAATGCTTTGCTAAATAAGTAACTTGTCTTTACTTGTCTTTATTTGTAGTTTTCTTCTTTTGTGCTATTTCTAATTTGACCCTTTTTTCTCCTCTCACACCTTATGACAGGATTCACATAATTGCATGTATTTTCTTTTTAAGGAATTCTGTAATTTTTCTGTCTAGTTGAACTTGATCTCTTTCCCTGAAGTCAGATAAGACAGCCAGTGGAAAACAAGGAATTTCAGGGACCTGCTTGTATTTTTAAAGCCATAACCAAAAGAGCAGGTCTGACACGCCTCACTGAAGGAAGTACCACGTAACAGAGAACACAGCGAAGCAGGATTACAGCCTTTTTACTGAGGGGTGTCCGCCCTCTCTGTGCAGAACACACTGACACCTACTCACCTCTTAACATTGCAGCTAGAGCCAGCCAGTGGAAGAAGGTTTACTTGGACACTGTCAAGGTAGAAACAGTTTGCACTGAGCTTTGGAGGCAATCTCAGTCACTTTTCCCCTTTCATCCTGATCAACTTGTTGCTGCCAGCTCCAAACTGCCCTTCAGCTGCCCTTGCTCATTTTCTTGCATGTTCCTGCATATGCCAGCACTCTACTTTCAATTTAGATCTGATAAAGGTAGATTTTACCTGAAAAAGTTTTTTTTTTTGACTGGACACAAGACAAACCTGGGGAAAGTCCCAAGACAAATAAAAATCCCTGACATCCTTTTGTGGAACAAGCACAAAGGCCAGAATTTGAATTGCCTTAATTTAAATTCTGTGGACCATGAGCCTGCTGACTCTCATGTGTCACTCTAGAAACTTGACTGATTTCTCATAGCTACTATTTATATAATAACTGTATTGTGAAGTTTTTAGAGATCCCTCATGGCAGTACACTCTGCCACTTTATAAAGTAAGTTTATCTGGAGATTATCAAAAGCTCAAGAGTGAAATCATACAGCTCCTTAGTGTAGTGTGCAGTCTACTCTATTAAGTATAGAAACATTTTTTTCTTCCACACCACATGAACTATGTTTTAAAATACCTGGAGTGTATATAAACATCATTCATACTGTAAAAGACAGAATTCTCCTGTGATATACTAATGTTCTATTTTTAAACTACTGTTGTCTAAAATACACAGTAGTAATTATGTTTATTCTCAGAAACCAAGTGTTCTTATCTCAGGGTGGGGCTCTTTTGTTTTGTTCTTTGCAAGCAAAAATTGCAGCCTGTAAAGTAATAATGCAATGTAAGGCCAGAAGGCACAAATATTTTTTCCTACAGTCACAGCCATTTTTCAGGTACCTGCTTTATGGACTAGCCATGCTGTGAACTGCCACAACTCTGGCTGACTCTGCTCGGAGACAGCATGGATCTGGCTGGATTTATTAGCTCAGGCGCAAATGCAAATATGATTATTCTGCTGCCAAAGCCAGCTTAGATCTGAAAAGAGTCAAGTATCCCTCATATGGCAGAGAAATGAAACAAACTCCTGTAATTTAAGATGGTCCTGTGCTAGCCAGAATGGATGTTTCAGCACTGTGTTTCCAAAATTAGAGGTAGAAAGGAGAGTGATGCACTGCTAATAGTTTATTAATGTTGATGAGAGCCTACTTGGTATGTCTACACTGATAAAATAAAAGAAGACTGGAAAGAGCACTGAAGCACTGGTCCCTGTTTATTCACATTGTTTAATTGCTAATTTATTCCCTGGATTTTTTTCAGAGGGCTTCATCTCGTCCTTTTCAAAAAAAGTTTGTCTAGGGTGGAGTCAGCCTTCAGCAACGTTACCACAGCTGGTCCCTTCGATCTGGTCCTTGGGTCATTCCCAGGCTGACTTCTATTTAGCAGCAGACTCTGCTTCATTACTCCCTTTAACTCAAATTCAACACAACTGTGACAACCCGAGCTGGCTCCTGTGAAAGGGATTCAAGCTTTGTCTTTCAGAACAGGGTCCCTTTATCACTCCTGTTAAAGTGTGTTAGTGTCTAAAGTAGTGCACTGGGACAGTATGAGAGTCAGGAAGACCAGGTAGCTGAGCTGGTGGGACTCTGCCCTCAAGGAAAGAATTGGAGAATCTGAGACAATACTTAGAAAAAATACAAGACACTACATTGTCTATTATGTCTTAAGTTTGTAAATTAAATGACGTCTGAAAAGGAGAGGAATGCCTTGGGAGACTTAACAAAATAGTATCTAATTTAGGGTGTTCTTTGGCTTTAGAAACAATCTGTTTGATAAAGGCGCCTGCCAAGTTTCACATTAAGTACAGTTGCTGCTTGTGGATAAGCCTTTGCATAATTTTTTCTCTCCCTAATTCCGTTTGTATTTATTGCTGTCCAACAAATAAATGTATTTCTACAATTGCTAGACATTACAGAGTATTGTATCAGCTGCATGTCTCCATAGTTACTGTTTACAGTATCTTCCTCTGCTTAGAGTCTTGTGTCAATAAGCTTCTGCATTTGAAAGTAACATGTCTTTATTTTCCAGCTAAAGACATTACTCTCCTCACCAGCTTGCTGACTAAATAAACATTTAGGCAGATATTCCTTTCATATATCTTTGGCCATTTAAAACTAAGCATCTATCCTGACATATCCCTTCCACCGTCTAAATGTAGTCACGTAGCCTAAGCCAGTTTCCTAGGCTCCCTGTATAAACAATGGGGAGAGATAGTTGCAAAAAACCCCATGATTCATTCAAATTATTTTAGATGGTTACCTTAAGAAGTCTGAAATAAGATCCAAGAAGATATGAACGCCTACACCTCCTCTCATAAGTGGCATCTAATTTTTTCAGATCAAGAAACCAAGGCCATGAAAAGTTTAATTGCATAGGCCTTAAGACACTGTTGTTCAAATACAACAAAAAACCCCCTCACAGACCTCCAAGCTGGAGCAGCATTCAGATTTTCTCAATCCTTCATATGGTGTTCTGGATTGAAGATGACTATCTGTCTTTCATCCTTACAACCTAGGTTAAAACAAAATTAAGGCTGAAAAAAGATTAAAAATATCAATCTTTCTTTTGATTTTTAAATCTCTCCCCTTTTTTTCTGTCTTATAGGCTAGGAGCTCCTTCAAATACCTCAGCTGATATCTCAGCTGATATCAATTTATGTATGTAATACTCCTAGAGAACTGTAATACTTCTGGGAAGTAAAACTAACATCAGAACTACATCTACATCCTTCATATTTTTCCTTTGAACTTGCCCATGACATGTCCTATGTCTGGCATATTGTATAGGTTGCATAAATTACAGTTGTCATCATGGCTTTAAGTCTTCATGAGACTAAACTGACCTAATAATTTTTATTGCTATTTCTTGATACCCTGTTCATTTTGTTGCTATCCTCTTGGACTCTTCATTAGCTTAAATTACACTGACTCAGAGACTTGTGAGTCTACAAAATGAAAAAAAGTTTAAAGTCAGGAAAAGATTGCTTATCATGTTGAGTTGTCTCCACTTCCCCTAGGCCCAATGACATAATCTCTTAAATATTTTGAAATTCAGAACATGAAGTACTTCATTTTTTCACGAAGCATGTGACTGTTCTGAGACAACCACATCTCGAAGGCCATCTTATGAGACCACTGAAAAAGCTATTGCGATGAAAAAGCAGCAGAAACAAGTAGGAGGAAAGGGAATAGCATCTGAACTCAGCTCTGTGAATCATACAGAATAATCTTTAATATATTCAGTACCTAATAACAGCCCTTCCTCATGGGCCTGTTTGTGCTGTAAAGGAAACATTTTATAATGTGGTCCCAGCATCAAAACCTGCTTGCAAGTCTGCGACACTCAACACCACTATGTGCCTGATCTTCACCTATGATGCATAGCCTGAAGTCCTCAGTGACTATACAACGTATTTTGTACAGGGCAAACTTAAAAAACATTTGCAATAAAGCATTTATGATTACTCTGCTACAATGTACTCGGTTGCCAGGAGGTACCAGTGTAGAACACAAAACGTCCTTTTGGGGCACAATGAAAAACTTTTTTGGAAGACAGCTTTTCAAGCACCATTGTTCTTATTAACAGAAAGAAAAGCAATAAAAACATAAACACTTCAAATGTCATGGTTTAATCCTGGCCAGCAACTCAGCCCCACACAGCCACTTGCTCATTCTCCTCCGGCAGCACAGGGGAGAGAACTGAAAGAAAAAAAATGAGACAACTCATGGGTTGAGATAAAGACAGTTTAATAGGTAAAGCAAAAGCTGTGCATGAAAGCACAGCAGAACAAGGAGTTCATTCACCACTTCCCATGGGCAGGCAGGTGTTCAGCCATCTCCAGGAAAGCAGGGCTCCATTACACGTAACAGCAGCATGGGAAGACACATGCCATCACTCCAAACATTCTCCATTTCCTCCTGCTTCCCCCAGTTTTTATGCTGTGTGTGATGTCATATGGGTGTGGGATATTCCTTGGGTCAGTTGGGGTCAGCTGTCCCGATTATGTCCCCTGTCAACTTCTTGTGCACCCCCAGCTTCCCCTCTGGTGGGCTGGGATGAGAGAAAAGATCTTGTCTTAGTATAAACATGACTTAGTGTCATAGGTTAGCAAGCATAGTCCCGGAAGGGATGTCCTTGCTAAGGGGTGCTTACAGTTTCCTCTGGGAACTGATAGAACCTATCAGCTGGCCAGTTTGAATATGACAATTCTCTAAGCCACTTAAAGTTGTGTTCACCTCTGTGATCCACATTTAAGAATAGGCAAACTCTCCCTCCAAGCTCTCTCTCGTTTCCGGCGCTGGGACAGGTGGCTGCAGGGCCCGAGCAGGGCCCAGTGGGCCCGGCCCAGGCCCTGCTTGGGCCAGGCC
>NW_008237609.1:1078407-1096439 GCF_000691975.1 Corvus brachyrhynchos
TGCAAGTCAGGGGAAGGGACTCACATGCAGGCAGAGAGACTCCTCTTCCTGAATGGACTGAACAATATTTGGAAGTGGGCGGCTGTCTTGTTGTGATAATGTTTTCATAGCATGAGCAAGAAGAGAATTCTCTTTCTAAATGGACTGAACAAGGTTATTATGGAAGTGGTAAACAGACTCAACATCTCAAGGGTTGTCTTTTTCCATTGTCAGTGGGAGAAGGGAGGAAGGTGGGGGGAGGAGGAGAGTTCTGAAGGTGGTATAATTTTTTTTCCTCTTTTAGGTCTGTTAATAAACTTCTTTATATTCTTTCAAGTTTGGTGCCTGCTTTGCATTTCTCCTAATTCTTATCTCACAGAAGATAAATAGTAATGAGTATTTTGGGCCAAACCACTACACTAAATTGGTGTTTCTGCCTGGTTACAAATCCAACCTGCTACACTTAGAAACAACTAAACCATTAGTTTCTTGTCATCATTATTCTCATACTAAATCCAAAGCAAAGCACTGTACCACCTACTACGAAAAAAATTATCTCTATTGCAGCAGAAGCCAGGACAAAAACCTAAAATGGCCCAAGCCTGAAATGAAAAAGAATACCTACTAAGGACACTATTTATTAGATAATAATGAATTGAAATAGAGACATAGCTACAGATTTGGGAAGGCCATGCACTTCTGAATGAGTGCTTTAGTGAGCTGTCTATAGAGTCAGACTTTATTACATCCTCTATCTCTGGCCCAGAAGACCTTAAATTCATTATTGAACAGCGACTTACCTTCGGCAGGAGGGCTGTAGGTCACAGTGCCCATGCATTGTGCCAGTGTAAGAATTCAGCTTTAACTCTTCCATCCTTTCTTCCTTAGCATGAGAAAATAACTGGATTAGATCTCTGTCTTGGGGTGACTTTTCCTGCTCAGATGCAGTCAAATCTTCTACCTCTCCACTGCTGTTTTCAAATTAAAATACTGCTAAAACTAAGTGCATGCAGTATATATTCCACCTGTAATTTGTAATGATATATGTATTTTTGCTTTATGAAAATATTACTAAGAGTATATATAGCTAGATGTCTTAAAGATATATTATCAGGACATTTGTCATTTTCAGGGATTTTTGATTGAAGCTAGAGCCCAGCCTAGAAAATTAAGGTTCCCAACTCCAAATCCTATGCAATTTTTGCCTTGCCAAGACATCTGTTCCATTAAACAATTAGGCCAAGTTTGCACAGTGTTTTTTATGAGAGACAGGACTAGAATCCTTTGACCAAGGTCCAAGACCTAATATCACAAGACTTAATTGTTAAAATTGAAAAAAAGTAAGTTCATTTTAAATGGAGTCTGTCTTGAAGCAAAGAAGTTCTTTTTTCTGGTTTCCTAACTAAAAGTTGACTGAAAACATTGCAGAATACAGCCACGTAGTATCTTTGAACACATGCTTTATGTTAGAGCATAGAGGCTGCAACATTTTTCACTGTTCTCTGTTAAATCATGCATTCAGTTGTTTCCATTTATACAGCATCAAAGCAGTTGAAATCCAATTGAAAAGTTTCTTTAGACAACCATTGTGCAGGAACATGATGTCAATATTAATAAAGGCTGAATTTCCCCTTGGCTCACTTCTTACAGATAAGCTTTTCAATAATACACTGCTTGCACCAAAGGTCTGATGGGACTGGGAATAGTAAAAAACACTAATAAAAGAATGTTGAATGTTTTTATATTAAATTTCCCCACAGGCAAACTGAAAAGCCTACTTAGAGTACGCCAATCAACATGGCACTTATTAAATGTAACAAGAGTCCTGTTACAACAGATCTTTAAAGCCCCTAAATATGAATTAGAAAGTAAAGACAAAAGACAATTACAGATGTATTTCTAAATTGAAGCCCTGGACACCTCACCTGATACTCACGAACATGACACTATGTTTGATCTTCAAAAAGACTCCATTTTTATCAGCCTACAGCTATAATTTTATTACTGCTATTTACTGTGGTTAAGAATGTTACCCTTTCCATTTCCAGTATTTTAAAGTGCATTTTTATGTTTGAGAAAAATACTGTAATTATTTAGAAATGCATGAAGTCAGTAAATAGGGTACAATATCCCCAGAAGTTTGGGCTGGGTAATGTAAGGAAAATGGAAGTATCTGAGTAAAAGTAGTGACTACAGTTAGGCCAATTAGAACAAAGGCTCGCGTCTTCTAATCAGAACATGGACGACTTAGTGCCTGAAAAACATTTCATTGTGAGGATTACATCTGTTATACAAAGACTCATTTCTTACACCTGAATTTAAGCAATTTTTCCCCTCTGTCAAGGTAGTGACAAATATATTAAATCTGTCTGTCTTCTGAGATTGCAAACCCCAATCTGAGATTTTGCCCTGGGCACAGCAATAAAAAATAAACTCAATTGTTAAGCATAAGGTTTATTTTCTGCAGATGGAAAGAGAAAGCAAAAAGGATGCAGGACCTTTTGCAGGATTGTAGTTTGTCTGTAAACAACCAGATTAAATAAATCTAAATTGCTGTGATAAATTCCAGCTCCCAAGAAATTAGGACAAAATTCCTAAAACAGTATTGGCATTTGTATTAATTGGTATGTATTAATTTGGAAAAAGACGTGTATCTTATTAAACAAAAACAAAGCAACAATAAAGCTTTTCTGAAATCCATTGAGTATTTTTTTTGAAGCTGCAAGCAAAAGGACAAGGCAATGGTTATCAAACTCTGTTCTGTGGACTCAGTAGTTTTCTAAGTTTGTCACATGAAAACTTAAATGTCATTTGAAAATGCTGACAACTCACTAAATATGTTCCCATCACATTTGATGAGACTGCACTGGGGATCTTTCAGGTGATTTTCTATTTATATTGGATCATATGTTACATTTTTCACAAAGAAGCTATACTTTTATTAACAGAAAAAGAGGCAGTGTCTGTCTTAAAATATTACCCAGGCTATGGAACACTTTGAAACCTTAGCTTAGGACAATTTTCTATTTCCCATGGCCCACAACTCTGAAATACATAAAATACATCTTGCATGTATGGATAAATTCTGAAATGGACAGATTAAGTGTCATAGTTTCCAAGATGAATTAACACTTGATAAATATTTGAGATAGTGTTTGAATATCATTCAATTTATTTATTCGAAGTTTACTTAAGCAAAAGTTGAAAATATATTCTACCAGGTATTTGTTGGGGTTTTGTTGTAGGCTTGCAGAAACAGATTTAACTGTATGATCTTTTTAATACTGCTGGAGATATAAATGTTACCAATAGCTATATTGCAAGAAAAATGTATTTTCCATGTCCGAACTGGACACTATCACCAGATATCAGCCATTTTTTGATGTGATAGCTAGCAAGTTTATTCACCAAGTAGCAACTGGATCAGCAAGAGGTCTTTCTATTTTACATGCAAAATTAAAACTAATTAGTATGTGATAGAATAGCTGGTCTAGAATATGTGTGAGGTAATCATAAATTCATTCTGTCTATTAAGTTGAAAGATAAATAAAAACCGACTGGTAAAAACAAGTTATGGATTTCAATGGGAGATATTTCCCACATAAAGTTCAGCAGAATGTTAGTAAGACCAAGAGGTCTGAAGACTTAATGGATGAAAACAGAGAAAAGACTTGGCATCACTTTGGGAAGGCTCATGAATTTGGAGAAAGATGAGCTTGACCTATTGACATGACTACATATTTTAAGAGAGATATCAAGAAAATGCAGAAAGCAAAAAGCAAAGTGTTGAAGAATTGTAAAATATTCCTAGCAGGTCACGAATTAAAAATCAAGAAATAAAAAATCAGACTGAATAAGACACTGCAAAAGTTACTAAAACAAACAACAAAATAAATCTTCAAAACCACAAATGAGAATACTGAAAGGAAACTGTATCCTATACACAATTACTGCTCTGTGTCATTAATTAAAGTAGTATCTTGGGTTTTAGTAAGAATGTTGCAGCTCTGCTATAGTGGCAACAGCCAGATGAATAACAAAAATGACATTATAAACTCATAATTATTAGAACCAAGATGGGAACAGAACACATAACTCTTAATGTTCTCAAACTGCATGTCTGTTATGTCTGTTTTCTCTCTGTCTCTGAATGCAAAAAGAGCCAACATCCAGAATTACAAGTCCAGCAGCAGCTCTCTGTCAATTCAACAGTGAATAATAGTACAGCTGGAGAAAAACAAATACAATGCATCAAGAGAGGATGAGGGAAAAGAAATCCATCAAGACAACCTTTAAGTCTGCTCATAGTTACTTTCCTTTACTTCTGTGGCATAAATTCAGTCCAGGGCAGATATAAAGTAAACTGACCTAAAGGATTTTTAATTTAAGTCATTCTAATTTACTTGATATGGTCTAGGAATGAGTACGTCTCATCTAAGTAAGAGTAATTTGTTGAGATTTTTAAATCGTCTATGACTGCATAAATCTCTGGATCAATAAATTTCAGGGTCAGAAGAAGCCACTATGGAAATCTAAACTGACCAATACCTACTGAACTAGCGGCTTCTCTTTGGCCAATGACGTAGGTTTTTAAACACATTCCCTTTATTGGAAAACTCTCGCTAATAAAATATATATGTCATCCCATACCAAATATAATTGTTACATTACATGTATGTAACCCTGGCTTTCTACCAATCAAATTGTTCCTTTTGTTCATGGAGACCTGTTCACATTAGGAAGCTGCAAATGATACAGCAATACAACCTTGTGAATCACAGAATCACAGAATGTTTCATATAAGAACTGGGTGAAAGCAATACTTGTAACTATCTACAGATAGCATGGAAATAATTTGACAATAGAACTGAAATCAGTTTTTATCCATGTGCAAATGCAGCATGAAGTAGTTACTGTCTAGTCTTTCCCTGAATATTTCAAACCCTTTACTCTTTCAAATCTGAATTCTGTGAAGCCAAAAGCTGTGAAACTTTTCAGAAAGGCAAGCTAATGCTTAGATTGAGTAAACACTTTAAAGATGTTTTCTTTTTTGCTTTGTCCAAGCGTGGAAAAAAAAAAGGTTAAAAGTTAAGATCAGTTTCCTGTGGGGAAGCTGATGAAATGTTTCATTATCTGTGCAGGGAGGCAGTCAGCTTCAAGGAAATGTCACTAACTTAGCATGAGACTCTTAAACTAAGTATCATCTCACCCAAAAAAACCACAGGAATGCATTATAAGAGAGATCTGTAAAGTAAAATGAAAAAATCTGAAGCAAATTTTTAAGGAGGGCATTTTCCTCTCCCTCCCTGATTTATAATTAGAGCCCTGCATGGAACAGATAGGTCAGCTTGGTAAACGAGAGAACCTTATTACTTTGTGGCATCCAATAGAGAGAAAAAGATTGAATACTTTAATCTAAAAAAAAAAAAAAAGAAAAAAGTGGACATATATTTTAGACATTTTCAACAAGTAGAAGATGACTTAGTCTTTTCTGCCACTATTTATGCTCTCTCTTCACGTTTTGATAGTGGCATCTGAGCAGAGAAATGCTGTTAAACAATCAATTGAACATTTGTTTCTCACTTCACATTGATATCCCAGGAGGAGGGATGTTGTCCAACAAACAGCAGTCTTATATGTAAATAAGACATAGGGTATGTATTCCCTTTCCCTCTCCTCTTTCCCCTGTGGGAGCCTGGAAGGGGAAGGAAAGAGCAATTTCTAAATCCAGACTCCTGTTCTTTTTCCTCATCTACCTCTCAGTCAACCATATGGGCTTCCAGTTAGAGAATTACAACAGTCCCTTCTTTCTGTTGGATAATTTGGAAATTATTCATAAAAGCTATTATATCTTAAGCTAAATTCTAATTTATTCTAGGTAGATATAATTCTTAACTCTATTCATCACATTTTACAGTGACTCATATTTAAGAAAAACAAATCGAAACTGCCCACCAAGCAGTTGGTCAAGAGGAAATTGGATCATATTCCCCAAGTTCAACTGCTAATAAAAATAAATTTTAAAAAGCAATCTTGTCCCAAAAGACTTCTAAAGGGAGCTCACGATGAGTCAGTGACGACCTGGCTTTCACTTCTATGACACTAAGCAGGCCTGAATAAGCCAGTCTCTCTGCAGTAGCTTTATCAAGGCTGCTTGTCGATTGATAGCAGGAAGCTGCACAGTTTTCTGCTTCCTTGTGTACACACAGGATGCCAAACATATCTCATTAAGAACATCTGCACTCTTTTCTCAAGACAGTTTTGAAGGATGCACTGCAGCCAGGCCAAAATCGGTGCCGAGTGGGTTCTGCTGCCCTAGCAGGTCGCCCGATACACTGTGCCAAGCAGAGCTGCTCTGCAGATAGCCACAGAGGCAGCTAATTGCCAGGGAAGACTCAATCTACTGTCCCACTTACACCTTCTCTTTCCTTCAGTAAATCCACAACAGGGAGTAAGAGTTACGGATTTGAGGGGGTTTGGTGGGGTTTTTCTGTTTCTTGGTTTGTTTTTTCAGTGTGGTTTTCTTCCCCACCAAAAAAAAGTGAGAAAATAAAAGAACAAACCCTCAAGCTTAAAAAAAAAAGCAAATTTGAAATTACTATTGCTTTTTCTGATTACAATGGCACTTAAAATCCTGAGGATTTTGAAAATGTGATTCAAAAATGAAGCTCTGTGCAAAATCAGGAGGTACATCACTGTCATTACCATTACCAGTTCAGGCAGTGTCTTAAAAAGCATTCTAAGTGTGTGCTCCAAAAACCAAACTGATTTGACTCTTTTATCTGCAAACCCTTTGATTTGCTTTATGATGAAGATTTAAGGGAAATTTCAGCTTGCAAAAATAGTTCAGAACAAGAAGTTGGCACCATCACCTCTCCATGTATCTTGGATGGTGAAGAGATCCTAAAAGGAAAAAAAGGTTCCATGCACACAAGGGCAGTGGAGGAGGAGTGGAATAATTAGCTGGTTGCTATAGTAATACAGATAGAACTAGGACATCCCACTCACATGAAAAGTTTATCTTACATTTTGGTTAAGTATTCCTAATATAGCCATTTTTCTTGTCTTTGAAAAATACTAAATTCTCAGTTTTGCTCTGATTACAGTGAAAATGCATTTATATTTTCCACAGAATTCTGGTATCAACAGATAGAAATCTTCAAAATTGCTAGGATAAACCTGGGTGGGCATCTCTACACTAAAAAAGAGGGGAATTGACCGAGAAGAATAGAAAATTCAAGACAGAGCTGTCTCACTGCTCTTTCCATTCACAAAGCACTCCAGAAGTTTGACTGAAATAATAATAGTCTGTGTAAGACTGCTGTCTGTCTTGAGTACCTTTTTCTCATAAACACCGATGACTTTGTCGACTCATATTTTATCACCTCCAAGAGCTAACTGTCAATTTCCCTGGGAAATTTGACAAAGTGACTTGGAAGAGGACACATAAAGCTGGATGCGGCACAGAGGCACTAAAGACTTGCTTTAAGTTATTGCCTCAGTGTTTGCAACCAGGAAAATCATATGATATGCCTACACAGATGAAAAACCAGTTCCGAGCTGTCTGAATAAGTGCTGCCTTAGATGTGACCAGATATGATCAGTGTGTGAAAGAGCTCAGAGACTGTCCTGTGCTTCTGTTCTTATCAGTGAAAGGGGGACAGTACTTGGCACCTTCACTTAGACACTTGAAGATAATTAGGGTTAATAATTGACCCTACCCTTTGCTCACCATTTTGCAATCATTCTGGCTATCCTTAATACTTTCCAGATTCTCCCAGTGGCAAAGGAGCAGCTGGCTTTGGTCCTGAAATGTATGCATGATACCTCAAGGTCCCACAGAAACCTGAGCTGGAAACCAGAGTCCTGAAATTTCATGCAGACTGCAAATAGGATTATTCTGCTTCTGTAGCCTTTTTCTGGACTGATTTCCAGATAAGGCATACACCGATTTGAGCTGCTGGAGTAATAAAAATGATCGCCAGGTAAACAGGAAATTCTTTTGAAAATTTGGTTTCTAAGTAAAGCTTATCTCATCATTTTATAAATTGGCAATAATGAAGCTAATGTGAGTCCTTGGGATGAACGTTTCCTTAAGAATATAAGGTATTATTAATAGAAATTGCACTTTTATAGATAGCATGATACTTTGCCTGTCAAAAATGGATTAATGCTGTTGAAGCAAACTCAATACTGTTCAAATATACATACATCAGACTCCTTTTCCTTCTATGTTGTTTCTCCATTTTCTTTTTCTCATTGCATGACTGCTGTTTTTCTAGCTTTGTCTCAGATGAAATGGAGCATATTAGACACTTCACAAAATAAACTAACACATACATTTCTTCTACCAGGGCACTATTCCCTAGCCATTGCTGAGAACTCTGATTCATCTTTGGAAAGTAAACACCAAATGAAATGACTAGGTTTTTTTCTGTTACTGAGTGACATACATAATCATTCATCTAAATATGGACCAGATGGGACATATCCTAGAGCAACAAGAAACAAGCAAAAAAATTGATAGACTTGTTGATTTTTTAATTTTTTTTTTTTTTTACTTTTTATTACTGGATTGTGGCAATTTGAACATTGAGGTCAATGTCAACATATTCCTCTGCTCACTGGGGACTTGTGTCACTGTTAGAAAATTGAACTGTGACACTTGATTTATTTAAATAAGACTAAAGTATATTAATGTAAATATTAATTATCCATTCACAAATAATCTGAAGATTCTCTCCTGTAAAAGCTGAACGAGACAAATATGGTCATAAAATGCATATTACAGTCTCTGGCACAGAAGCACTGTCTTTCTTATTAGTATCAGAATGCATACAAAGCTGAAACATTTATAAAAACTGCTCTGCAAATGCTTCTGATTGTCAGGACATATACTTCCTTAATGAACTTGAAATTTGCTCTGGTTAAAATGAGTTCCCCATAGAATTTTTATTTTAATTATCAATGATTAAGAGTAAAGAAACAAATTCAGATTTATATAATTATTTTATCTGTATGCATATGAAATGAAGGGAAAATTAAAAGAGCTATTTAAATGTAGGAACTCTGTTCTCAGTGAGACACATTGACATTGGGAGAGGTGAAAAGAAGATCACTGGAGTCATTTTTGCTCAAACTATACTGACAAGTAGGCTAGGTACTCCCAGAGCAGGAAAGCACTGAAGGCAGTGATGTAGAAATGCTTCATCTCTACTGAAGTGTTCCCACAACTAAGGTAGTTCACAGAGGTCAATAATATCAGCATTCAGCTCCTTCCAATAAACAGACCAGCATTAATAGACTGGTGTGAAGCTTAGGATGTACCCTGCATGTACAGCTGTAAATTTTCCCCAATCAGCTGCCCCGAGCTCTGGGTGGGGCCTCCAGGCTAAGCAGTGGATAAACGTAGACTTCAGTATCAGAATATGGATTGCAAAACCCTGTGTTCTAACTAAAGCCTACTGTAGCCACCTATGGCCTTCTACAGCCCTGCATATCTTAGACAATTAGAACAATTAATTAGATAACTTGCATTTTCTAACTGCCTTAAAACAATTCAGGTTTTGGGGGGATAATTTCAGAACCACCAAGTATGCTCTGCTTTCTATGAGGTGTTTGTCAGGTTTCCAGTCCAACCATTTCACAACTATTTTTTGGGGGGCTAGGGGGGAGAAGGCAAATGCAATTATTCATTTTAATGTCTAAAAGTATGTTTTTCACCCTGTATTGCTTCCATCTTATTTCATGTGAATAGTCATGCCTCCTAATTAAAACAAGAGACAACTCTTACGGTGTTCTCATATGTACCAATACATCTGATGATGATTTGAAATTGAAGAAGTGTTCATAACATTAACCTTTTCCTATCATCTTTTTTGTTACTATAGATGAAAAAATATCTTTTAACAAAAAGTGTTTAGTACAGAAAGGACATAATTGCACATCTTCCTTTGCTATTAATGACTAATCGGTCATTCATTCATTCACTTCATATTAATTGTTAAAAGATGAATTATGATGAACTAACCTATTATTAATATCCACATTATATGTGTATCCATGGAAATTCCATTGCAATATGGTGATTAACTAATGCACCATTATTTTAGTGTTAATTATTATAGCATTAGAAGTAGCTATGAAGAAAGAATTCAGGGACTTTTTCCTATTATTTTTCTTTTAAAATAATTTTTTATTTTAACATATTAAAAAAAAAATGAGTCCAGGGAGAGAAATGCAGGGATTTGAAGCTATTTCATTTTATTTCCCTAGTTTCTTTCATTTTCAGATTGTATTAATGATTTTTTTAAATGGCAAATATCACAGTCCAATCACTCTACTAGGCAGCAATAGTTGTCTTCTAGGAAAATTAATAGTTCTCGACTTCTCCGAGGTTGTAATGAAGAACATAAGAAAAATCAAAATTATATTACTATATTAAGTATATTTAAACCATATTAAAATTTTGTTATTGTATTAAAAAACCCCAACAATTTCTGAGATGCATATATGCAGTTAATAAATATATCTGTGAACAGTCATCTCCATTACTTGTTTGCCCTAGTCTTAGTTAAGAAACTAAGTCTTCAGTATTCATGATGTGTGCTTTTTTCCTTTTTGTTCTGAATTTCAAAGATCTATGCTTATTCAGTATTCAGTTTGTACCTGTGTGTATACATACATGCACACACACACATACACACAGCTTCTTCAGATAGGGGAAATATCACTTTTGAATTTTCAACTTTGACAGTAATTCCAGTTAGAATTATTGTTGCTGGTGTTGTGGACAGCTATGCTAGGTTGTAAATGATTGGATTATTTGAATAAACTTTCACTTTCAAGAATTCAACTGTAAAAAAAAAAATAAAATTTGTGTAGTCAATGATAAGAAGAAACTCTTAAATCATTATGCTTATTTAAATCAGAAGACTTTAGACGGCATTGTTATTTTTCAATATACGAAGGTAATAGTGCTTGGATTTTGTCATCACACTGCTTCAGGAGCAACACCCTAGTCCCTGAAAGTTTTTTGCCTTAATTTAAAGCTACCTCTTTAAATAAATCCAGTTGATCTGTGATCTGAGACAACCCTCCCTTTTAAAATTTCATTTGATTGTTTTCAGAAGAGTTTGAAGAGGAGGCTTTTGTAAAAAGATAAAAGATAAGCAGTAGTTCAAACTGCTTGTTAATCAGTGTTTCTACCTTATTCCAGAATATTACTAGATCACAATCTGAGATCAATGGGATTTATACTTTGTTTAGGTACTTTCCTAAATCTTTCATTCATCTTCAGAGAAAAATAAAAAAAAAAAGATCTTAACTTTGAAATCAAAATAAACTGTCATATCAATACTTCAATGAAATGTCCTTAGTTTTATTACATCTCTGAAATCAGCTGTGTTTAAGACTGTAGAATTTCTTGAACCCCTTCCCTTGATATCTAGAAGCTCAGGGGTTTTGGATTGTGACTGTTGGGAAGAAGAAAAGATATATCCTTGGAACAGCCAATATTGAGGCTTAAAGTGTTCACAAAGATGCTACAAATGTAAATAAATTATGAAAGATCATAATGGAACCATTTCCATACTCAAATATCAAACATGGCTCAGAAAACTTGTTAAGCAACGTATCTATATCAAACATTACATTAACCAACTTTTGGAGAGAAAAAGAATTCACTCCCCATCTGACAGTTGTGATGATACTGATCAGTAACCAAGACTGCGGACTGCTGGCTGATGCTGAAGTTAAATGTGTATGACAGAAATAGCAGCCTTGATGGATGGCTTTGGATCTGCTGAACTGACAAAATGCTACAGTGTTTAGGATGCTTGGTTGTCAGTAAAACAGGCAACATAGGGACATGATATTTGCAGTCTTTACATGACATAATATAAAATGATGGTCAGCACTGAACCTTGACTACTTGACATTAACAGTGTTAATTTATATGTAGAAATCTGCCTACCACAGCTGTGATTCAGGTCGTTTGTTGAAATGTCAACATGGTGTACAAACTAACATATAGAAGTTGAAGTGGATGCAGCTACAAAGACACATGAAACTCAAACTTTTGCACTGATGGCTGTGAACAGTGGGGCTTATTTTTGTCATCTCCTCTAGATCTCCTTTTAAAAGGAGGTGTTTATCAGGAAACTAACTCACAAAAATATTCTGGGGGCACTCAAATCTGTGTTGTCATTCCTTTTCAATACCTTCATATAGTTTACAGGAAATAATAAAAAAAATTGAACAAATAGACAAGCCAATGGCTCACAGAATATCATGATACGTGGTTGCTTTTCTAAACCAAATCAGCACTTCTATCCATCCATAGTGTTTTCATTGAATCAGCATCCATATTTTTCACCAACTTTTTTTTCTGATTCTGGTCTCCTTGTATTTTAGGCTCTTCTATTTCAGCTAAAGCAATCTCTTTCAAAAAAAAAGAAAAAAATCCATCAAGTCAGTTTAGGAAGTAACACAGTTCTTGCCTCCTTTTGTGGGTCATAATCCTTTTCCTTATTTTGTCCATCTATTCCTAAGACTGAAAGTCCTTTGGAGAAGATCCATTTGCTATTTTGTACAGTGTCCAGAGCACAGAGTTCCCATTTTTACCTCATCTTCTAGTAACATCATAGTAAATAATGTCAAAATGGATATGTTAAGCTACCAGGGTAGATTTAAGGCCAAAACTACTCTGAGCTGACCCAGATGTATTTTCTTAAGGAATATTCAGGTTTGCATTGGCCTTAAGACACTTGTACTTACCTGACACAAAGGGAGGCACCCTGTGCAACTTTCAGGAATTCCCTCTTGTGGAGCAGTGGCTGAGAGGGTAAATTGGCATCCTTCACTTTATTTGTTGTTCTAATATCCTACTTCTGTTCTGTAGAATGGGATTCACCTACATGGCTTTATCTGTATAAGAGGCAAATATCAAGAACTGCATCCTCTGTAGAGACAGACATGTCCAGAAGATGATTCAATCACTCTCACTTAGGCATCTAATTTAGGAAACAACAAATTGCTTCTGGAGACACCTGGCTCACTCTTTAAATCAGAAACCCATTTGATTGAAAATAACTGTTGATAATTTTATTCTAATGTTATTTTCTACCCAGTGGCCAATTTTTTTTCCCTCATTCCTATTTTGGTAAAAAAAAGTGCATTAAATTAGACTAATTTTTTTTTCATAATTTCTCTAAGTATTTGTATTATGCTTAAATTTCAGTGGTTCTCTGGTACAAAATCATGTTTCTGTGAGAGGAAGGTATTTGTACTTTCCAGTAAATATTGATCTTTCTGACTTTTTTTATTGCCTTGAAAAATAATCATGTTTTTGCTAAATATCTATAAAATTTGATCTTATACATACCTAGCGGTGTTTTGAAATTGGCTGGTGACAGATTATATTTTTAAAATAAACTTATCTGATTTTTTTTTACTGTTCCACTTTCTCCTTCCCAGACCTCATGGTGGGAAGCATCATCCTTCTCAGTCACCCTAATACTGATTAAAATTAGCAAGAAGCAGTTCTGACCTATTGATTGCAAAAAGAAAACAAATTAAGAGATATACTGTCCGCTAGGTGTTAGGACTGGTAGTGTTGATAGTACAAGTGAGGAAATTAATTTTTAAGTTTAAAACCCAGCTTATGAAAGAAAAATAAAGACAAAAGTTCAGACAGTAAAACAATAGGGACTACAGATCATTCCATTAAGTATTAGATAGAAAAGGGAGGTGAAAGAAGAGAAAGGGAGAACAGTAATAGGAAAACTAATAGAAAAGCAGATCCAATGTGCCCACATTGATTTTTGTGATTACTGTTTATTAAAATGCAGTGGATACAGATTATCTTTCTTTCAAATGCTCTGTATTTTTTATTGCTTCATTTGCCTTGAAATGATAACTGCAGGCACTTAAATAAATGGATTCCAACATTTTCTATTTTCATTCTACCTTCCTTGTCTGTGATAAGTACCCCTGTAGAAATGGTATTTTGAAAATTCTTTAAGCAATGTTTCTCTGTTTATCACAAGGCTTTTCTTTGTATGTCTTCTGCATGTACTGTCTATATTTTTCCATTCATTCTAATGGTTGGAGAATAGTATAAAAAATTTCTGTACTTTTGGAAATAAATTTTATTGTGATTTTATTGTATAATTTATATTTTTGAGGTAGGCATTCTAAGATATGGCAGAATCACTGGCTCTGCCACAAACTTCCTAGGTGACCTTTTACTCAAATCCAGTCTAGGTTATGACCATCTAGTAAAGTTCCCAGGTCCTCCAGCAGGGAACACCCATATCTGTGCTAAGAATATGGGGGTTTTCTCCCAAGGAGTCTGGATGTTTGCAAACAGTCCATTGGAAATGGTTCCTTACACTCAAAATGAAATCACAAATTATTTGTAGGGTGCTTGCTCTATTAGCCAAAATCTTGTCAGAGAATGCTCTAACTGATATAGGAGCATTTCTAGGCACTTACTGCTTTATTAACCAATATCTTTAAACTCTGTACACTGAAATTCTAGAACAACCATGACAGAGATGGATATACATTAAAATTCTAAGAAATTTTACAGAATGACATTTATGTACTATGAGAATCCAGGATTCCCTCATTGCATTACACAATTGCATCTTCAGAAGGTTATGTGCATCTTCTAAACAGTTCTTCTGCCTGTAAACCAGAACTTTTAGTTCCACCCTTGTTTGTCTTGCAGCTCTCAGAGAAGTACTTCAATGCAGTCTCTGGCTATGGGCTAGAAATCCATGTATTTATGCAGGCTCCTGGTCAGTTTTTACAGCCAGTGTTGAGCTCTGTATGACAAAACAGTAATTATACACCAGCCAGTCAATTAAAAACTTGCTTATGTATGTCTATGAGGCATTATGACAAAGATATTACCTATAGAATCAGGATTGTCTCTCTTGGGTGAGGAGGGTAGGCACTAATTCTTTACTCACATAAACTGCAAATTTACAGTCCAGCACCTGTGGTGTCAGAATTATTCTCTTCCATATGGAGAGCTGTTTTTTGTTTCAAGTGGTTATGGAATACTGAACACTGCTGTTGATGAACTACTTTCAATTGGCCAATTGCTGGTATAAATCCACCAAGAAAACCTTACAGTGAAATTCACTTGTTTCTAATCACGATTTGAATATTATTATCTTTTGCCAACAAGAGCTAAAAGATTTTTAGCAGTAATCCCCTACTTGCTGAGTTATTATGATCTGTGTTTTTGCTATGCATGAAATTCTTTTATTTCTAATAGAATGCTCATATTTATTTATTTACTTAAATTTACTTAAAATGCTGTTTTGAATCATTATAGCTCTAAATGTGTTTTTCCTTATGTTTCCACCTTAATGACTTAAAATTTTTAAGTCAGTATCGCAGTTAAACTACTTCTCTGAAGGTTTGAAAAACACTGAGGAATGCCTGATGGATGCACCAACTACCAAAGTTTGATATATGAATTTAGATAGAGAGATCTCCAAAACAAACACAAAAGCCATTTGCATTAATTTCAGCATGAACTGTCATGCTTACAAACTTTTCATGGCAGCAGCGTTGAATTCTGTTGAAATGGTAATTTCATAATTCTCAGAGATGGTACACACATTACTCAAAAAAAGCATAAAAACTGCGCAGTGCCTTTATTAGACAGGAATAGTTACATGGTGCTACTGAGTAGTTTGCCCTCTTTCCTTTCAAATGAGAAAGAAAGGAAAACATAAACACACAGAATCCACAATGGAAGAAGGAACACAGTTATGGTGCAGGACTTCTGAGTGCTCTTTCTGCTTGCTAGTACATGCCATCTCCTGTTCTCTGAAAATTGCCTAAAGCAATGCCAGTCCTACTAAATTCCAGCTCCAATGCTTCTGCCTTCTTCTGCTTCCTGCATGGAACAAGTCATATGAGCTTGGGTTTTTTTCCTACATTTTTTCAGCCGTTCGGGATATCCTTTATCAATGATGTTCAAAACTGAAGCACTCAGTTCACAGGACAGTCTGGTTAGATCAATACCACTAAATAAAACAAGACAAGGGACCAATACCTATCCCAGCAGGCAAACAGACTGAAGGCTCTTGTATCTATAGTACTTAGGATGAGCAAATGTGCTGTGTCCACACCATGGAGCACTCTGTTCTGGAGTTCCTCTGTACCTGGTGTGGTGTTTCTATTGGTCTGCCACTAATCCATGTGTTTTGTATATCTTGACATCTTAAACTGTTTTAAACAGTGCCAGGGCTTTGCTGCAGCTCAGTGAAGTGGCTCATGCTCCCAGAGCAGGAAACTGAAGAAACTCTGTTGTACTCTGTTGGATGGGTTATGAGGGCATTGCTGAGGGGGCAAAGTCCCCCAGGGATAAAGCTGAAGAACAACTGTGGCTGGAGAGAGTCCCATGTGAGATAGACCCTGGGCTGTCTTTCGAGAGATGTCCCTAAGATTACATATTCCTTGATCTCTGCTAGGGACCTTGTTGGAGCAGCCCGGAATAGAGCCAGAGAGGGAGCCAACAGCTAAATAATGAAGGCACAGAGTAGACTGATATTATTCAAGTTTCGTCCTAAAGTTGTTCAATTTAGGAAGGTGGCCATACATCTTAGACTGCAAATGTAGGGTCAGGCATGGGACTAAAGCAGTGGTTTTTGTCAAAAATTCTTCAGTGAATGTCTGCATTTGAACTCCAAAACCGGGCTTAGGAAAAGAATGAAGCTTATTCATCTGCCAGCATGCACCCAGGTCTGTTTCTGTTCTGTGAATGAGGCTGGTAGTACTGATCACAGTGCGGGGATCCTCATGGTCTTCTATCAGCCCCTGCAGCAACATTACATCATTAACGTTGGGCAGGTCCTTCCCAGGAGGTCTGACATCATGTAAATCATTGTGGAGATGTGCAGAATGCCTGTGGTTAGTCTCAAAGCAAAGGTGATCTTGTCATGACTAAATTACAGGATGCCTGGGTGAGCAACAGAGATGTGTAAAGTACAGTTCTCAGGGTATGTCATGTCTTTAATATGGACAGAGGGACAACTCCTTCTCACATATGACTGAGAAGAAAAAAGGGGGTACTGCATAAAGTTCATAAAGTCTGATATGCATTTGTCAGCTTCACTGACTGCATTAGGCCTACATTCCCCCATAGAACTTCCAGGAAAGTGAGAGTAGAGAAATATGCCACAGGAAAGTATTTCTTTGAATTAACAAAGTCTTATGAAGTTCTGTTATGCTTTGTGGTTTTGAGGAACTTTTTTTGCTCCAATAGAAATCCAGCCAATACACTCTGCCCAAGTACTTCTGCAAAAAGGTAAAAAAGAATCAAGAAAACAAAGGAAATGAAGGAAATAGCCATTGACTCAAAAAGGTCATTTTATCTAATACAGCTTTTTGTGCTGGTTTTAAAACTGATCTAAAAAATTAAACCCACTCAAGCTGCTCCCTTTACCCCCTGCCCCTTCTGATAACGGAGGAACACTAGGAGAGATTAAAAGTTGAAATAGCAATTTACTGAAAACTGCAATAATCAAAATAATATTAACAACAAAAAGTGTGTAAAAGAGAGAGGGTCAGTTACACACAGAAGTATATTCACCACTGAACAAACAAAAGCGCTTCCCAATGTGGTGAACAAGAGTCTCTGTGGCTTAATGTCCTCCACCTTCCCAGTCCAAAAAATCCAACAAGGAACTTGGGCAAGCAAAATCCTTTGGAAGCTGTATTATCCCTGTTGCACCATGCCAGTGCCTCGGACCATTCTACTTCCCTGGTTTTACTCCTCACAGCTGCCTCCAGCACCGACATCACTCCACTCGGCTCTGCTGAGGCTCCATGCAGCTCAGCCCTGCATTGCCATCACTGTCTCTCCCTGTTTTTATCTCGGGCTCACTGTCACTGTCTTTCAGCACCAAACCACAAAAGACATGGCTTGGAGGAATGGAAAAAAGACTTGCCAGTGGTGGTGAGGGATTAAGTCTACCGGGCTGACCTGAGGCCTTCTCCCTAGAGACCAGGTGAAAAAGCTCCAGCTT
>NW_008237609.1:1096779-1134171 GCF_000691975.1 Corvus brachyrhynchos
TGCTGAAAGCACTCCTCCCTTACACTGATGTGAGTGGTATAGAAGAGAGTCCACCTCGCCTGTTTCTGTACCCAGGAAACCTTTTCATTGGTTCTTTTTTTTTTTTATTCTGGGATATTTTTTTTCCCTTTAAAATTACTTTTTTTTGCACCTCCTTTCAGAAATTAATTTTTTTAGTTGCAACTGAGTGTCCTTTTTAAAGAACAGAAATCTTTTCTACAACTCTCATTTGCTTGGGTCTTCTCTTTCTAACACTATGTCATTTGTCTTCTGTTAAGCACAAGCCTAGTTTTGTAAGAAGCACTTGAAGACAGACCGAAACCCACAACATGCACCTGAAAAGCTTTCTGTGGTGTTTGCTGTAAGCAGATCCAATAGTATACAAACACCTGAACCTCATTTTGAAGATCTCAAAGGTCATTTAAATGAATGAACAATAAAGGTATTTTTATGAGTATGATTACATCTCTCTTGTGTATGTGTTTGAGGACTGAAGAAGGGGGTCATAAAATATTGCTTCAAAGATAATTCCCTGGCAATTCTGGGAATGCCATCATAGCATTTACAACCAATCAGTAGTAGAGAAGATGAAAAACGACACTGTAAGTAACTTGAACATAAATTTAATTTAAAACTCATAGTTTATGAGTTCTTCAACACATAGCTGAATGGTCAGAAAGAAAGAATTAATCCTTATCTAATCCTTATCGGTATTTTTCCTGTGTTTGTGTTCCTGTGTGTAAGTTCCTTGGGGAAGGGAATGTTTGTGTATTGTCTAGCATTGTAATAATTTAGTCTGGATTTACAGCATTTGGGTAATGTCTTAAAACAAAAATAATAAACATAGACTTACTTTGATGTAGAGAGACAGAGATCACTGCTATTTTGCAAAGTTTTTCCAACTTGAGTTGGCTACAATCTTCCCCTAGTTGCAGTAATGTCATAAAATGGGAACATATGTGGGAATGGCAATGAGAAAGCTTTGAAAATTTGTGTGTATAATATTAAGTACCTGTAGTCTCCACTGAAGGACTCAAATATTTGATGCATGGCATAGCAAAACACTTTATCTAATCCAGAGGGAGCGTGGAGTCAACCAGAGTTTAATTTCCCACTCTGCATTCTTCAGGTAAGTGACAAAGGAGTCTGATCATAGGCAGGTGAGAAAACATGTTTTGGAATTAGTGTTCTGCTATCAGCTATCATACAATGGGTTTTACCTTAAAATAAAAATGCATTTTCTATGTATTTTCTGATTAAAAATGACTTCTGAACTATAGCCTTGAATGAGTGAGAACGCCTCAGGAGCACTTCTTTGTTTTCCCTTAAGACATGATGCCGCATGGACATTCAAGCATCAAAATCTGTAATTTTTCATTTTGAGAACTATGTTATGAATGGAAAATATATCTAAGTAGTTCAGTTTTCTCAGCACTGATTGCTCCTTCCCTCCTGGTTGTAATGAGGATTGCTTTTGATGATTATTAGGATGGCATTTTGCTATTGCCAAGGCACTGGCATGAATACTTTCATGCTTTCATGAATTCTTTTTTTTTGGGTCGTTGACAGCAGGATTACACTGATTAAATATATCTGTTCAAAGTAGGTCAGATGAATCCTGCCCTAAATGTGGAGACATTTTCACTGTGAGTACAAAGCATCCTGGGGTGGCTGTTAACACTGAAATAAAATCACATGAATCCCAACATTCCTTTTGAAGAAGAGAAGAAACTCCAGCGGATTTTTCCATTTTACTACAGCATAACAATTTCTTATGAAAACATTCTTCTCCATTAAAACCATACCCGCAAATCCAAAGTGTGTTGCAATTTATGCTTTAAAAGTAGTACTACACCAAAGTATTCTGAAAATGTTGTGTAACTACGCAGGAAGACAGCACATGCATGTCATTGCTTTACTGTCACATCTCCTCTTATATTACTGACTGGCACGTTCTTCATAAGGACAGAAATATTAGACAACACAGCAGTTACCATGCACTTCTGCTTCATTCCTAAATGTTATCTTTCTCATATATCAAAGGCATTACTGTAGTTTCCAGGAGATGTTCTTGTCTCTAAAACACAGAACAAAACCCAAAGAGAAGCAACAGGCCATTTATTTGTTGTAAATTACAATCTGAGTTGCAGTCTTGTGCTCTAAGAGACCTTTTCTTCTTACCTGCCCAGCACATACTGAGTACCTACTATACTGGTCAGGACCTCATGTCAGATCAAAAGGAGTCCTGGGATCTGCCTCGAAGAATGCTTATGTATTTTTCATTGAAACTCTACTTTCTTTATTTATGTCGAAATGTCTTCACTCAACAAAGATTAGAACTCCTAGAGATGAGTTTTTAATCTTTTTCCTTGGAAATTAATGGAAGTTTGAAGCCTGAAGTCAGGAGCTGAAGCAATGCGTTTTAAGCCTTTGTCAACATATGAGAGGAACATCAGAATAAAAGACTCTCATTAGAGGTGAGAGTTGTTCTGGTCTAAGGCAGAATCTATTCAACTGCAACACTTAGTTTGAACAAATATTCAAAAAGGCATATAAGATTTTTCCTAACTTGCTGTAGAAATACTCATTTGTATCCAAGTCCTGAGAACTGTGTTCCAAGGTTTGCTTTAGTGCTTAGGCCAGGCAAACAGGTTTGAGTGGACTGTAAAGCTAAAATATTCTAGCTATTATAGAGGAGGATTAGACTGTCTGAAATTACAGCAGGATATTATAATTTAGGGGTCCTAATCTTATAGAAATCTTTCATATACTAGCTGCTTCCTTCATGTTGTGTTAGGTCTCTCATTGGATGCAGGGAATTCAGTTCTTTAAATTTCTATAAATTTGTACAGGCTTCAAAAATAATGAAAAGGACCATTCTATTTCTTCTGGCACAGTACTTAGGAATTTAGGATGTTTTAGTTTTGTTGGTTGGTGGGTGGGTTTTCTATCTTTTGCCATCACCTGCAGAAATTTAAACTGTAGCGTTAAATTAGGATATGTCTTCTAAAATGCATAATAATTTTATATATTTATTCATTTAAACATGATTTCCTAGACTAGATCTATCCTAACACAAGTCTGGCTGGTTTTGCTTGGGTTTATTTGTTCATTGGTCCTCCCTATGGAAAGAACTTTTGTTATTTTATTCTTTAATTTTGTCCTTTTTAAAAAACTGATAAATTTTGTTGACTTCTGGATGTCACCATGTTTCCAATGGATCTTTTTCCAGTGTAATCCCAACTTTTTAAACATACATAAAATACTATCAACATTTCATTTGGCATCCACTTTAAGCAGACTTTAACAGACTTGTGGGATCAATGGAGCTTTGTCTCACAGTAAGATAGTAGGAAACTTTGCGATAAAATAGACAAGGTTAACAAATATGCCATAAAAAATAGTAAACAAAATCGAACAGCAAAATTTAAAACCCAAATAGAAAAACTCCAACTGTGTTAATGTAAAAAGACCCTATTTGTCATTTTTGTATTTTCACAAGACAGACTTCAAGTTAGAAGAATTTTGCTCTATTCTAGCCCTGGAAATGAATCACGTAAGTTTTTCCATCAGACTGTGTGTAACTGAGCTTTTGTTTATTGTATATTGTCATTTATAAAACAGGTGCTCTAAATGATGCTTTTGATAGCTTTGCACTGTGAAATTTTATGGAAGAGGAAATATTTTATCTGCCTCTCATTGGTTTTCTGTAAATATCTGCACTGTTTACATATGTACACAGTGTGGTCACAAGATCCATTGTAGCTGCAAGATTGGGCTGGATTATGAGGTTGTCTGGCAAGTCTCTACTGGTCATGATATACACTGGAATCAATTATCCCACAGATAGAATATGCAAACCACAGTGGGGTCCAAAAGAGAGATAAAGAAGGGGAAACTGGCCTTGGCAGTCAATCTTCTGGTACTGTGGAAAGAAAAAAGCAGAAGATGCTGGAGAATGGTAAGCTAATGAGGAATTGAAGGAGGTTTCTTAAAATCTCAAACTTCATCAAGGCCACAGAAAGGACAATGAGTTTCAGACGACATGCAGCTCCTCAAAGAGAGGAAAGCGGACTTCTCATCTCCTGCTTGGGTGACAGAAAAAACATCAAATTAGTAACTGAACAGAGAGGCACCAATGTACTTCAAATCAGCATGTCATGAATAAATCAAAACAATGACCACAAGCGTCAAGAAAAGACACTTTTCTCAGCTGCTTACATGTAGATTGGATGTAATGAGCAAGAAGAACTGGAAATTCTCATTGAAAAGAAGAAATTTTACATAAGTGAAACAAGTGAAAATCTGATGAGGTAATTCTTGTAATTGGAATACTGAAACTACCTGTTAAAACCTGCTTGGGAGGGACAGGGTAGATAAGGGGGAGATGATGTGAAGTTGTTATTGGTACGCCAGAGTCAAAAGATGTTGAACACAAGGGCAAGTCTCTGTTCTCTGAAGTCTGTGACTGAGAGGTACACAAGTATCTGTCTTCTGGGCTTTTCTGTAATGTATGTGGGGATGGGGGGAAGAATGAGGGTGGGAGAAAGTAAGATCAATGTGGAGAATTTAATTTTGGAAACTTGAATGAAAGAGATTCAAACACTGCAACAAGTTGCTCAGAAAGCTTGTGGAATCTCCATCCCTGCAGAGGTTTACAACCCAGGTGGGCATGGCCCTGGGAAATCTGCTCTTAGTGATGCTGCTTTCACCAGGCCGATTGGATGAGATGATCTTAACAGATGCCTTCTGACCTCAACTAACATGAGATTCTGTGAAAATCAATGAATTCCAGAGTACAAAATTATGATATGGTAGAAGAAGTGACAGAATGGGTCTTGTAAGGGATAACTAAGAAAAGAATAAGATACAACCTTAAACTTGGGAAACAGTACATTAAAATGTACCTATGGCTGCATTTTTGGTAGATATAGGAAAATATTAATATCACTTTACATGTATACCTCAGTTTCAGGTCTAATTAAAAAGGATGAGTTAACCATGGTACAAAATACAAAGCAGGCTTGTAACTAGTGGAAAGGGCTCCTGAAAAACTTTCAGGAGAATGACAGGAAAAAATTCAAGCTGTTTTAAAATTGTGCTTTATGATCTCGTGGATTATGGATGGTGGTTTTTGGCAATAGCATGGGGATGGTCCCCAAGAGCTTTGGAAGTTAAATACATAATTTCTAAAGAACTATGACATAAAACACATAATAACCAGGAAAAAGATAGTTTCCCTTTGGATATGAGAATAATGAGTAAAATCTTCTTACTTACAGGAATGGTTTGTGAATTTCTTATTTTGACTTAAGCTTTTTTATTGCTGCTTATTGTGGGTAAGCTTTTTTACATACATGCAGGTAAGCAAAGAAAAGGATAATATGTATGCTTAGATTTTGAAAGAACTATTTTCACAAAGTGGAGGATGAGCACAGCTTATTTGGAAAACACCATGGAAGAAGAAATTAATTGATCACAACTAAGTATTATTTAGTATTTTTAAACCATTTAAGACTATAATTTATTAGAATATTAAAATATTTTGTTTCTACAGCAAAGACACTAATTTTAGCCAGAAGGATTAAAAAAGTGGGTAAGAGACTATAAATAATAAAAAATAGCAGTTGTGAAATGCAGCCATTCATATAGGGGAAACTAAGAAGGGAACATTATTGTAACAAAAATATTGGTTTATTTCTACACAGAGATCATAAAATTGTTGATAATCATGACAAAAAACCTACAAAAGCTGTAATTCCAGTTTCAGACCTTCAGGTATGACAGCTAGAAGTACAAAACCACAAGCTTAGGCACAAAGAATTTCTTAATCACAGTCCTTTTATTTGCAAAAGAGTTCAAGAGTTACAAGCCTTTGAAAAAACCCATTCTTTGAAGAGCTGATGTCCCTCACTCTGACTTAAAACTTTCTGTGAATTTTGCTGAAATTCCAGGCTGGAATGAGTTGCTCTGACACTTGTATATCCTGCTTACAAGCAATAAAAAGCCGAAGTGATCTCAACCCTCATCTAAGAAACCCTGGCCTCCCTGATGCCATAGGAGCTAAATATTTTTCTTATTGCAATCATTCTAATTTAAAAAGAATGTACACAGAGGTTCCATTACTCCAAACACAGTACAATTAAACGACGGGAGAGCATTTCCTTTCTCACAGTTCTATGCCAGCTTTCCAGACAGAATATCACTCAAAAAGCTCTCGTCGTTTCATTTCTGTCATGACTACACAGTTTTCCCCTGTTTTCATTCTACTTGGTACTGCTTTTTTGCTTGTTTTCTGACTATTTCTCTCTTACAGATGCAGTACTACATGCAAATCAGGTACATGTCCCTGAATTTATATTCAGTGTAATCATGGGGTGAAAACTTCTACTGTTTCATGAATTATAAGGAGAAGTATGTCTAACTGTGTCCCTGAGTTTCCCTGTATGGAAATATTTATTGCTTTTGACCTCAAGTAACTCTATGGTTGCCCATGTGTCAATAATGCTTGGTTAAAGTATCCTAAATTCACCTACATTGCAAGATTAAAAAGCAGACACTCAATGCATTAAGAACTGGCTAACACTCCACTCCCAGATGCAGGGGGTTTTCAGTGAGAGTTGAATGGTTTCAAATATGGGTCATAAAGACTAGGAATTAAAAGATGCTATTCAACATTTCCATATGCCTTAGTAAATATCAAAACATTGTTGATATCTTACATTGCTGACATAGAGATTGGCAGAGTGGTACATAATTATGAAGACCAGGAAGGTATAAAGAAAAATTTGGATTGCTTGGCAAGCTGAACCCATTCAAGTTAAATGCAAAATTATGCATCTAGGTCACATCTAAACAGTAGAAAACTATATTCTGGAAATCAGCAGCTCAGGAAACAATGAGAGGTGTCACAATATCATCAAACCCTACATGATAACACAGCAAAGAGAACTGTTTCAGGTCTTTGAGGCACAAACAGGCAAGGTGACATTTAGAAGAGTACTCTTCTGCTAGAATAATGTGTTGAGGTTTGAGAACAAAAGTCATGCTTACCACTGGGAATGATTCACAAAAAGACTGAAAGAGAAAGAGAAGTTGTTGATTTTTCACGTCTTAGCACCTAAAAAATGAAGACAGAATGATTTTCTGGAAATGTGGTTTATTCAAACACCAGGTAACTATAATCAAACTAAATTAGTAAAATGAATGAAATAGTTAACACTAAGATTATCAAATTAAGGTTTTAAGATCTATGTTTATTGACTGAGTCATTGGGGACTACATGTTCAACATCTGTAAATAAAACCGATTGATTCTGGAAACTTTTGGGTTTAGTCTGGTGCACGGAAGAACAGATGAATGAAAGACTGAGGGATAGGGTGACGCCTGTGTTGCGCACATCGAGTCCTGCTCTCATGTTTGTAAATGCTGGCCTACTAGGTTGTAGTACCCCAGTCACTAAGGGTGGGCAGTTTATCCAGTTTAGTTACAGCTTCTGAAGGGCTCAGGTGGGGGTTTGGCTGAGTATTCTGTATAGAAGTGGAAAAGGATTATAAAAAAATGAAATATAGGCCTGAGTACAGAAAAAAATTGAACTTTTCCTTGATTAGGAGCTGAAGATGTCCTTGACAGCATTGTAAATCACTACTGTCTCACTAGCCAATCCTGCACCTGTGCAGGGAAATAGTGATGATGATATTTTCTTACTCCTATAGCACCCAACAGGAATGTCAATAGCTTGAAATATTTAATTTTTTGATTATTAAAATTTCTCTCTCTTCTGAATTCAGTGATTTGTCTGCACTTGTTTTGCTTGAAATTCTCTGTGTTTTCTCTTTTAAAGAAATATAAAATGAACAAACCAACCAACCAAAAAAAATTACCTGCCTCTCCATTAAGGGATCTTTTATTGATGTCCTACCCTACTCTTCCCAGATCTGCCCTCTTGCTCTACATGCCATCAGCCATGATGATACATGTCTCTCTCACTTTTGTTAGAATGGGAATTATATTGCTTCCCTTCACCCACCATGCAGCAGCAACTTCCAAAAATGTTAGCTTTAAGAAAAAACTAAAAAGTGCAGACATAGTCAAGAAGGAAAAGGAAGATTGACCACCAACCTAGAAATCAGGCTCTCAGAACTATAGGCAGAAATCTTGGTGGCAAGCCTCCACTTCCTAAACCTTTTACTGTTTTATCCCCTCACTAGGCACCACGTTTTATTTCTCTGTTAAGTGGACTGTATTCACCACTGCCTTATGAATCATCCTGCTCCTCGTTTGCTCTTTTATAGCATCAAAGCTCTTGTACTTTTGCCTTCCATGAGCAGACTTCTCAGGAGAGACTGTGGGAGCCTTCTCCAGGCTAAATTGGAGCCTGATGAGCAAGATATTGTTCTCGGGAATGAGAAGCAGGTGTTTAACATTCCTTCATGGTGTGGGCACTGGATCCCAGATATCTGCCTACCTTACAAGTACTTCAGATTATCAGGCAAACAGTGGAGAGCAGCAGCATTTTCATCTGTATTGGTTTATAAAAATATAATTGGCCTGTTTACTAGGTCTCCTTTGATAACACTTGAGGCTTGGGTAGTTGGGCCAGTGTTTTGTTTGAGTTAGGGCTTACAAATCAAAGAGAATGAGTGCCATTTAACTTTATATATGAATAAAACAAATATCTACACCCAAGCAAGATGTCTAGGCTCCCTTTATAGTCAAGGAGGGAAACTCATTGATACAGATACTTTTAGGAAGAAAATAATCATAACTTTTTGAGATGTTTGTGTTAGAATGAGGTAAATGGATCTCTGAACAGGCTCTTGTATTTAGGTCCTTGTGTTACTTTTCCACAAAGACAGTGCTGGATAACTAGGTCAGGCATAAATGTCTATACTGCTGGCACTGCCTTCACTCCAAGGACACTTATCATTAGTGTCCTCCTGGACCACAGAGACAAGACACCTGCAGCTTAAAAGTGGCTAACTCCCATGCCAGTCTTTGTTTGAACTGGAGCTCCCGTTGGAGCTGCCCTTCTCCATATTTTACCCATTCATCAGCCAAAGACCATGAGTCTGCCTGGAATTAAAGATGCCTAAAAAGACACCCTTGAATGTTGGGTTGTGGTTTTTTTGTGTGTAAGCACACTTATTCCATTTCAATAAGATATTTAAACCCAAAGTACTCTTATGTCTAGCCCAAAAGTATTTTAGTGTTTTCCGTGCTCTGAATGTTACAATGGTTTTAGAAGACTGTGTAGTAATTTACTGGTGCATCAGAACTGTGTCAGCATTAAATATTATTTGGGATAAAAGAAAAAATGTGGCACAACTATTTAATTTTGACATAATATCAAATAAAACTTTATGCTTTCATACTTTTATAGCCACAAAGAATTGCCTACTTTTTTAAAGAAATTAAACACATGAAACAGATGTCCTGTGGGAACAATCTGTTATGGTCTGGCAGCAGATTCTCTTTCACTAGCTTGAGATATTGTAACTGAAACATGTACATAAAGTTTAACTATATATGTAATTATGGTAAATAGTGCTTTATCAGACTTCTAGTTATTAAATATCCCCTCAAGATTTAACTGTTAAATCTCTTCATGTTTCTCATTGTCCTATTATTATTGTACCACTGTCTTTTATATAACATACTATGAATTACCTCATTTTCACAGGGTTTCTGGTCTTTTTATTGCTATAAAATCTTCATTTAAAATATTATCACCTGTATAATTATGAGCACATTTTTCTGAATCACAATTTTTAAACAGAAAATCTTGACTTTTCTACTTCCTCGGAAACTGAAAAGTTGTTGCTTATCTTCTAGAAATCTTTGCTGGTTGTTAGCATCATCACTCTCAAAACTGGACACAAAGAGACATGAGGAAAATAAAATGTTTAACATTCTGGGAAGCCAAAAAGCAGAACAGATATTGCAAGTGTGAAGACAGAGTAAACTTTAAGTTTCAAAGAGTTGCTCTGTGCTTTACTCAGGGCTTAGAAGAGACTTCTTGTTTTGGGACTGTTCTTGTGAGGTCAGTTTTCCTTGCATATAGCTTTGTAGGGAGAAAGAGAGTGACACTTCCTTGTGGTTAAGGCAGTGACCAGAGACAAAAGAGATCTGTTTGGTTGATGGAGATGAGGGAGAGGGATGAAACCTCTCAGGTAACTAGGCAACTATAGAATTAGACAGTTACTGTAAAGGTATCTAAGGACTTCGTTAGCATGTAGAACTTCCCAGCAGCAGACCTAGATTGTACATACTGTGATGGTTTGGTGTATGAGCGACACTACATGGTCTCTCCCTTGTCTACACCTGACTACATGGTACCACTGTTGGCAGGTCTTTCATAAAATTTGACACCAGACGTATTGACACCAAAATACCTCCAGAAATTTGGCAGAAAACATGTTAGAATCTGGAGTCCCTCCGCCCAGCACAAGGACAGTGCTGCTTTGTTTGCTGCCTCCACTGGCTCTGATTTCTCACTCTCATGCATCTTGCCTCACAGAACACTAAAGCTGAAACTAAGGAAGGAAATACTTACCCAGTGAGATTTAGGTTAGGCCTTTGCTTACATTAAATGGCTACAATCAAAATACGTAAAATGCATCCTGTTCCAATTACTTAGAGCTTTCTAATTACTTAGCTCGTCTTATCTAGAGTTCCTAAAACATTCCTCAGTCTTTACAGCTGTGGATCCTCAGAAAGAATCCTTCAGGCTCTCAAATCTTACCTTCAGACACAAACTCCATTAAATTTTCTTTTTGTTTTGGGTGCCGGTGACCTCTTTTTTTCACTGGATAATGTCAATATCCCATTAGCTCCAGCTAAACACTTCTTTTGTGTCCTCTTCTTTCATTACAAACTTATCTTCTAGGGTATAATTCAGTAAAATTTTTTTCTTTATTACATGCATCTCTACTGTAAACTTTGGTAACAAATAAGCATTCTAAATAAACCCAGTACTCTTTACTCACATCATTGGCCTAACCAACTGTGAGCTATATAAATCCCTAGCTCTGGGCGCTCTGTGTCTTTAGAAACTATTGCTCTTTTGTTCCTGTTTAGCCCACTGGCTAACTCCTCCACCAGTCCTGGATGTTTAATTCAGTGGTTTGCAATCTGTGGTGCGCAGAACCCTGGGGTTTCTGCACAAATTGTTTCTAAAAGGTCTGTGAAAAGTAATTATAGAAAACAAGCCTATCATTTCATGCGCTGGCTTTAATTTGCTAGCTAAGGGTCCCATACTTTCAATGGTCCTTTTTAGGAGACTATGGTTTTAAAAAGCCTTATTGAAGTTGCTTATACATCACATTAGACATTATACAAAACATCTGCTATACATTTTTCTGTTAATCTTATTATCTCTTGGACTTTACTAACTTTGTATAAAGACCATACATATCATACTACTATTGAAAGTGGCAGTCTCAAGAATAACTTGCTTTCCATAGTCATGCCTAGCAGACAAGGCTCCCCACAAAACAATTCTACATTTCTCTGCTGGAACTGCTTTACACTTAAGTACAATTCTGCCTGAACTGCTAATAAATTCTGGCTTATAAATAGCTCTTAGAAATCTATTTGTTTATATCCCTTATAATTTAAATTCACAGACGTGTCTAGTTACTGTCTAGTCTTTTCTTAATAAATTATTTGTAATAAAATAATTCTATTTTCATATACATTCTTAATTCTAGCAAATTATGCTGTAGACCCTCTATCTCTGAAATCTCAAACAAATAAATTACATGAAGTTTAAGAAAAATTAATTTAAGTATCATTGCTTAAAGTTTCTTAAGCTGTCAGCTTTCATTTGGCCTACTATGAGGTGATTTAGAGATTTAAATAACTTCAGAATTTGAAGTCAACCAGCATTTTTGAACATAAGTGTTGAGAAAAAAACAGAATGAAAAGGCATCAGTTTGGTAAATCAGAAAAACCAGTAACCTTGCAATAATTGATCAAGTTTCTTTCAAACACCCCCGATCTTCTATTGGGATATATTTAATTCTCATAAGAAATGAAGCATCATCATCAGAGTCATACCACTACAGTTGCAGCTTCACACTATGGAGAGAAAGGCAATGTCCCAACCAGGCTGTGAGTATGTCAACAATCTCTCTGACAAACAGCTGATTACACACTCCAGCAGGATGTCTGCTCTCTGCCCTGGCAGCAAACTTTGTCCCATTCCTTGAAACGGGAGCTATTTTAACAAATGAGAATTAATGCAGGACTCAGACGTCCTTAGACATTGTCAGTCATAACCATGGACTTCTCCTCTGCAGTCTCCTCAATGCATTTTCCAACATAGCAGCAGCAAAATATGGGCCATATTTGTTGGTGACAGCAGAGACCAGGACAGGCATTCCATCAAGCCTATGTATAGTTTTCCCTGACAGGAAGAACTTTTCACCCTCTGCATTTTGTCTTCTTCTAGGCTAACTAATTTTTAAAACTGCCAGCTTTGACACTTGGGCTCTGCTACTTCAAACTATGGAGTTGTGCTAACTTTGCAATTAAGTCTCTTACACTGCAGGAGAAGTTGTCAATTAATGCTAAGTGGTTTAGTAAGACACTGACATCCCAAAAGTAATAGTATTTTGGCTTGACAGGTTTTGATAGGGAGGTGGCAGCCCTGTTTAGCTTGTCTGTTCCCTAATTCCTGTTGTTCTAGGAAGAATTATGGTAAAAACTGTCTTCCTGGCAGGACTGGGTATACTGTATTTTACTTTCTTTTACTAGCAGTAAATGATTAGGGTCTTAGACTTTGAAGAGCATATTTTATCTTTCAGCTATAAATTATTCCACAAATTGAAGTAATTCCATTGTTTTTCTAATTTCCAGATAACTTTTTCTTGACAGTTACTGTAGCCTTAAGAAATTACTGTAGAACCAAATTGTAGCCTAAATAGGCAAATAGAAAGAAAAGCAAGAATGCCACTGCTTTTCCCACAAACTTTTACTAATATTTTCCTTACTAGTAGTAGGAAAAAAGAAAAAATATTTTAGAAAACATTTGCTTTCTTTAGCTTCATTCAATTTAGGAAGGAATTTTTAAGAGTTCCTACTTCCAATTTGCTTGTAAGTAATTCAGATCTCCATGCAAATACAATTCTGCAAAATTTGTTCACTTTAGCTATATAATCCATTTGTGCATGGTCTGAAAGCTGTGCTTGCTAAAACTTAGGGAAAAACTAAAAAGACCTAGTGATTTTGGATGCAAGTATCTTAAGAATTCTGAATCTTAACCTGCATTTTGAAAAAGGTGTCTTTCATCTTGTTCTATTAGATACAGCAAACATATTCCAAATAGATGCCAACTTTCTTTAATAAACATTTCTGTAGTGAAAGCTACTGCAGAGCAGTCATATGCCTTATTTGATTCTCTAATCTTGTTTCAATAACAGATAGAGCAGTTACAATTTCTTTTTAGACGAAGGTATATAAGGGGTTAAAACTTGTAGGCATTGCTCTGCTCAGGTGGTATAAAAGGGCTCAGCAAAGGTTTTACTTTAAAAAAGAAATGTGCAATAGAATATAACAGAAAATGAGAAACATTCCTTAATTTTTTTATCTAGTTTGTGATAGTTTTTATCAAGGATATAAACTTCTGCATCATTTTTGTAGTCAGTTTTAAAGTTTTAACCCAAGTGTTGACTGTTAGCAAAAGATAAATCAATAAAGTGTTATTTAATTAAGTTCATCTTTCCAGCTAGTCATATGGAACTTATTAAAACTATTACAGAAAATATTGTGCGCCAACATGGTAAAAGCAACAAGTTATTACTATAATGTTTTAATACTAACTTCATATGAGTCTAACAAGAAAACCTCTACAGTTTTTTATCAGACTCATTATCCAGTGGGCTGAGCTATTCAAGTTGAATTACAGAAAACAGAGACTTTTTTCCCTCTGGAAAAGAATTGCTTTTCTAACTTAACTCGTAGGCTCTTCTAGTTCCTGCTCTATCTGTTTTGGCTGGTTTTGTAAATAATGTTCCTGTAAACAAAATGTGTAAACTATGTGTCTCAAACAATACCTAACATACCTTTTATATGACTGTTGTTCTTATTACAACATCATCCAGTACATTTTAACTTCCCAAGCATATTAAAACCCCAGCCTAACTTCACTGAAGTCTTACAAGAAAACTATATGTTTAAACATACTTATTATCTTGTTTATGATGAACTTGTATTTTACATATGCATTAATGTACTACAAGGCTAATTGTTCTTATTAACTCTTTAACAAAACTACATCCTTTTTCTCATATTGAAAATAACTCATCATATGCTCATGTCCATGAATATATCACAGAAACCATCAAAATTTCAGTCTTCTTAAAAGACTAATTACTTTTTTTTCTATATTTCCATGGACATTGATGTTTAAGACACTAAATAAACAACATGCATGTAACAAAAGGATGTAATTATGTATAAAATTCTTTAGGTTTTAATATAAGTCCCCTGGAACCCCAGCATTGGACTTTCCCAGTGTTTTTGTAAAGATTTTCCTTTGTTTTGCAGAAATCACAGACTTTCAGAAAGCACACTTAAGTTAAAATATGCAATCTTCAGATATGAAGCCTGTATTTCCTGTTTCTCTGATACAATAAACATTCACATCTACGGTGAATAAACATTTTTACTGGAAGAGACTTGGAGAAACGAATGACCACTTCTGTCATCCTGATAAATTCTGTCAAGGAAATGCCCTCACCAAATACCACTGGATAAAAAATAAGTTCCTTCTCAGAAAATATTCAGAGTGGTTCTGTCACTTCTCTGGCAGTTCAGTTCAGACCAGTTTTTGCTAACAGGAAGCAGTAGCTTTCAGAATTGGGTAGGAATGATTTCAAACTAAGACTGCCCTTAGAAAATGATTATGGAGGTGTAATATGACTAGTTGCATCTCATTTCCTGAGGTTTCAAATTCACTACCTTTTCAATGTTGTCTTTGTTGTTCTGAAGTAGCCTGCCTAGATTAGGTTTTGGGGAAGAATGAAAAGGGCTTATTTTCATGTGTAGTTTTATGATATAACTAAGCTGATTTGATTGCTAGATTCAACTGAAAGTGACAGTGATAAGAAGACATACACTTTTCCTGCTTTCTGTTGGTTTTTTTGATTTTGGTTTTGCTTTTGCTTTTTTTGTTGTTGTTGTTGTTTTAGGTTTTTGTTCAGTATTTACTTGACACTGCAGATCTGGTTCAGATTGTTGAACTGGAAGAAAATTAACCCTATTGAAAGAAAAAGGGATCAGAGAGCTGACAGGCAGAAGAAAGGGAAAGGAAGGGGAGGGAAGGGAAGATGGAAGAGGCATGAGCCTTGTTGGTGGCTAACAGAGAAATCAAACAGTTCACACAACTGGTGCACATGTCCAAAAGCCTGAGTAGGCCACCATTGCGTTGCCTACCAGAACAGCTTCCTGTGGCGCTGAGAATGAAGACAGAGCTTCCCACTCTTGGTGAGGCTGTGCATTGACTGGCAGCCTGACATCCTACCAACTCATTCCACTTCCTCTCATGTATTTTCTACCTTGGAAAGTCTTCTGGAATTCCCACAAAACTTAATGTAACTATTGGCAGTGGTGAGGAACAACAAAGTGACTTAGTTCCTTGGCCTCAAAACAGTACACATCTTACTTTGCTTCCACTGCTAAGAAACCTGGACCTGGTTGCGAACAAAAGCAATTATACTGATTTGGAATGAAAAGGCATTTAAAGCTCTTTTGACACAGCAGCACAAAGGGAGAGGGTCAGTCTTTCCAAGATTTGAAAATGTTCCCTTCTTTGCTTTCCCTTGCCATTTGTGAAAGAGACTTGAGAGAACCTCTAATGCTAATGATCGCTGAGGAACTCTCTTTGTTAAGAAGATTTCCATAATGCATATTTCTTCTGAGGTGTCTGTGCCATGACGTGATTCCTTCTGCCAGCTCAAGCGTGTCCTCTATCCATGTTCAGAGGCAGAAATCAATGGTAAAGCATGCTGAGTGAGTATAATGGAAGCATTCTTAGCCTCCACAGTCACTGAGAGCTCACTCATTGTTGAGCCATTGAAGAAGAGTCCAGTCCAAAAAAACCCAACATGGTATCTGGCGAAGGAGACTTTTCTTACATTAACTTTGAAAGCAGCAAAAGATAGATCAGAATGTATACCTGGGTGGAGAAGAGACTCTTTCAGATTTTTTCTTATATAAGGCAGGAATATATGAACTACTACAAGGTATTGTACTCTAACCTCCTCTCTGCTTCCTTACCTGATGTCACGAAAGCCAAGTGAACTCCAAGACATGGATAAATAATGTGCCTTTATTTTCTAATATGTAAGCTGCAATGGAATCTGTAGCACATTATTTTAACCACCACAGAAACTAATATTAATTGCAAATAACTCCAAAAATATGTGAATCAAAGTTTGTTCTATTCTGACTCAGGAAGCAAAGGAAATCTGCTCACAATACTAGTCTTTGTTTCCCTTGCAGCAAAACATACTTGCATTAGTCATTTACGGTATTAAGAAACATTGATAATTGCCTTTTATAGTTTTTCAGGCATCACAATTTAGTACACCTATAATTGAAAAGGTGGATTTTGCAATCAAAAAGTAGAATACAGAGAGTGTTGCTATGCAAAAGTGAAGCATTTCCTCTTTCTTTAGCTTATTAATTTTCAAATAATGCTTTAGGGTTTGTTGTGATAGTTCTTTACAAGGTAGTAAATATATAACTAAACAGACTGTCTAGGCTGAAAACTAATTACCATTAGAAACTGAAGCATTTGGGCTTGTTGTTTCTGCAAATCAAACAACTCTGAATACAATCACCATATTAAATAAAATGTTCAGTGAACCATGAAGCTCTTCGCAAATCTGGACTATGTTTTAAGAAGCCCTTTTTTCAGTTGTTGTATGCATGTCATTGCATGCCAAATAGTTGAAATATTAAAATATATTTATGTTGGAAGGTGGGAAGAAAAATGAAAAAATTGTGTTAAAACACAGTTTTGGAAGTTTTTAAAAGTTACCAGGTAGGAAGGAAATGTGGAAAAGGAAGTGTATAACTTGAACTTAAAGCTTTTACATGTGTACAGAAATGGTGATGGGGAGACATACCATGACCATGCTCTCCTATTCCCCTGTTCTGTGGACAGATATCATGAGGATAGTAAAGCTGTAATAAGGAGTATTTGTTACGTGTGTCTTAGAACTATAGTGAAGTTTAATACATTAGCATTTCTAAACCCTTCCCTTATATGGCTAATAAATAGTGAGGTTCTTAATGCTAATTATAGGCAGTTTATCAAAAAAATAAAAGAAGCAGATTTTTATTTCCAGAGTGGAGTTTATTTAAAAGCAATAGCCAGGGAGCAAACAACAGGTATATAAGGGGATGACCCTTCTGTTCAAAAATTAAAAGAAAAAAGAAGAAAAACAAAAAAGTCACAGAGAAGTAAACCACAAACATCCCATACCAGCAAAGCATGTAAGGGGTGAGGGTAGAAGTAAGATTGGGTTTTGGAATTGTTCTTCAGACTAATTGCCTGGTATGCTGCCTGTGTTTCTGTCAAAAAACATGAAAGGAAAGTGCTGACTGATTATATATATTGGAATATCAAATTAGGACATACATTCTGAAATATATGGAGAGAATAAACTACACAGATAATAAGGCTGCATTTTTATCAAGGCTTTCTGGTGATGACACAAACCATGTAAGGGAGCTCAAGTATTTTTACACAGTGGCTGTCATCTGATAGCTGAAACAAAATATAAGTCTATGTACAAATAAAAAGAGGGGGGGGAAAAAAGCAAAATGAGAAAACAGCTTTGGATACCCACAAAGATAGCAGTGGTACAGAATTGCATGAAAATTTATGATCATAATTCAGCCCAGTCTGTTTGACCATCAAAGGCCATAATAAATTACATCTGTTGCTTTGTAGCACCTATAGTGGTTAAGAAAGTAAAACAATTTAAATGTATTACCTCTTCTTTTCACACACTCCGGCCCACATGCCTCTATCCAAGCACAGTGATTTGTTTGTTTGGCTTTGTTAGAGTCTAATTAAGATTGGAATTTGATGAGTGCTCATTGAATAGAATTCATTCTGGATAAAATAAAGTAGCAATACTTATTTGTGAAGAAAAATAATTGGAGGACTGCACGGAAGGATTAACTCCTTTGACTAAAGCCACACACTCACCCTCTGGTACCAGGTTTCCAGACTGAATATTGCTTGAGTCTGCAGCTGTTTCAAAATGTTTGGACAGGAAAAAGTAAGTGCTATAATTATGGGGAATGTGTGCTGTATTCATTAGACAAGACAAGAAGTCGAATCATTGTTTAATGCAAAAACTTGACTCTCTATTAGCTATCGAGTGTTGATAAGCACACACACACCCCACACACCCCTTCCTTCTTTTTCTGGTTCCCTATTCCACAAAACAGCTGCAGTCTCTGGGAACTGAAGGCCAGATTTCCCGAAGAGCTGACAACTCTTAAACACAGCTTTTCAGCACCCATTAGCTCTAATCAGAGGTACAGATCTCCTCCAAAAACATATAGGAAGTCCAAGCTAGTTCTCCAAGGTCAGAGACAGGGCAACCTCATTACTGTGTAAATTAGAGGAGCATAGCATTTTGAAACATCTCACAGAAAAAAAGATTCAAATGAACTCCAGCTTGTGTGATGGGAAGAAAAGAGGATAGAACAAACAAAAAAAAACCCCTTGAGCAGGCAGACTGGAAGATGGCATCAGCAACTGAAGAATGCAAACAATTCCTTGATATGCTTATCTTAAAAATATACTGTCTAGATACAGTGATTGCCATTTTATAACACCCAGTTCTCCACTGTTTTGACTTTCCAATCTCCCTTGTGTTTTGTAATAGATATTATCATTAAAAATGCCTCTGATTAACTGATGAACAATTTTAAAAAATGTATTGTACTGGTTGTCCCTTTGGAAAACATAGTTGTTTTTTTCCTTGTAACTTTCCCTAAACTAATCATTTAAAAGATCATTTAAAAAATCAAAGTATGGTGCCAGATTAAACGTGTGAAAGCAAAAATATAGAGATGAATCAAATGTATGCATTTATAAATTAAAATTAAGATGGGTGGAAGGATAATAAGGGATTCAGGTCCCTAACTGCTTTTCAATATTCGTCTTCCATTCTGCTATTTTTAGATAATAGTTTGTTTAAGAAACACTAATGTTAGAAGTGGACACCATAACATCCAACAGTTGATGAGTCTGGACATGAGAAGAATGAGTCTTAACTGACTTTACTGAGTTAATCTTTCTGTTGGCATAGTAATACTTTCTAGTCATTAAGGGCACGATTTGCAAAGACATTTTTAACTTCTGGAATTTGTTTAAATATTTATTTTAATGAAATCACAATGAAAATATATTTCCTGCTTGAAACAAAGCCTTTTCAGAATGCCAGGACTCACAAGAAGGCACGACTGGATTTTGTGACAGCTGAAATCTGTACAGTAGATGTTCAATAAATTGAGACATTTTATACTAAGTTTTGCAGATTAATATTTTTCCAGTGGTGACATATGTATTGGAAAAAAATCTTTTCAAAATGAGGTCACTGCTTTAAAAATGTAAGAAACATTGTCAAATTTAAAATGCTCTTTTAGAGAAGAATTCAGTAACTGCACGTTAAGAGTGCCTTAATGTCTGCGACAAGCAAAACATCTGCTTCAGCAGCGGAAATGGAAAGTTAATACTTCAGATAAGCAAAAGAGGTTTTGAAAAAGAAGAAAGGAAAAAAAACCCAACCTTGCTATAAACCTTACCCAAAACTCACATGAATTCTTCTTTGATCAAGGTAGCTCAAATGGAACAAATAACTCCCTCTTCCAATTAGTTTCATATCCTCTAGTCCTATTAGCTTTCTCTCCCCACCCTTGTTTTCACTAGATTTCTTGGTTTTCTCTTTATTCTGCCCTGGGAGGGAGAAGACTGAAACCAGTGTGTGCTGTGACCTGGCCCCACACATCCCCACAGCAGGCTTAGAGTATCCCATAGGGGGTGTGTGCTCGGTTCAAAGCTGCAGTTGCCTCCAGATTGCACCTGACCTTGTGCTCTGCGATCCTGGGCATCTCTCTTGCTGTACTGCCCCCCTAACACCACCCAAAAGCCACAAGAGAAGATATCAGATTATTTGGGTGTGTCATATCCTCTTTACACTGCTGGTAAGCACATACTGGGAGGCTTTTCTGCACCCATGACTAATATCGGTCCAACCTTTTGCCCCTAACCTTGCCCCAAAGTTTGTTTATGTAAAACAGAGAGTACGCTTGTACCCAAACAACCCATCTCAGAGCCACATGAGAAAAACACTATCATTGTACTCTGTCAGTATGCCTGACAATTTTTCCTGGGTGAATGTCTTTATTTTGCTGCCTTCTGCTTTTGCTTTACTAAGACTGGACTGGGATATAAAGATTTGCAGTTGTTCCGGTGTTACCTGCATCCAAGTCCAAGAAGATGGAAACTGCAACACCATCATAAGGGTGTTCATTTAGGATATGTGACGCTTGCTGAACCTGCATGAAATACTTTGCCAGCTGGCAGCATGGAAAAAGTGGAAGGGAAAGAAATTAAAGACTCAGGTGGAACAGTTGTATATGCAGGTATAATATCGATGTTCCCATCGCCAACAAAGGTGATATATTATAGGACAGGCAATATGATTTTGACAAGACAAAAGCAATAAGGTAAGAGAAAGCAAAGGCAGAGAGAAAGTGGAGAACTGAGGGGTGAAAAAGACTTTCTGAGAAAGTCTATAACAACTCAAAGTTTAGAGAATCAAGGTACATACATGGATGAATGCAAATTTCTTTCTAGAACATTTTCATTCTTCATGTTTGTCTAAATAAAACATTAAAAGGCAAAAATTTCTGCAACATTTTTCTTCATACCGTAAAAGCAAAGTAAAAATTCTTGTAAAATTTCTCCTGTGTTTAAGCCCAGCAAAACTAGTTAAATATTAACTTGCATCAGAGGCAGGAGAGTACCTAATTTATAGCTGTAAAGGTTATGCGATTCTAGTCACTAAAATACAAAACCAAAGCAATTATAAGGCCTTTGCATTTAAAATTATACAAATATATAACACTATAGTTAAAATGCAAGTACACATCTCACACACTATGGATCGTAAACTACAATTCCTCTTGTATTGGAAATTCATAACATACTTTCTTTAGCTATTGGGTTTCAAAATGAGGTCATATAATGTGAAATGGATTTTTTTATACAATCAAGTGCTTAAAAGCTGTATTATATATACTTCCAGATTGTTTGTTTCTTTAGAATCAATTATACTCTAAAAGTTGGTCTATGAGAAAACACTTAAACTCTTCATACACTGTATAGTGTGCTTGTTGCTATGTAAAAATTATAATAATAAAGGTAAAAAGTCTTAGCAGGTTTGAACTAAACATTGTAAATTTTTCATGTCAGCTCCCATATTAATGTGAGGCAGCTATAGAATTTTTTCAGCAAAAACCTATTCATGTTTCTGAGTAGCAATTACTGTTGTTACTGCCATTAATGAATCAACAGAGACATCTGGGACTGGTGGCTGACCTGCTGCCTCGAAAATTTGGAAATGGTATGGAAATAACACTTGAAAGCCATTTTGAAAGGTTTTCTATCATCTCTTCCTGTCTTCTATGGTAGGAAGCAGACTGAAAGGAAGACACTTAAAAATAGGCATCACTCTGTAGGTAACTATACAGACAAGGGAAGAGAACAGCAGTAGCTTGAATGCCAGTGGATAGTGTAATGTTAAATGCTGTGGTTTAGCTCTCCTGGGCTTTCTAAGGCCAGGTTGGATGGGGCTCTGAGCAACCTGGTTTAGTGGAAGGTCTCCCTGCCCATGGCAGGGGGATTGGAATGAGATGATTTCTAAGGTCCCTTCCAACCCAAACCATTATATTGTTCTGTACAGGGATGTCATGGGTTTCTCGTAGATCCTGTGTCATGTGTACAAGCAAGTATCCTAAACATATGAGTAGGTCATAGGTCTGTAAACTGAACATTACATCCCAGGCATCTAAACTCCCTTTATAGTCAGCAGAGATGGAGAGCAGGATTTGGCTGTGGAAAGACAGGTATAAGGGGTTAGCTCAACTCCAACAGGGTATCCCACTTGCTGTCCTTTGGAGTCTTTGGAGGGACACAGTAAAATGCTTTATGTGCCATGCAGACGTCTTGGATGATATATATCATTTCACTTTTTGATGTCTTCACTTATGTATCCTAACTTGGAGACTGGACTATGCTTTCTGTTTTGATTCTAGAAAATGTGAACATTGAGCTTGCTGAAGTTAGAAGTTCAAAACTGCGTCATGGAGCAGACACAGAAAAACTTTCCTCACAAAGTTTCCTGAAGAGGATATTCTCTCTGCTCCCACAGTTCTGCTGGGAACAAGATAATGGAAACTGGAGACTGAGAGCTAGAGCTTGTCTTAGAGGCCAGATATCACTGAACATCTGTTATATCATAAAAAGAAATGAGAAAAGGTTGCAATATATAGACAATTTCTGGAGTATTTAGCAATAGTTTTGTCAAGTATATGCTCAACTAATGTCTTAATATGTCTACATATTGCTTTCTGTGTGATTAAAGAGGCTGTGTTTCAGAAATGTGACTGTCTGCACTTCCAAAAAAGATGTAAATTATACAGAGATTTTTTTCTCAGCAATCATGTGCTATTCAACTAATTATGCTTATAATTTTAAAATTAGGTAAGCAAAATGTGAAAATTTTGTTTCTGGAGGTCTTCAAAGACCTCCCTCTATTTACATGGAAGTTGGGCTTCATTCCATTGCCCAAGCACAAGTATATAATGACACTTTTGATGTTGTGGAGTATCCTTTTTTGGATAATCTGTGCTCCAGAAGAGTGGGAAATCTCCCATGATCCCTGTGTCAGATTTGCCAAATCTTCGCTCATCAGCCAATTTGGTAACATATATGAAATCATATTTCAAAAAGGGCAGAAGACACTAGACAGAGAGAGAAGAAAAAAGGAGTGAGAAACAGCAGGGGGAACACCAAGGTCAGAAGAAAAGGTGCTGGAGTAGATATTCCCACTGCAGCCAGTGGAAGACACCAGAGTGGTCTGTTCAGATGGATGTTCCTGAAGGAATCACAGCCTCTGAGGAACCCTTGCCAGCACAGGGGAAAGTGTGAGGAGGCAGGAGCAGCAGAGAACAGCTCTTATGTACTGATCATCTCCCCTTGTTTCTTGGGAAGTAAAGTTGAGGTTGGGAAAGGGGGTAGGAAAGGTATTGTGTTAATGTTTATCTTGTTATTTCCCACTATCTAAATTAATGGTAACATTTTTAAAAATTCTAATTGGCAATAAAATAAGTTAATTTTCCCAGGTCAAGTCTGTTTTTTCCATGACTGTAATTGGTAAGTGATCTCCCTGCCTTTATCTTGACTCACAAGTTTATCATTCCTGTTCTTATTATTTTTTCCCCACCTTCATACCAGTGAATTGTGGGAATAATCAGGCTGTTGGGTGGTGTTTGCCTGTTAGCCAGGGCTAATTGACTATTTCCCTCCAAAGCAAAAATATCAGTGTAATTCAGGGTAGTATTGCTGCAGCAGTGATTCCAAAAGATACCAGACGTTAGTCGGCATCTGTTTTGATGTCTTCTGTCACCTAAAGAGCTTTGCACTCTCAAATACTGCACATACTTCTACGCTGTGCTTTAGGGCACCCAACACAACTTTAGTTTCAGATGATGCATGAATTGCAGCATATTACTTAATGTGTTTTTTTAACTGAAATACATCCCTAAAAAGTAAAAATTGTATCTTAGGTCTGCAGGAGAAAGTACATGAGGCTCAGAGGAGACCCATGATCAAATGCTGTTTAGTGAGGATGTGGCCAGTCACTTCTAGCTGGGACTGAAATTAAGCAGGCTAGACATAAACCACTGTATTTCAGTAGTCTGGATACCAAGAGTGACTACAGGAAATACATTTTACAGTAGACACATAGAGTAACTGGAACAAAAGAATAAACATTTCATCAGTGAATAGAGCACGGGTGATAAGTAAGCAAGAAGAGTAGTATTTATTACAACAGACAGCAAAAAAAAACCCACTAAGCATTTGAAAACATATAGAGCAGCATGCCACACACATCAGATTCCAAACCATAATGCTAAACAAAGTTATGTTGAATAGTGCAACATTCCAGCAAAGGAAGAGAGCACTGAAGGCAAAGATGACTTTACAGCTGCTTCCAAGCTGTTACTGACAGAATACCAGAATACAGCTCATTTCTTTGGGATGAATGACTTCAATATTGAGATACAAAGCAAGAAACATGGAAAAGACAGTGCAAGAGGAAAACTGAGATGAGGAATCATCAACCAAAATGATGACAGTCTGACATACTGTTCTCCAAATTTTCATAGAAAAAATTTTCAGAGACAAGAAGAAAAATTTGACCACAACTGCACCACCTGAAGACAGGTCATGTGTGGCTATGATACAACAGCATGCCAGGCAGCAGGGGTCAATGGTGACTGCAACCAGCGCTCTGCCAAACTAAAAATAAAACAAAGCAAGATACCCTCTGATTAGCAAGTGACAAAGATCAACAGTGCAAAACTGAAAACAAGAGGGTCGTATAAGGAATTCCAACATGGCCCTAAGAATAGACTGACACTAGTATATCATAGAAAGGAAGCTCAAATGAAAGAAAAAAGGGAAGGACGCAGACTCAATGTGATTCAGTTCATCCATCTCAACTGGGTATCAGTATACTCACAGCAAAGATGGAAATGTGGTGCCTAAATGAGTGAAAAACAATTGAAGAGCTAAGGAATACGTGGCATAGTACAATAAACTGTGAAACCATTTAGTATTTTTAACCAAGCAATGTTTAAAATGAGACAATCAAATGAAAAGGAGGAAAATTCTCATTGCTGAAACAGAAGAGATGGGGGGATTCTTTAAAGGGAATAATTAATAACACCTCCTTATCTCAAGCACAGTTTTATATATAATATCTGAAAACAAAAATCTAATCCCACCCCATCAGGATTTCAGGACAAGTTACAAACAAGAAGCTGACAAAGAACAAAGCAGTAGGATATAAAACCACAGCAGAAGAACTGGAAGTATTTGACTCTCTTCCCTGATGAAACTGATAAATGTACTTAATGAAATCTAGGAAGGCAGAAAGAAAAAGCCTTTCTGAATAATAGAAATAAAGAAACTGGGTAGGTTATTGTGAAAGAGTGACCTCATTGACTTCAACAACTGGAGACAGCTTGTGCTGCTCCTCATAGCAAAAATAATTTCCAGTGTGATACAACACATCAGTAAGTATACACAACTTACAAAAGCAGACAAATTCTGTTTGATAAATAGAAGATTAGGTCAACTACTTTTCCCTTAAACAGTACTCTTCATCCTCAGGATGAGTCAACAGTACTTCCAAAAAAAGGTCAATATTATCCACAAACCGCACCCCCCCCAAAAAAAAAAAAAAAAACCTAGTGAAAAAGAGCTTGAACCAAAAAAAAAAAAACAAACAGCTAAACCAAAAAAAATCTTTTTTCAGCTCTTATGACAGAACGTTACATGCTAGTAGACAAAAACATCAGAGAAAGTGAAAACCCCAATGAATGAGGTATTTCTGATTAAATGCGATACTGGATTACTCTGACTCTAGAAATATAAATGGAAAGACCAGAAGTATGGAAGCCCCGACCCAGTCAGCAAACGCTACCAGTTTTTCACAAGGAGAAGACTTTTCTTAATCCCCACGGAGTTACAAAAAATATAGTTCTACTTAATTTTTATAACTTCAAACTCAAACCCTGCCAGAAGTACTTAAATGATATAACACAAATACGTAATTGCATTACAAAATAAAAGTTCAGTAACTACAGAATTTCTATTGCTTTCTGATAAATACATCAAAAAAGATAGATAAGAACCTGTGCAGATCCATTTTTTGTATCTTATAAATAAACATTCCAAGACCACATCTATAGAAACTGAAATAGAATTACTATTTTCTATTACCAAATAGTCACCACTTCAATGATTTCTCTGTGTGCTCAATACCACTACAAAAGGTTGGTGGCTACAACTCGAAATAGAGTGCTAAGAATTCACTGAAAAAATACAGTTGAGAATCTGAAACAGTTCTGGCATTATGTTGCTTGAAGGCTTCTATTCAGCATGGGAATTATTAAAGCTAGTCACATACTTAAAAACAAGTTTATGGACAAATGTGCTAGGCACCAAAGTTTAGTCACATCTTTTTTTATTAAGGTTCCACAACGGGCAGTGCATATGTATCTGTGAGATCAGCAGATTGCTGTATTATGTACAAGTCTTAAATATCTAAGAAAAATTAAGTTGATAGAAATCTCAGAGGTCACTTAAAGTGCACAAGAAAGCTTTGAGTAAGTAGGCTTTACCACCTAAAGCTTTGTTCCTATTTTGTCTGGATGAGTATACTGCTTACTCTCAAACTGTTGAACCTTTGGGAGGAAATGGGCAACACTGGGGAAAGATTCCAAAGGGAATGCTATGTATTACTGACATCAGCATAAGGATGAAATTGGCAGGACATCCCTCAAAGAGTAGAAACAGAGGCCCAAAAGAAGTATTGAGGTTTCAAGAAGATTATAGTTTAAGAAGGCACACTCTACTATGGATGTGAAGTGGATGCATCGTATTTAACAAATGCAAAAGGAAATGAAGTTGAAATCAGTATTGAATATCAGACAGAGAGTAGTAACCTGGCTTTCATACCTATTCAACCAATTTCTTAGCTGGCAAAAAGCAATGTTACTTGGTTTACTCAGGAGGAGCCTGGAGGTTCACAGCAGCTAGGGATTCAGCCCCTGGTACACTTTGATGTGTTTTGTTTGAATTAGAAAAAGAATCAAGAAAGAGGTTTGACTACTAGTAGGGACTTCAGTAATAAAAGGATGGACATAGAGACAGAGAAATAATTGCATGGTAATTACTCTGTAACACTTGTTGGGCTACACACTCTTGATCTTCTGTAGCTAGTCAAGAAAGAAGGCATTCCAGTAGCAATGCAATCAGAGGGCATTAGAAGACATTAGTAGTAAATTAACAAAAGGCTGAAATGCCTTTAAATTAATAAATACATCGCTGACACTTTTATATGGTTAGTTATGGATGCTACAATAAAAGTCTCCAAGGTTTGACCTGATAGCTCATTTTTTATCATGGGGATGGGTTATGGGATGGGAGCAGGTTATGAGAATCACCTACTGTTTATTTACTCAACTGCAGCAAAAAAAATTTTAAAACCCATCTCTATGTGTACTTGAAAAACTGTAATATATTCATTTAATGTAGACACTAATATGTTTGTGGGCATCATCATCAGGAAGAGTAGATTTAATCATTAAGACCACCTAACCAATGTCCAAGTCCATGTGACTGTACAAAACTTGTGGAAGCTTACAGAGAGAATTAAAAAAATCTAGACTTGGGTAAAAATTCCATTACAGATACTGTGCAATGACTGACCAGTAAAATCAGAACAATTATCCAAGCCCTGAAAATGCATGCACTCCAGAATAGCCTTATGCATCAACAGTCAGTGGGCCTGCTTTCATGTGTAAAATTACTCTAGTGTATAAATTTTTCAGGATCGGGGCCAAGGAATATAATGCCAGACAGCAGAGCCCAAAGACAGTTGGCAGCCATTCAGGAAAAGTACTGGGGGTAGAGGTATCACAGCTGTGGACAGTTGAATAAAATTAATGAAACTATACAAATGAAAGATTAAAAAAACCCAGATATTTCAGACTTTACACAATGCCACTCTACTTTTACAGTTTGTATGACCTTAAGCTGGAAAGAAAGGGTCAAGCCATTTACAGGAATAGGAAATAATCTGGATTTGGCTAATGGGAAGAAAATAAAAAGGGACAAAAAGGAAGAAAAGAGGAAAAAGACATCAGAAAATCAGAAATTGTGTGTTTAGATTTACCATAGCTTTTTCCAAGTCAAAGATGATTATGACTCTTTAAAAATAGAAGAAATTTGGTCACTGAGGAAGCATTTAAAATGTCACTTTGTTCACAGCAACTAAAAGATGGCACAATAAACAGCAAAAGTGGATACAAAGAAATGACCAGTGATAGAATTAAGAAAAGAAGATTAAATATTAATTGGGTACCTTAAATGAAAGAGAAACTTGACATATTTACAGTCCACATGTGATAGAGGCCTGTCTCAGATCACCTAGGATGTTTTTCACAATATCAGCTTAGAGGCTATAGTTAAGGTTTTCTGAATCTCTGCACTGAATATGCATACTGCTCTTCACTGACTGTATAAGGAGACCAGGCTCCTACCTCTGACACATAAACTATCTAAAGATAGGTTGTGTGAGTACTGTCTGGAAGCAGCTGCCATAGAATAACTGGCAGCCTCTAGTAGTAAATAAAAATCTAAAAGAAAAAAACTTACAGGAAAAAATGACAAAAGAATACAATGCTTGAAAAACATTGCTTTTCATGTTTATTATATATCTTCCAGAAGATACAATAGTATCTTTGCAACTGCAAATACAATCTTATAAAAGGACCAGGAAGGTTCAATGAAATAAACTAGAAGGATCCAGCTTGCATGTTTAAACACAGGCAAGATGACTAGTAAAAGGAAAAAATACCCTTGGATATTTGTCCTATGTTTAGTTAAAGAGTTGGATAGTGCCAAGAAAGACTTCTAAGAAACCTACCCTGAGGTAACTTTCAGACCTCAGGATAGCTATTCAAATATAACCATGGACTTCTGTTGAAGATGCAACAATTAAGCAGGGTAAGACAGTGTTTACTCCAGGGATATTACAGTGTAAATGTGCTTTATGTCAGGGGAAAAGAATGTCATTTGACCTGTGAAGGACATTCACATAGAATGGCAGCATCTACAAGAATTTCCCCATTGAGTTAGGATCCCCACTTTTGTCCTCTATGTTGCATTCATTTTGGCTGTGAGAGAAGGTAAAGTGAATACCCTGCTAAGTGTCAGATCTGATTCACAGGGTAAGCAACAGGATGTGAAGAGGGCACACCAAAAGTCCACAAAGCTCCATAATCTCAGTCGTTCCCTAAACGTTTATTTATGTAAATAGACTTGGAGGCATGCCCTGAAGATCAAAAAGTAGCGTAGAGAAATTACTTCTCTTAAACGGGACTGGGAGGTTCAACACTATTTGACAGATTGAAGGAAAAAAGCTTACTGATTCAGATAATACTTAAAACAAAGCATTAATCTGATGTTTACATGGTTCAAATATGGGATACATCTCTCATACAAGCATTTCCTACAGTGGGTAAAGAAAGGAACAAGCTCTCTTTGACCAGAACCTCTGATTAGGAAAGGCAATGTCGTAGGTTTACATTGTCCTTTTCCTTCAATCCTCCTTCAGAAAAGCAGTCAGGCTTGATGTTATGGACTAGGAAAATGTACCCTTACTGATGATCTAGACAAGAAAAAAAAGTCTCAAACACCTTTGCCAATCCATAGCTTTAAAAACTTCCTATCCTCAACTTTTCTACAGGTGACCATAGCCCACCCTTCTCTTTAGAGTCACCTTAGTAAGTAGGCTGCATATTTAGAGTCTATATATAAAATAGACTGCACATTTACAGCACTGATCTTCACTTTCTAAACTATGGTTTAGTCAAGTATTTTGTAGTAATCAACATATATAGCACATTAACTACTAGAACTACATTCTGGTTCTTTGACTCTCCAGTAAAGTCAGACAGAGGATAAAACATATTTCTGAGGGGTTTGCCCACTCCATGCTGCAGTTCATTACATAGTAATGCAGGGTGCTATATGCAAAGCAATTGTTACTCCAGAAGTATGGGTATATATAAATTTTAAAAATAAAAAGAAAAGGTGACAGGGAGAGAGAAAATCAAGATAACAGGAACTGCAGGTCATCCTCACAGATTATAAAAATGAGGCCTAAAAAAATAATTAATAATGAGCAATGAACTACATCTAGTGTTGAATTTCCTGTGTCTCTCTGGGCTGGCATTAGTTGCCATTATAAATGGAGGGAAGAATTCCCAAAATAATTGCAAATAGCTGCTAGAGATTCTGCACACCAGTTAAAGTGTGTCTGTGGGCATGCTAACTAAGGTAATTTCTCAGAAAGCAATATGCAAGTTGTCTGGGACAGTTAATGAATCTGCTCTGTGGTAAACTTTTTAGTACATGCTACAGAGACTCTTTAAGCATGTTGCTTTCAGAATTCTATTATTTCTATAAAGTTCCTTTGACTGAAATTCATATTTCTTTTTATTCAGGAGATTCTTGCAGAGCAGTTTTCACTGTGCTACATAGCTTTGGGGCAGCTTATTGCAAAACTTCTACTTGTTACCTGTAGTTGAGAGTATTGATTTCTGCTTTATTTTAAAGCATAGGGGTTTTGTGGGTTTTTTTGCACTGTTTCATGTTTACATAATATTTAATCTGTAGTGCCTCTCAGAGAGCCAGAGTGCTAAGAAGTTACTTTCTTCTGTCACATTCTGCAAATATTAAACTCCAGCTCCCCATCATCATTTACAGCCTGTCCCCTACAGAGGGCACCTTTGTCTTATTGGAATTGCTTCTGTGAAAAAGATAATCGCTGGTTATCAGAGAAATAACTGAGCCTTAAAGAGAGCTCAGACTTCTCACAGACACAAGGACCTTGCTTGCCTAGTCTTTTTAATTAACCAAGTTTTGTACTGTTACTCAGCAGCAAGCAATAATGTTTCTTTCTGCATTATTATAGTGTCCCCCAAGAAGCGAGGCGATGAACTGAAGATTGCTAGAATTTACATGAGAGGTCAATGAGTGCTGAGGCAAATTAAAGAGCATAAGTTTAGGGGTTTTTTCTTTCCATCAGTAATTGAGGGATTTGTCATTAAAAAGTGTTTCTGAGATGAGAACTAAAAACATTGTCTGCGGGAAAACAAGCTGCAGAAAGTCAACCATTTCCCAAATAAATCTTTCTAACAGACCTCCAATTAGTAATTGCTATCTGAAAGCTGTTCAAGTGGAAGACAGTAAGATTTTATTCTCCTTTGTAGGATTAGATTATCAAAACTGACCCTGAAATTTTTATTTGGGAAAAATATCAATTGACTGCAAGACTGAGTCAAAAAGTAATTTTCCTCCTGATTTTTTTGGTATGCTATTATTTATGAAGTGTCATGTATATCATTCATAGTATCTGCTGGTTCTGAATAAAACTAGAAATACTTTTCTTCTCAATACGGTTTTTCAGCTCAATCTGTAACACTGTCTTCCTTTACAGGCCACTTCACTAATGTGTTAAGACAGATGCAAACATCATTGATTTGTAAATGGCAAAGTGAAAATTCTAAAGAATAATCTTTCCCCTGTTATTTTATATACATCTGACTATTCAAGACAAGCTACAGCTGTAAAAAGAAGTATAAGACATTGTATTTATGTGACTCCCAAACAGGCCAATACCGTGTTAGTTCATATCAACTGGGGGAAAACACACAAATAAATGCATTGGTCCCTTTGCATAATGCTTTTTTATGGTGTTCCTATCAATAAAAGTTACAAATAGCCCTATAAATTTAACAGCAGGCAACCTGTTGCAAGAAGACTCTAACTTCCCCAGGCTGGTTTCTGGGACTGACGTTGAGTGTAAAGAATCTAACATAAAACCCAGCAAGGAATGTGCCCTGCCTTCCCTAACATTTTTCTAGAAGACTCTTATAGAAAATGCATTCATGTTTACATTTTCAGCTTCAAATACCCAGCACAAAAGCATAAGAACACAAAAACCTGAATCTCTAGTCTAGGCTGCTAAATTAATTAAGCAGGACCCGTATTCATGAGTAATACTTTAATGCCATTGGAAAACTGTTTAAGGGAGCATTTTAGCAAGCTCCTCCTGTGTTATTATTTTACTTCCTTTTTCTTTTCTAATTATAAACCAAAGCTGGATTCCTCACTAATGAAGGAAACTTTTTTTTTTTAAGATTTCATTTCTAGAAGTCAATAGGAATGTTGCCCATGTAAAGATTGCAAGACCAAGAGCTTGTACCTATAAAAACATCCAATGTGAATATATGTTTTAAGACAGTTACTGTAATATAAAACAGTTCAAGCTACATTTGCACTAGTGCCAGGAATGTTCCATGGAACATGATGGTCTACACTGTAAAACTCTTTGAATTGCCCTCGGCACACTTTAAGCATCCTAAACCCCAATTCCTAGGTGCAGTTTGAAGGAGAGGGAGGCTGCACATCCCAGAGACCCTTCCCAGCTGGCAGTCTACTACTGCTGCCTTCTTTTGAACAGGAAAAGTTTACAAATAGGCATATGTGCTAGTTGGCTTTATTGCATTCCCAGGCAAGTTTAATTTGCTAGCATAAACCTAGCCTCCAAAACTGTGTTTACAGCAGCCATTATATATCACTGTGTTTAAAAGTATTCAGCTATCAGCTCTTACTTGTAAACTGTATGCTGAATTCTAAGTTTATATCAGTAGGAAACAAAACACTCTAAACAAAACACTTTCTCAATTATATATACTTCTATCTGCATTATTTTCCTTGTAATTGTTTCAGTTTGGTAGGAAAAAAAACCTTAGGGCTGTTAAGAAAATGTTTCATTTGAATATGGCTGTAGATAGAACAGATTACAGCTGAAAGTAAAAGCCACAGAAGAACATTTTAGAAGTATCTAAACTACTGAGGGGTCCCACTTTCAAGAGAGGACACCTTTACCAGCTGAGAACAAAAGGCCTTCATTTTCAGCAAGGGGTACTCCATGATATTGACAGTGAAGGCACTGTAAAACCCCACAGCAGGTGTGGTTGAATTCAGCCCTTAAAATCTTTTCTCAGCAAGATGACGCATTTTCCTTGAGAACTAAGAGACTCCACTTACTTCTCAAGGAAAGTCTTCCTCCTGGTAGTAGCGTATTTGTCAACCGGCCTAAAATTTCCAAGGAAGAACCAGTGAAACCTTAATTATTGCAGACTTCACATTTGATTGCTCACATTCATTGCTGCCATGTAGGAAACCCGGCTTAGTTCTCTTGTCCTGTGGGAACAATAGAAGCTGGATGCATGAAAACTGGTTTCCCACCCTGGAAGTGGCCTGCCCAACTGGTTATTAGCTGTACCATAGAATGCAAATATGGACACAGAAGCACATAGCCTCATTTTAGCTTAACCTTCCTTGAAGGTCCACTTGTGCGAATGTAGTGAACCCAAGCCAAGGCTGTTTGTGTTTAGGCATGGATTCTCTCTTCAAAAAACCCCCAGCAGCTCTGAGATTTGTGCCTCCATCTGCATGGCCAACAACGGAAACCTACTCACTTGGTGAATTGTGTCAGCCTGAGCTTATGTACTAAGGGATTTTGGCACCTACTAAGTCATGAGACAACTGGCAGTACGAGTGTGGAACCTGAGTTTTGTTGTGGATCTAAGTTGCCCTGTCCCTCTTCACGTGTGAAAACAGAACAATCCTCAACTGCCTGAGACTGATCACCAGATAGAAGGGTGTAATTAAGCAAAAGCACGACAATTAAAACTCTTTCTAACCAGCTAGATGAAAGCAATTAAATGGTGGTAGTTCATTTTTCTTGTTTTGAAATTTACATCTTAAGTTTATACTCACATGTTTAGAAGAACAAATTTTAATAAAACAAACTTGCTACTATATACTTCTGACTAAAAAGTATTTTGTGTGGATAAAATTTAATTATTGTAATTCACCTTCTTTTATGTTTACGATTTTCTTAAATTTGTTTCTTACTCCAATGTATTCACTGCTTTTCCCTGAAAATTTCCTTTTCCTTTCAAAGTATAAGGATAAAATGTGGGTCTCTTTTTTTTTACTCTTTTGTGACTCAAATTCTTGCTTTCCAATATTAAGTCCCTACTTACAGAACTACAGCTGCACCCAAAGTTATGAATGTATTGCAGAACTGCTATCTTTATAAGTCTATTTTTATTGGATACATATTCCAAGAATTTACTTGGTATAAGGACTTAAATACATAAGCTTAAAACCCAGTATTCATATTAATAAATTTCAATTGCATGTAAATCACTGAGCACTGAGGAGGAACAGACAACAGCGAATTCAAACAAACAGTCTTAATACAAGTCTTTCACCATTATCCACAACCAGTTCGTCTGTATTATAAGGGAAATTATTTTGGCCCTACTACCCCATTTACCCTACCATAAAGACATAGGAACTTTTTAAAATGCTTTATATCCATGCCAAGTGTTATCCTGTTTTAAAATAAGTGGATGTTTTTTCTTTTTTGGAAATGAGAAAATAGGGAAAATCAGAATCACTGCAAATTATTTTAAACTAGTTTGGTATTTAATGCCTTCCATATTTATGGGTTTGTGTAACAAATTTTTGGCATAGGGAACTATTTAGGTGTATATTTTGGTTCTTATTATTGATGAAGAATGCCCAGCACAAATAAGGGAAAGGTGTGGCTGTCCAGTAGAGGTAGAGAAGAGATACATGTTATTCCTGGTCTGCCTTTCGTCATCCACCAGAGGATTTTAGACCTTGAGCCCAAGGTGCTTGTGAACATATTTGGAGTTTTCCTTCTCTGCTAAACAAGGTCTTAGTATCCTAAGACATTTATACAATGTGAACCAATGGTTTACTGAAAGCTTTTCATGACAGAGTTAGAAGAAGACAGGTCTAGTTCATTGTCACCTACTTGTTCTCCAGTGTGTGTGACATAATCCAAAGCTGCCTCTTACAGCTTTGGGAACCCTTATGGGAAATTATATTATGCTGGATACCATTGTAAGTGCTTGGAACTGACTGGGAACATTAACCTGTAGCCCAATCCACAACAAATAATAAGTAAATACAAGAGACATTCACTGCCATTGCAAAAGTTTATTTTGAGCTTATCTGCTTGGTATCTTCTATCCAGAGGGCTGTTTGTTGCCTTCCTTGCAAAGTTCATCTTCATCTCCACATCAAGGAGATCAGACAATCTCCAAGAAAATCAAAATGCTGCCCAGGAACAGTCTCTCATGTGTATAAAAAAAGTAAACAAAGCCCCAAAACACAACCTCAAAACACCTGAGAAAAGAATGGGTCCTAATGGAAATACCTCACAAATCTTCTGTAGTTTTCAAGTGTTGGGGCGGGGGGGTGAGGGTTATCCAAAGCTCAGAAGTGTGTCTGGTGTTGTTCATGTTTCCCATCAAGGCTTTACAGCCAGGCAGCCCTTCCAGTTCCCTTCACTATGAGTGTGAAGATGCTGCCTGTGAAACACTTGCCCCATTCACACACCTCCTCAGACTGATGGGGAGCAGCAGGGGAAAGACAACTTTTCCATTTCTGCTTTTTCTAAGTTTACACTTAGACAATGGCGAAACAAACCCTTACTTTAGCCACAGATGGGCTTAAACCTTCTTTTGTCCGCACCACATTCCCCAGTTCCGCGCACATTTCCTTTCCCAGAAAGGGTTTCTCCGCGGGGTGCGGAGGGGCGCGGAGGGAGCGCTGCCCCGCCCGCACGGGCACTAGTGGGCGCTGCACTTTCCGTTCCGTTCCTCCCAGCAGCGATATTCCACACTGCATCCAGCCGGGCACCGGGGGCAGCCGGGGCGGCGGAACCACTGCCTTCACGCGAAGGACTCCGTCTGCCTGCGGACTGCACAGCTGTCATTGATGTTACTGTACTTGATTGAAGCTGAACTGGGAGAGGTCACTGGTAACAAGCACGAGGCATGTAGGCAAATTACAGCTTTTATTTATTTATTTTAAATTTGTTAAGCTGTACCCCGTAGAGCTGTACCCCGCGACACAGCTCAGGGCTCAGAATTAAGGTGTCTCTGGCTTTCTTACTCTGTTTTTACTACACAAAACACCCGTGACGTCCCAAAGAAGTACAGCTGAAGCTGTCGGAGAGCTGTGCACGCCACTTTAAAGATGAGCTTCTTTTTGTGTGGCTGGCAACATAACTTTGGTATTTTGTCCAGGCTGGCATGGGGGAGAATTTTCAAAAAACGTCCTCCACTGACACATTTACCTCTTGTTATTTAAGAAAGAAGTGATCTCTTTGGTACTATTGCAAGAGACATGCAAAAAAACCAGCCTGGGCACGTTATAGGAGTCTACTTAGCAACTTTCAGACTTTGTTCCTCTGCTTTGCTACCTAAATACAGTAGACAGAAATGGGAGATAACGCTCCCATGTCAGTGAAGAGATCAGTTGCTTGCCTATTCTCGTTTATGATAGTGGAAGAAGCACTGGTTTTCCCTAAAGCAGATTTTTTTTTTCCCCAGTAGCCTGATGCATGGAAAGCCAGTGCATTGTCCTCTGACAGCTGATGCTTATCGGGCCGGTGGGGGTATTGTGTTTCAGCTCGTGGCACTGGAAAACCTTGTAACTTTCTTTTGAAGTTAAATGGCTTCATTTTGTTTCCGTGTATGAATAACTCTCCGAAGAAGTACAGTGACCCAAAAGTCGACCCGTTTACAACGCCCGTCCAAGCAATCAGTTCCTGTCTCTCGGGCTGAGCTTTGCCCAAGAAGGTCCCTTCGGAGAAGCAGGCGGGCGAGCAGGAGGAAAGGGGGAGGGAGGCGGAGGCTCCTCAATCAGCCCAAGTTGCATCGTAATTAAATTGTATTTTATCCTACCGAGGCATGCAAAATATCGAGCAAAATACAAGTTTAAGTAATTTGTTTGTACTCTTACCTGTAGGAGTTGGAAATTAACAGCCCCGCTAGTTTACTGTTAAGCCTGGAGAGCGAGAGATTGCTTTGCAAACATTACAGTTATTATGTCTGCAGTTGGTACTCTTTGTATAAATTATTGATCAGCCATCTTATTTTTCTTTCTGCTTAATGGATATTATAGCATAGCCGTTTACACGCTATACTTAAGGTTGTGTCAGCACTTCCATTTATAACATCCCCCTCTTACCCAGAGTTTATAAAATTCCGCTCTGTGCTGAAACTTTTCAAGCAAGGGCTCGGACTTTTAAAAACACTTCCTCTCCCCCACCCCAAAAAACCAATTAATAATGTTTGTCTGGTTGTTTTGAAATAGGAGAATAACAAAGGTTCCCCCCCCTCCATGTTTTCCATTCACTTAAGTGACATGAGGAAGGAGAGGCTGCGTCCCGCAGGCTGTCAGTTCCTATATAAAAAGAAGAAGGCAATGTGCATTTTTTGTTGATGTTATTATTATTGTTAAGGGAAGCAATTAGGGCTAGAGCAGCAGCCGAGCCGCCGCCCTCCGCCCGGCCGGGCGCGGGGGGCCCCATCGCCGCC
>NW_008237609.1:1134658-1139012 GCF_000691975.1 Corvus brachyrhynchos
CACTGAACTCGGGGCCGGCTCCCCGGTGCCAGTGTTCCGATTAGCCTGGCTTCGGAGCGAGGGATAGAGAGGCTGAGCGAACTAATTCTGTAAAGGGGGGAAGGCACGGCAAAGGGCAGCTCAGATTAGATCACCGCTTTAACATAATTTAATGGCAAGGGCTTTGTACTTCATGATTATTGCTCCGAGCGACTCTTCCTACCTGTTGGTAGGTGAATTAGCACGTTGGACTGAAGACCTCTAATGAGAGCCCAAATCTAACTCAAACACCATAGACGGCCCCCCGTCTATCCCAGCCCTCATTTAAAACACGCAGGGAAGTTGGTTATCATTTCCTCCCCGTGCTGCAGCTCTTCTGCTCGGCTGTCAGTTGTCAGGTGAATGTCAGCAGGCAGTGGCCAGCCACTGTTCCATCCATCCATCCATCCATCCATCCATCCATCCATCCATCCCGGGCCAGCCCGGGATGGGAACACGACCCGATCCGTTTCACCATGTGGCTCTGGTAGCAGCAACGTGACCGAGAGGCTCAGATCGACAGAAGGGCTGTTTTAGTTACTGACTTCGAAACGCCTTTTCTGAAGTCAGAACGGCGACTTAAGGAAAAAAAAAAAAGTAAATAAGCAAGTAGCTTAATTGGCGTTTGGTTTTTGCAATTTGCATATATGCACTTGTGCGTGGGTGTGTGTGTGGGGCGTATGTGTGTTTGTGTATGTGTGTCGGATGCAGGCGAGGAGGGAGGGAAGGGATGAGAGGGCTCCCGAGCCGTCGGTGATCGCATCCCTCAGTACAGCGCGTCCTTGGTCGGAGCACCAGTTAGCATCCCCGGGGATAGCACCCATTGCTCGTGGGGATGAAGGGGAAGAATTGAGAGATATTCCCTGGGGCTAAATCCTGCCCCTCTACTCAGGCGGTGAATACCCTCGGAGCCAGTGAGCTGACTCGCGGGAGTAAAGCCGGCAAAAGACGCTCTAGCACTGAAGTGCCGGGGTTAGGCAGGGCGTGTGCGAGCTGCCAAGCCCGCAGCAATTCCCCATCCAGTTCTGTGCTGGGGACGGCCAGCCACTGCTGTCAGCCTTCCGGCTGAGATGTTCACATTAAACACCAGCGCAACCAGGAGCAAGTGCTCCCAGATTCTCGTTTTTAAAGACTTTAAAAGTTATTTTTAATGGCTCCCGCAGTTTTTTCACTTTTATTCTTTCCCCCCTTTTTTTTTTTTTTTTTTTTTGTCAAATACCATTTGTAGTAAACAGAATGTGAAAGCAATCTTGCCATGAATTTTGGATTTTTTTTATGATATATGGTGGACTGTTCAGAAATGTATGCTATTGTTAAAGCTGTTTGTGCCCGGTGTACTAATGTACTGTTTGATTGAGTGAATTAGCAGTCATAACAATCTGGCAGTCTGGCCATAGAAGTGTGCTCAAATTGATTTGTGTTATGGCTGGACTGGAAAATCTAGTGTTAGTTGTTTTTTTGCCCTGGGGCATTGTTTGTACCAAACTCCACTTTTCATTTAATTTTCCAATAGATTTTTGAAAGACCAAAAGGTTTGTGATCAACATTTGCTGCACTTTATTATTATTCAGCTATTAAAAATATCCTATGAGTAATTTCAGGTTCCCCAAAACCTTGCTTTCAATTAGAGTAAACATAATTAGCGTGACGTCGTGCTTGGAATGGCAAATCTCCCTTTGTATCTATTAAGCATGTTATCTACTTGTCCTGTCACTGAAAGGAATCCAGTCTGTATTTGTATTGGACAAGGTTTTGTGCTACTTTGACTATAACACAACAATTAAAAAACCAGCACTGCAGTACCCAGTTTCTTACTACTGGTACAACACTTCTCATCAATCTCAACTGTATTCACAGTGTTTGTCAATGTTTAGTGAATGTCTTGGTGGAAGAGAAGCAAAAAGGGATTCCTTTTCACACACTTACATTTCTATGAGTCTATTTTCCTGAGCGATGCAGGGGGGATTCAGTATGAGGTCCCTCCCTCTTTCTCAGTCTTCCCTCTAAATAACAGATAGCTCCTCAAAGGGGGATTGCTGCTCGAGACCTGAGATTAAAGCAAAGCAGAACTTACCTTCTCTTCACCAGTACTTGCTCCTTTCTTAGAATCTTCTGCTCGGCAGTCATTTGCCAGAATTATAATGCAGCATGATTAAACCTAAAACATTACTCTATTGATCACGCAGAAAGCTTTGTGAAATCATCTAGTTTTTCCTCTTCAGGAACGGTGAACAAAATACGTCACTAAACAAGGGTAAGATAAGATACAAGACAGAAAGGTATTTCTCAGGAAAATAAATTCCAAAGAAATGCAGGAAAAAAACTGTGGATGAACTTAACATGATAATACACTATTCATCCTTACCAGGTGCCTATTTTCTGTATGCATCTCCTCCCCCGGTCCGTTCCTTCACACACGTTCAGAAGATAAATACTTTTCTGGGGTTTTTTAAATTTAATTTAAATATTTAATTATCAATAATAACTGAAGATGGGGGAGGGAGCTGATGTACTATCCTATCTCCTGTCAATCAAGTATTCAAATTCCTTAAAATGCAACAGCTACAATGCATTTTCTAATTGCATTTTACCCTTTCCAGCTGCCCTCAAAATTGTAATTTAATAAAATAGTGAACTCCATATCAGTCTTTTTTTAGAGCAATAAATTACTATCACTGTCAATACATCTTAACACGCATTTTAATACACAAAAATGGTAAAAAGAAAAAAGAAGAGAGGAAGAGAGAGAATACCTGCTCTGAACAGTTACATGAGCAGAACAGAAACCCTGCTTCAAACAATATTTCAGGAAAGAAATTAAAGACTTCTTAATTAGTGCAGCAATTAAGCTTTCTTGGTCTCATTTTAATCAGCCCAGGCCCTATCAAAGGACAAACAGAACGATTTGCAGGTCTTTGAATTTTAAACAGTCTTATTGATTTCAGCACCATAAGTCTTCACTTGACACAGGGAGAATTTTCAAATATCAGTTACAGTAATTTGAGTTTTGCTGATATCAACTCAGAGAGAGAAAAAGAAAACACTCAACAATATCATTACATGGAAGGGTCAGCAAGTAAAAGAAATGTAATCTAGAGAAGTTTACAAAGAATGACCCCAGGATTTGCTGGTTTATGTCAGTGTGTCAGTATAGGTGAGAGGTAAATTAAATTGAGACACTCCCCATAACAATTAGAAACACTTACCATGCCAGAAGCTTTGAGGAGTCTTGAACCTTTTAAAAAATCTCTTTCTTTCTAGGTTTCTAATCCCAGTGTTGCATTGATATCACCAAGGTTAACCCAAACCCCTACAAACTACATTTTCTTTTGGACCATGAGAATTATCTGTGGGAGCAAGTAGAAAAGCAGAAGGGCTGGTGAGCATCATGTTGTAAGAAAGGTAGAGAACAAATGAAGTGGCAGGTTTCCTAATTCAGAGGTCACCCAGATCTCCAAGTGGCAATATCACGCGTCTGGCTCTCTCCTGATCTTCTTATGGATCTGATCTGTCTTCAGAAGGTGTGAGACAAGATGACATGCAAAAAGAACAGGTGAGGGAAAGAAAATATATACAGAGTTGGCTTTCTACAAATGAAAAAAAAGGAAGAGGAAGCACATTTATACTTTGAAATTACAAGTTTTATGCAACACTAGATCCCACCACTGGGATCCCACCTCTGGAACTCAACTTGTATAAGCTCCTCCAGACAAGCATTCTCAAAAAAACCCACCTAAAAACGGCTCGAAAAAGTGTTCTGTGCAATTATGAGTACACAAGACTTCGAAGTAAAACATTGCTCTGTGTTTTCCTGGTTGTATTTGCAATTTTAAAGGTTTTAGTGCAGGATAGCTTAAATTTCAGTAGCAAAAGGCATCTTAAGTGGCACTAGAACACAATTTCCCGTAAATTGAAGTTAAAGTACAATAAGCAAGCAGATCTTATGAAAATAGTTTATGTCTGATACTGTGGAAATTCCCCTGCACCAAATTACTACAGTTGAGATTATCCACTCTACAGATGTGTCATCCTGTGAGTCATGTCTCATGTAATAGTATACATAGGAAAAAAAAGGCTATGGGTACATACATGCATCGCAATTAATTACAGAGAGGGTGTATTTTTTAAACAGGAAGAACTACACACGCACCGACCCTTGATTTTGCAGACCCCCCCATTTATACCAATGGCCATTTCTTTACCCCTTTCAAAGTGCGAAGTGCCCTCAAGACACGCAGAACACAGCCCCGGGCTTTCCCGACGGACCCCGGCACGCCAGCTGCCAAACGCGCTCCAGCCGCATCCCGGCCCCGGGCCGGCAGGGACCGCGTCTGCC
>NW_008237609.1:1139309-1139954 GCF_000691975.1 Corvus brachyrhynchos
TCCGGAGGTTTCTGCTTTTGTCTGCCCCGGCAAGGTGTGCGGTGCCCAGCGCCCGCACCGCGCCCCGGCTCCCCCGCTCCCGCCCGGCTTTGGGGGAACGCTGGAGACGCTCGTGTTTCTCCTCAAACTGTGTTGACAAGCGACTGTTGAAAAGGGCTGGGAAAATTACATCTCATCTCTGGTGGGGTGAAATATGAAACATGTAATCTAACGGTTCCTGAAGGAGGGGGGAGAGGGACTTCTCTCCCTCTCTCGCTGTTTTCCTGCTCCGGGCTCCTGGTTGGATAATTTGGGTTAATACTAGTGAGTGAGCCTTTTGCTGCTTCAAAGGGTATTTCAAGTTGCCGGAGCTCCTCCCCTCCGCACCGTGTGACAACAACAACCGGCCCCAGCCCCGCCGCCCGGAGCGGACTTCTCCTCCTCCTCCTCCTCCTCCGTCCCCACTTGCGGGACACTTTGTGCGTTCTCTCTCTCACTCTGCCCCCTGCTCTCTCGCTCGCCGCAGCACCTGATCTGGGGTTTTTCCCCCCTTCTTCGCCCCCCTCCTCCCTTCTCTCCTTTCCTCTTTTTTTTTTTTAATATTTTTTTTTTAAATTTTTCCCCTTTCCCCTGCGTGTGTGTGTGGGAACTTTCCCCCCTCCCCCT
>NW_008237609.1:1140523-1140832 GCF_000691975.1 Corvus brachyrhynchos
CTCCCAATGCCAGCGCGGCCAGCGCGGCCGGCAGCCTGCCCGGCAAGCCCGTGTACTCGACCCCGTCCCCGGTGGAGAACACCCCCCAGAATAACGAGTGCAAGATGGTGGATCTGAGGGGGGCCAAAGTGGCCTCCTTCACCGTGGAGGGATGCGAGCTCATCTGCCTGCCCCAGGCTTTCGACCTCTTCCTGAAGCACTTGGTGGGGGGCTTGCACACGGTCTACACCAAGCTGAAGCGGCTCGAGATCACGCCCGTGGTCTGCAACGTGGAGCAGGTCCGCATCCTGAGGGGGCTGGGGGCCATCC
>NW_008237609.1:1141207-1159808 GCF_000691975.1 Corvus brachyrhynchos
CACGGGAGTGGGCGGGGAGCGGTCCTGATGGGGGGACGGCGACATCGACACTGGGGTGTCGCGTTAACTGGGATGGGGCGCGGAGCTGCCCGGGCGTCGGGCCCATTCCGGGGCGATGGAGGCCGCTTGGCCATCAGCTGCTGTCACACATCCGAGGGGGCACGTGCACTTTTTGTGTAGGGCTGTAAGGCAGTTGCCACATGGCGAACGGGGGAGGTGGAGGGAGGGCGGGAAGACGGCGAGGAGGAGGAGGAGGTGGCGGCGGCTTTGCTGTGGGGTAGTGGGGAGAGGTGCCAGGCGGCCGGGCTTCCTCGGTGGGAGGGGGTGGGGGTGTCGGTCCCCGAGGAGCAGGTGCGAGCAGCTCCAGGCCCCTGCCAGTCGGGGAGGAGGAGACGGGGGGCAGCGGGAGCGCGGCAGGGATTTGGCAAGACTGGATCCTGCTGCCGCGCAGAGTAACGCGGGCGCGGTGGCGGGGACGGCGCTGGGGGCGGGGAGCAGCGCTGCGGCTTCGGACGGTGCGGGGATATCCCCGCACCCCGAGGGCCTGGGAGACCGCGGGGGGGAGGTGAGCCCCAAACTTGCCACAACCGGGGAGGAGTGTCGGGGGGATAGAAGGAGCTGGCAAAAGAGGAAATTCCTGATGCAATAGCAGCCGCCTTTGCAACGGAGGGCGAAAGCATGGGGCTGTTATCTCTCAGTCTGTAGGTTATAGGGCTGAATCTGCCCGATAAGGAGAAGGGATCGCATAACTGCCGTGACCCCGAGATCAGAGCGGTCGGAAGCGCCTCCAGTTCCCGGGGGCTCCCCCTGCCTCGGGCGGGGGCGGGGGGCTCGGGCTCTGCCGCGCTGGAGGGGCGGCAGGAACTTCTCACGGAGGAGGTCGTGGACAAAGTCCCGATGCTACTTTCAATATACCCAAACAAACAGACCGGGCTCGTTTCACTTTCTTATTGTCAGATTTCAAGGTGCAGCAACGACCAACACGTGGGGAATTAACCCCACGCGATGCCGTGCTCCTGCCCGTCCCGTCCCGTCCCCTATGGCGGGGGGTGTGACATTCCCTCCTCCCTCCCTTCATTCCCCCCGATTCAGCAGAGGGTGCCTGGCAGTCATTAGCATAGAGCCAGGCGAAGCAGAGCACTTACTCTGCGGTAGCTGTTGCTGGATGGATTGTTGAAGTTCCTGAATATTCAGGGCAGCAGGACAAAACAGCCTGGAATAACTTCCAAGCGCTGACATAACTGTAGCTGCTCGGGTAACTCTGCTGTTGTTTCATGTGGAATCAACATGAATATTAATAGCTGCTCTTAGACAATTGTTGGGCTGGGGTTTTTGTGTGTGTGTGTCCGTGTGGTGTGTAACTTGTAACAACTCTGCAAGAGTTCCAAGATTTGGTCCTTAAAATAAACTCATGGACGTTTTACTTTGCCACAGTCATACCGTGTGAATTTTAATTTGAACGTGTAGAATTAAGAAATACAGAAACTTTTTTTTTTTTTTTTTGGGGGGGGGGGGTTTTGTTTGTTTGTTTTGTTAGTTTTTTCAGCCTTGTTGTAACATGGCTTGATTATGTCAACAGTACAGAATCGGCTGTGTTTCAGCTGTTCCTGAGGTCTGCTGTGTTATCATCTAGTGTAGTAGAAATTACAGTAGTGGGTTCAGAACTGAGTAGGATTTGACCCTTAAAAAGCGTAATTGTAGTAGACTTACTTATACATCCATTAAGCAAATAAATTAATGGAAAGGATATACAATAGGTATGCAAAATGTATTATTACAGTATAGACGAATAAAGCAAAGTGGGTCAGTGAGTTTTGGTCAAAATGGATGATATAATGGGAAGATAAATCTGTATTTGCTTTCTGGGTTTCCTCTCTAATACATTTAGTTCTTCTTTCTTTACAAATTATTTTTAATTATTTCTGACATTACAGTAATTATGCAGGGTATTTTGATCTACTCAGTTTAGTGATTTGAGCGACCTTTCCTGACTCCCACTTACTGCATACTTTAGCTGGGTGATGTCTTTCTGTATCCCGGGTGGACACTTTACTGTTGAGATGGAAGCTGTAAGAGCCAACTCCATCCTAGCGGCTAAATTGTTATACTCATCAGATTCAAAAATTTCGAACCAGCATCTTATCACTGTTATATTTGTCTCATAATCAGCTGATGCACTCGAGTACGCTAATCCCTTTTTGGAAAGCTTCATCAAGGTTAATATGTTATTTAATCACAAAAGGCATCCAAATAAAGCCATTACTTTGTTGTTCTTTAAATGGATTGAATCGTTAGTTGCCAGTTGCTGTGGAAATAATTTGTAATAACTTATTTCGAGACGGAAAAGTTTTAGATGTGTTTCACCAAAATGATACATTTTAACTGTGATATTGCTATTTAAAAAAATCAATAAAACAAAAATCAATAAAACACCAAGGGATTTTCTATTGAATGCTAAATGTAGAGGTCTGTAAAGTGAATTGGTTTCTGTGTTTATTTGTGATACTACTAATAATAACATGATACTAAAGGACCTTTTTCCAAATTAGGCTTGTGTATCAGTTCACTGGAAAAATAAGCTTCCGTTATGGAAGATGACTTTTCTTTTCTGGTCATGCTGACCTTTGCTTTTATTTTCCTCATAAAAAGCACTGGCCGCCAAACAGAAATCCAGGAAATAGCAAACTGTGCATTTAGCTTACATTCCGATTAAACGGTTTGACATTAATGGGATGCTAGAAAGCCATATGCCAAACAAATAGGGGAAGGATAAAGGCAAAACATGGAAAATATTTAGAGCTACTAGATGCCAATCGAGTCAGGTTTCTTGAGTGTGTGGGTGAAAGAGAGTAGCGAACTGTGCACTGGATGTCACCTGCGTAGGATTAATGACCTGGAAGCTATTGATCCCAGATTGTTTCTGGTCTCTTGTGTTTTGAGCACTTGTTGTGGAATTTTGCCATGCTGGGTCCCTTTCTAGAGTTTTCCCATCGAGTTAGGCTGGCTTTGGATTGTGCCCACCCGAGTAAAGGCTAAAAGCGTGCGCTTTCTTCTGACCTCCCTTCTTGTGACCAGGATATGTTAATCTTTTCTGACATTTGAAGATGATTTTGAATGAGTTCATTGACATTAATACTTAAAGCAGGGAATTATTTGCAGCCTTTGGAAGCTATTTACAGTTTTTGGAAAACAACCTAATTGATTTTTGAGTATAAAGGGGAAAGATGCTGAACATGAAACAATTCTCTTCAAAGCCTATCTTACACGGCAGTTATTCAGTCCCTCTTTTCTAGCTTCTGCTTCTCTCAAATTATGTGGACCTACCATGTCCTTGTTTACTGAAATACTGCACGCTTGCATAGCTTTTTTTTCCATGTTTGTATTAATTAAAGGAGTTTCTCACCCAGATAGGTTAGTACAGATCACAGATACTTTAAATGAACAGGTCAGCAAGTGCAGCTGGAAGGAATGTCAAATATATAGTACCTGTGGTTTATATTGATGACCTTCCTTCTTGCCACAGATTATTAAAATATAATCAGCAGAAATGTGGAAGGCTTTACAAGCAAAGATGACTTCTGGAAGGCCAGAAGATAAATTGTAGTAACTATAAAGAAGGAGTAAAAGGTTTGGAAGTGGTTTCCTTAGACTTAAACAAAATCAAAGACTCCAGTTGCTCATAATATCAGTACTTTAATATCCATCTTACATTATGTATTTAATGGTAAATATTGTAGTTTAAAAACTGAGATCCTTGGACCATGCTTATTGCAACAGAACAGAACCATTTATCCCTTTAATCTGATACTTACTCGCTGGCAGTAGCAGGGTATCTGATACTTTGGAAGGGAACACTTCCCTGTGAGCGCTGGCTGCCTGTCGAGAAGGGCTGCTGATGCTGTTTCTGTGCAGGGAGGTGAGGGCCTGCTAGTGATGGGCAGGGGGGCATTTCTTTCCCTGATTGCTTCACATGATCTTCCTCAAATATTCAATTTGATTAACTCCTCCTTTATCTTATAGCTATGAATATTGGTAAAGTTTTGTGTAGTTTCTTTTTTTTTTGTGGGTTTTTTTTTTTTGATTAAGAAATCTTTTATTGGCAGATGTAGTTTATGTAAAAAAGCAGGTTTTTTGTCAGGTTTGTATCAACTTAACTTACAAGAAAGGGTTACATGGATAGCTGTGTTATTTCCTCAGACCATTGCCATCTCTGTTCAAATGCTTGGTTCAGTCTCAGGCTTCCATGCTCTTTCTAGAGCCACAGGCCCCCGCCTGGGGTTGCTGAGCCCCCTCGGCACATGGAGCAAGTGCCCCACAGTGTGTCCCTATGGGCTGCGCTGGGGGGCTGCTGCGCCCACCCAGGGCTTCTTCTCTGCCCCTCCTCAGCACTGTAAACCAAAATGCACTCCAAGCACTCTTATTTACAACTTGTCCTGCTTGGTATTCTGTAATCCAGAGTGGGTTCCGAATATTTGTTGGAAATGCTAATCCTGTTTGACTGCCATTTAGTATTTCTTCTGTTTTCCCCTGTTCCTAGATGATTCCAGATGGCTGTTTTTGCCCATCTCTGTGACTGGTCATCTAAAGTGAATTGCATACGAAGCAGAGAATTTTCATACACTGGGTTGAATTTTAATATTTTCCTTTTGAACTCCCTAATTGATATATTAAATTGTTACTGCAGTCCCTGCTGGTCAGGTACAAGTAAATCTCTTTCACCATTGCCAGTGTTGCCTAGTCATGGAGGAGCTTTACAAGTTTAGCTGTAAAAATTCATTTAATGGCTGCAGGATAGCAGAGAGAGTACATCAGAAACTACTGAGTTTTATCTAAATTGTCTGAGCCAGTGAAACAAGAGTCCAAAACAGCCATGATGCCTGTCTGGTTTTAAGCAACAGGACTGGATTTAGATCCTCTTTGTTCTTTTATAAGTTAAATATGTTTTGTTTAAAAATAACGTTTGGCGCATCTGCTTTGCATTATGAGTTAATTCCATTCATTGTTTTAAAATAGTGATTAACCTTTTGCAAATTATATACTGCACATGAACAGTAATTTTTTCAATAATCTTTAAATGTGCATGCTGTAACAGCGCCATAATGTGGACTGACATAATAGGAATTGACAGTAAATTTTTAGTTGCCTAAATATGTATTTAAATGATAGAGCTGAAGAGTCATCTGCAAAAAGCTATTATGATCCAGAGAGCTAATTCATATATAGATAATTTCTCCAGTGTGAATTAAGGAAGAATTTTGCTTTTTCCATTATCATTTAAATTATTTTCAAAATTCCTGGAACATAAACCAAAAATCTTTATATTTAGAATCAAGATGTATTTGTGACTTGAAATGATAAAATCCAGTTTGTTTTGAGGAATAACTTTATCCTTAACCCACTACGTTCTACTTATTTATCTGATACTGTGCTCAGCTGGGGGCATCTTCTAACAAGTGCTGATGTTTCATTTCACAGGCATTGCAAATATTCAAGTGTAATCTACAAAATATGGAATCTTAGCACTGACTGTTAATAACTGTGAACTGTTTTAAACCTTTTTTTTTTTACTGAAGAAAGTGAAAAAGGGTAATAATACATTTTCCATAGCATAAAGTAGAAACATGCTGTCACTTAATTTCATGAGAGGAAGGATCAGTTTTTGACCATCCAGTTACATCCTAGTTTGGAATTTTCCACTCTAAATCACTGATAGCGATTAGCTGGGAAACTACACTGGGGAAGAATAAGTCTGTAAATACTGAATACTTGCATACCCCTCTGTGAATTTCCGTAGGTCTTTTCTTGAGATGGGATGTTGGACCAAACGGACCCTGAGCAGTAGTTCAGGATACATCCACCAAAACTAATGACACTGCTTGCATGAGTTGCAACTGAGAAAATGGATCACAAAATGTATTTTAGTTACCTTGCTTTAAACAATGTTTTCTGATAATTGCATCCTCCTATGGCAGATCGATTAACATATACAATACAATTTGCAGAACTGAATGGAAAGATCTTCTAAATCGTGTGTATCAAAACACTTTATTAGTTATAAGTAGAAACTTTCTGAAATAATACAAGCTTTTTTTGTTAGTGTTCATGTAATTATGCTTTTGATACAATAAAATATTCCAAAATTTTTATTGTGCGCTCCTGAGAACACTCATGTGGGTAACACTTAGCATAACTTTCTGTTCATTATTCTGTTTAAAGGCACCCTGTTCACTCCAAAACTAATTTACTTCAGATATTTTCTTTGCATTCCACATAATTTGCATCTTTGTCATGAAGAAGAAGGCTATTTCAGTATCAAAAAGAAATATATTTTTTGTTACAGATATCAAACAGTGGGATTTTGTGGCCATTGGAAGGCTGAAGTTAGCCATAGTCCAGGAACAATGGAGCAGATGCAATTAAAATTTGTCAGTGCACCTTGCCACACAGCCGGGATGTTTTTTTCCATTAAAATAAGCAGATGTTTTGGTAACAAAATTTTACTCATCCTTAGAATTTATAGAATTAATCTCTGAATTGGCCAAATGGCTAAATTATGCCTAAATTCCTTTTGATCCAAAACAAGCTCAGGTTCAAGCAAAGCTTTCAGACTAGTTTTCTTATTCACATTATAATATTGTGTGCTACTCAATACACTGAAAAAAGCACACCTTAGCTGTTAAGACGTATTTTTCTACATTCATTTTGTTCCTTAAATTGTATGACTGAATGAGAGGGCACAGTAGGTGTGCATACAGATTACCTGACTGACAAAATAACAAGAGTTGTGTACTGGAGTTGGATGGGGCTGGGAGAAGGGGAAGAATGGGAGTACGTGGGACTGCTGCACATGCTTTAGCATAATTGACAGCTGAAATATACTTGTAACATTACGATGCCATGATTGAAGTTCATAACTCTGAATGTTCATGTCAGAGCACTTGTTAATGATGCTGTACTGAGAACAGGTAACAGGTATTTTGCATGTGGAGTAAAAGTTGTTTGGGACATGATTCGCAGCATATGCTTGTATTTACAAATGGCTGTACGATATAAACTATTTTTGAATTTTACTTTTGGGAAATGATTTGCTTTTTCATGTTACGTGAAATGATTGTAAGGAATCAAAAAGAAAGCAGTCATATAAAGTAAATTATAAAGGAAACAGGCAATACATATATATTTTATGACTATTTAATAATATCCTTTTTAGCCTTGCTTTCATGTTGTTCTCATACTTACTAATGATTTATTTTTTTTTAAAGAGCTAGATCATGATTTTATACATGGGACAGAAAAAAAAATTGCTTTCAGGTGTTAGATACTGTATTTTTAAGAGAAGTACAAACGCATGTTACATTTTTATAAGTGATAAATCTAGTCAGGGTTTATTGATACTTTGAGCATTCCTTAAAAAAAAAAACATTACTAAAGCTATTATTTTTGAGTTACTCTTTTACAAATGTGGTAAAAATATAAACTTAATACTTTAATTGGCTTTATATCCTGTTTTAATGGATGACAGTGTTATCTGTCTTTATGAAGCATATAATTTGTTTTCAGTCTCTTGGCTTGCTGTAGAAACCTTTCTTTGTTGGACAAGGTCACCTGTAGGACTTAGTTATTTACATTAAATAACTATGCTGTGGTTTTAAACCATATGTGTAACTGTAAGGATGCAGGTAGTCCTGTTGCTCTCAGTAGATTACATGTGTCTTTTAAACCAAGCATATGCAAAATACATTTGGAAGTGCTATAAAAGAATCAGTTGACATCTTAGGTAGGAAGCTGGATTGCTGTATACTTTCTTTCATTTTCAGGGACAGTTTGAAAGCATTGAAAGAATGCTTGAGATTTCATGTCCTGTAAATTAATGCTTGTTGCATAAAATAGATTCATGATGCATTTTTTAATGCATTATGCATTTAATGCAGTCTTAGTGTTTTTGTGAGCATTCTTTCGTATTAATTAATTTTGGGAAATCAAGGCAATATCTTTTCAGGAATTAGTATCAGAATTTGGTACAACCTGTGGCTTCATACCCTCTGCTGGGATTTTTTGTATTCAATTTTGTAGTACAGATGCAGCCTATCCCATTTTGAAGGGAATACATGCTTCCAAGATGTATGCCGTGGTTGTCACTTTTCACATTTTAGTGTTGATTCTCACTGGTAGTTTGCTGGGAAGGAAGTGAAACCATTTTCCAATTATCTTCTGTTTCCTAAACAGAGATTTACTGCATGGGAGGAGTAAAATACCTCAGGTGGTATTAAATATATAATATGGACTAATACAAGTGAAAAGTCATATGTTCTCTTTTTTTGTGGGTTTTTTTTTTTTTTTGTTTTTTTTTTTTTTTTTTTTTTTGTGTTTTTTTTTGTGTTTTTTTTTTGTTTTAATATATTTCTCTCAGCTTGTTAGAACAGTTTTGACACTGTAGGTGACATATAGGATTTTGTAAGTTCTCTGTGTCTACCAGTAAAGCCTAATTTCATGATTCTGGTGCAAGTTATGTTGTCTATTGTTCTAATAAAAGCAGGATTGCTTGGTTTTGGTTTGTTATGGATGTTTTTTAAGCTGATACTCATAGCTTTTAACAGGCCTGGTTAAAAAATATACATTAAATGGTAATAAAATATTTTGTCTTACATTACTGGGCATTATAGATGGTTTGTGATTCTACTGGTTCCCTTTGAAAGGAATTTGCTGCTGAAATATAATGTTAAAAATGACAGTAGTAGAAAAAGAAGCTCCTGCTACAGTAATTTACAGTTTAACATATAGCTGTGTATAAAATACAGTTTTGAGAAGCTATGAGACAAATGTATTAGAAATACTAATTTACCTGCATGTAGCTGTTTCAGGAGCCCACATGCAAATCATGTAAGAAAGGAGTCATAGCATTTCCTGGGGAGGGCATCAGTGAGGTTTTTAGTTAACATGTTTGGGGGATAGCCACAGCTGTTGAATTGGCTTGAGGCCACCTCAAGGTACAACAGGTGGGACATCACTAAGAATTGATAAACTTTCAACAGATTTTATTGTTCAGAGCTCCTCTGGCACCATCTTAATAGAGTGGCGGAAAGGGTGGATTTTATCTTGAGAAGAAGCAGCCCACTGCCGTAGTTTGTACATGTCAGGTTTACGCACTGAGAAGGCAGTTTGCTCAAACACCCTGAATTTCTTTGTTGTCCTTCCTCTGCTCTTTGAATCTGTTTAGTCAACCCAGAAGACGTGTGGTGCCACACAGAGGGATTTGTTGCTCAGCTCAGTGGTCAGACTCAACCCATTATCATTCCGGCCTCATTGCAGTGAAAGTCAGACTCTGGGACACAGTGGATGGGATGTGGTGTTAAAAAGAGTAATTTCAGGTTGTTCCTGAAGGAGTGGAGCCTCCACTGCCTTTAGCTCTCTGCTGCTGATCCTGTGCTGCTAATGCAGGTCTGCCAAGCAGAGGTTTCATCTTTTCTGGTGACCCCTTCTGTGATTTTGTCTCGTTGCGTCTTATTTTACGTCTTATTACTTAAATTAGGACAATACAGTGTTATCATGAGAGGCAATAAAATAATAGTTATGAAATGCCTGTACTCAGAAATATTCTAAAGTATGACTATGTGAGTAGAACATTTTGACATTAAAGGAAAGAAGAATGTCCTTAGTTAAAACTGCTGGGCATTGTTAAGTGGTAAGTTCGCCTGCTTTTTGCCAGCCAATGAGAGAAAAGGAATTTTTTTTAGAGGTGAAAATGCAGAGCCAGCTAGTTCTAAATACTATTTTGTGAAATTGTGTTTCATCCGTGTAAGTAGTTTTCTGTGTGGAGGGTGTGCTCTGAACAGGATAGGTCTATCTTTGCAGCTTGGCTAATCGTTTCCTTTCAGAAATCCAGAACGCATGCAGATTTGAACTTGTAGCCAGGAAAAAGTGCTGCCATGCTTCAAATTGCCAAAGGACCTCAGGGGACAGAAACTTGACCTGGTTTTATGAAACCATAGAATTACATTTATACAAGTTACCCCATGGGAAAAGAATGAACTGATCCCAATTCATTTCTAAATTCTGGGGCCTTACGGGTCACATTTGAATTTTCTCCTACACCTGTTTTTCTACTAAATTTTTCTGAGGACATTTTTAGAAACTTACTTTACATTAGGTATGGGTCAAGTGCCTAATATTTAACAGTTCAGTATTCTAATTCTTTAAAATGTGTAATGGTTTCTCAATATAGTTAAGCTGCAAAAAGTTTAAATTATAGAATTTGTTTGGTATGGACTAAATCCTCAAACCTTGAACCCTCCTCTGCGTTTAGTAACTTAGGCTTTGTTTTTCTGCATGTGAAATAGAGGAGGCAGTGACTGTAGTCAGTACATGTTGTATGGGCTGTAGAGAAGAGAACAGCTCTGCAGATACTGGGCTACTCACCTGGAACATGGCTGTGGCTCGAGGTTCAAAAGGTGACAATGGGACAGTTCACAAGAAGACTCCCAAGACTCCATTCTTCCTTTCTCATCCCCTTAGTTAGACTAAAAATTTGCGATTTGGGAAATCTTGGTTCATCTTTCCTCATCTTGGAATCAATTAAAATAATGAGTAGGTGCTCCCATAGCATTCCTCCTTTGGTCCTTTGGTTTGAGCCAGAAGCCTAAATACCCTAGGGTGAGTGATTACCTCTCTCTGGTGAGGTGGTATGGTGTTTATGCTGCCCAAGTGTTCCTGCTGGTGTATTGCCAAGTTGGACTATGCCAACTAAGTTGAAATAGTGGGCCCTAAGGACATGGAAGGGTTCCTTAGTTCAAACACTTAGAGGATTATATTAAAATTAGAATTAGCTTGCATTTTGATTTATTTAACAAACTGAGTGTTTAGTTCAGCTTGAGTTTGCCTCAGCAGTTACTATCCCACAGAGGCTCTGCAAACCTTCCAGGCTTTGCTTTCACCTTCTTTTCCTATTCTTAGTCAGTCTTTCCGATCCTTGAAATATATTTTCATTGCTGAAATTGGCATTAAGTGCCTGCATAAGTCTACCTGTTTCTAGTGTACAAGTGACAGATTTGGATACTACTAATCTAGTATAGATGCTTTTGTCTTTAACGCCATCTTAACACTCCGGATCGACTGAACAGCTCAGCTGATGATTCCTGGCTGTAGGCTTTCAGTGGATGTGGCAGAGGAGGCTAGTTCTGAGTTTGTAGTCCCTTTTTTGGCTTTGGCAAAAAGGATGGGTAGGTGAGAAATGGATATATAAGGGTGTTATCAAGACAAGTAAGAGGGTGCTTATTTACTCTGGTTGGTTGTTTTTCATACCGGTGAATTTTTCTGCTCAGTTTGTATTAAGCCATTCATGACTTTGTCAGTCTGGATAATCAAACAGTTTCATGAGGCATCATTGTAGGGACATTATCAAAGGCTGCTATTGTTTTGACTGGCAAAGTGAAAGGCAAGTCTTCTGAATGGTGATCACTTATCACCATTATGTATTTATTATAAATGTGTACATTGTGTCCCATCAACAGGTTTGACTGCTATGTGGTGCTGATATCCTAAGTGGAATAGAGGGGGGGAATATTTTTTTCCAAGACACAAAGAATGGTTTTGTTCCAACATGACTTTTAATGGAAGGTAGAGATGTCCAGTTGCATTTAGGGGCTTAAAGAGTTTTCTTATTTGCTTGACTTTTCCTTTGTAGTTCTGTTGTTCTTAAGTTGGATAGAAGATTTCTTTGCATTTTATTGTATCCAGAGTAAGTTTAGATCAGACTAGTCTAAGGCTTTTAACTTATCAATAAAATGTTCTGGCTGCTTTCTGATTTTGGTAGCAAATAAGGGAAATTAAATTAAATTTAAGATCACCTATAGGTGGCAATAAATTCTTCATTGTGATTGAAATGTTTGTCTTAAATTCTCTTTGCATCTAAACTAGAGAGGAAAAAAATCCCTTTGTTATCTTTTTGATCATAGAACAACAACTCAGAATGAAGGAACAAATTCAGATCTTTGAAAATTCAAACTCTTCCTTTCTCTTTCCTCTTCTCCTTGTTACTTTGTTCTCCTCACATGCCTTTCTGACTTTGGAAGCAAAAGAAGATGAAAATTTGCAATTCTTCATGGAAGCTGTATTTTATGAGGCACCGTGAAAACTTCAGATACAGAGGATGCTTAGTGGAAGCAGTTGCTAACCCTAGCAGTAGCAGTAGGGACAAGAGCCCTGAGGCTATGGGGCTGGGAACATGCTGAAGAGTAGCATCGTGAAGAGGCAGAAGTGAAAGGCTGGTTGACAGCATGTTAAAGCAAATTTATCCGGTGTTGCTGTCACATGCGGCCTTACAAGTTTACATATGTATGATCAAATTTTCAGTCTTTGGATCACAACTGTGTCCTTTCTCTTCGTTAAGTAGGGCTATGTTTAGAGTAGTGCCTGGGAAAGCAAGCAAGAAGAAACAAGCTTTACTTTAGAGTTTGATGTTGGGTGAGATTCTTACGGCAGTGATGTTAAATGGGAATGGAAAAATTATTTTTTTTGTAATACACTTAATCTGAAAATTCTTAGCTATGCTTTGTATGGTTCTAAGTTTATTTCAGAAGTGTACAGCCGTAATTCCCAAGTTACTTCCTATTTTTCCATATCCTGTGTGCAGCAATGAATATAGTCACTATGATATTGGGTTGTACATAGAAATTTGAATCCTGCGAGCAGGAAGCTTTGGTTTGTGTAAGGAGTCCTGTTACCTGTAGCATCTCAGCTGGCTGATTTACAGTAATAGAATTATGCAGGTCCTTAAATATTATCTGTATTGGTACTCAGATAGCATAGCTAGCAGAGTTTTCATAAGCTGGAGTTTCACAGACGGCGACAACCGAGTGTGGGAGCGATCAAAGAACATTATTTGTAATCAAAATGTGAGTTAGGTGTTATAAAACAACTGATGGGTGCTTGTGTGCATGTGAAATTTGCTTACACGAGAAATACAGCTGATTTAAATGAGAGCATTCAAGTGACGAAAACAGGTTCAACGTGAGAATGTTTAGAAGATGGTGACCTTAGAAACGAACAGTCGTCTTTGTAAGTATTCAAAGGGGGGTTATTAAAACTTAAAGCTGAGAGTTGGCGTTTGAAGGCAGAAGCAGCTAGAGAGGTGTTCGGGGAGCTCACCTGCCAGATAATAATGCGCTTTAATGATGCTGGTTAACTCTGCATCAACTTTCTCATACTCTTTTTTGGGGGGTATGGGGGAAGGGATGGGAGGGAGGGTGAGAGAGGGACGGTGACAGCAAGGCTGTTTGTTTTTCCCGAAAGTTGTTTGTGATTTCAGGTACTCATGGGAAATCTCTTGATCAGATTCACATCTGTTCCTGTCAAAGTGGGTGCTAAGATACCGGTCACCCAGCAACCATGTCCAAGAGGGAATTGGGCCGATAATAACTTCAAAAAGGAATGACAGATGCTAGATTAGGATGAAAGACAAAACGCATGAAAAATGAGCTTGTTAGAATAAAAAAATTGTTCAAGCACCTTCATGCAAATTAAATGAATATTGAACATTTGCATGCAGTAATTTCTACTTTTTCTGTTGATTGAGAGGAAATAAAGACGGTACATATAAAAACATAAATGTAATTTTTTTTTTTTTTGCACCAATTAACATACAAAGCAGTATCTTTCTTCTAAAAATGAGATTAGCCACCTGGGTGCTTGGCTGTATCCCACATATGTCACAATATTTTTGTAATGTGTATGCTTCTGTTGAAGAAACACCTTATCTAATTCTTTGTAGCAAAACAAACAAGGAAGCAACCTTATATTAATTTTAAAATACTTTTGGTTAGCATCTTTCTATTTTTTTTCAGCTGCGGTTTTCAGAGCTGAATTATTTCCTGCTGTCCTTGAATTCAATCGGTATAATGTGCATTAATAAAAGATCACATAAGATGAGTTCAGACCAAATGCTAAGGTTTCCTATTGACTGGTCAAACAATACATATTTTAAAACACCATGTCTGTTGGGGTAACATGAAGAAGAAATAGTCACTTTTCCATGCCTATGCATTAAGATAATTTAAATAATCTAACAGTTTTATTATTGAAATGTTCATATAACAATCAGAATTTGGAAAAAAATGATAAAATGTTCTGATTGAGAAAGGACTCTGTGTCTTGGTTTAGCAATGTCTAATGTGGTCACGTACAGAAATTGATTTTCTTCAGAAATTAATTAATTTTTCATATCGCCCTAAGCTGCAGTTAAAAAGAGTGCATACTTGTCTGTTTTTTCCAGAAATATTGCCTAATCATATTAATACCATTGCCCCAAGGATGAAAAGATAATTGTACAAATGCATTTGGAAATATGTATCACTGAGTATTTATGATTAAATTATGCAAATGACCCAGCTCTCATCCTTTCCAGACCCAGATTGTCTAATTAGGATTGATATGCTGAATAGATGTTCCAGAATTTGAATACAAGCATGTCCAAAGAGCAGAAAATTGGAAATGACAAGGCTGAAATGCTAAGAAAAGTGTCTTTCCCTTTTATACTTTACTAATGTGGTGTTAGCAGTTGCAGTTTTTCCTTTGGCTATATTGTGTGACTCATGTGTCCTACAAGAAATAAGTCAGGAAAGAAAAATCAACTTTCATAAATAGCTTTACTTTGCTCTGGACTTATTTTTCTTTAAAAGTCTCCTAGCAGTTCCTCACCCCTTTAAAACTTTGTATCCTTCATGTTAAAATAATGATACCACATAAATAACTTCTTAATTTGGAGCACTGTTGTTTGTAGCTTGTCTCCAGGTGCCAGCTGCCAGTGCTAGATATTTAGCTTGTAAGCTTCTCATGTATTCAGATGAGATTTACACACCTAACAATTTTAAGTTTGGTGAGGTTTTTTTGGGGGTTCTTATTTTATTTGAATTCACAATTCCTTAATGTAACCACCTCTTTTTTTTTTTTTTTTTTTAAAGATGAGAACCAATATCTCATTAAGCTTGTTTGTAGACATTCTGAGTTGGAATAATAGCTATCAGCAGTCTACAGCATTTAAATCCTTCTTCTTCAGTGGACTGTTTGTTCATTTATCGCTCTTGGGAAGCTGGGAGAAGAGCCTGGTGAGGAGCAAGGAGGAGTAGTGAACTGTCAGTACTTCAGCCATTGTTAGCAGCGGGAGTCGCTCCCTCTGAACTCTGTTGGCTCCTGCTACCCATCTGCAGGATGATGGATTGCTATGTTTAATACATTTCAGCTTTTGTCTGTCATAGTGTGGATAGACAGCGCTATCAATGATTTCAACAGTGATTAGAGTGCTCGTTGTACCCACTGCTATTGGGCAGGCACCTCCCAGGAATGTCTGATGTGGGAACTCCTTGGTACTCTCTCCACGCAGATGACTTGCTCGGCTAACTTGAGGTGGTTTTAAACACCTACTAAAGACCACTGGGAATTACTAAATCTGCACAGCCCCCCTGCAACAAAATTCAGACACTTCTACAAATGGTCTGGTACCAACCTAACTCAGAGGAAGAATGTCTTGTGCTTTCGATAGGTGAGGATGGGAGCAGGGATGAATTCGGTGGGTGTGATGGGAGCAGCGCTTGGCCCATCTGTAGTTCAGTGTTTAGCTAGTGGTGATACGGGCGGAGTGCAAGGACTGCGTTGAAGCAATGAGATACAACATGACGTGTCATACGAGGATACTCTCATGGTAATTTTCCACTCTTAGTAAAAAGGTATTATTCAAAATCTTGTGTGAAACAGTATTGTATTAGAATCAGAAAGATAACTATGCAAGCTAAAGCATATAATACTGGCATTAGAAGATACTTAACCCAGTTTTCTTGATTTGGACCATTGCCCACCATGATAGTCCAGGCTGAGGGATAACTTTCACTTCATTTTGAACTGAGGGAGGAAGGGAAGTTAAATCAGAAGATATTAATCATCCTTGATTTAGCTTTCTTAGTAGATAATTTAATTTACAGAACCAGAAGAATGAGTAACTACTAAAAACTACCATTAGCAAAAGTGGTAGACAGGCTTAAATGTGTTTTCTTTACCCCTATTTCACTCTATATTCACTTGATTGTGGCATTATTTGCTTTTTAAAAATTTCTTTCCCTTTGGTTATAGCAGAGTTCAATTTCTGCAGCTCTGCTTATAGGCAGTAGTTTGTAATTTCTCTGTTGTGCTTGCTGGAAATCTGAGCTCAACAGCATGGTCATGGGATGCCATTTTTATTCCTTTTAAAGATGATCCAGGCAGTGGCAATGCTCGTAGGGAGGAGTGTTCATGATAATTAAAAGCTGGAGCTTACCTTTAAAAAAAATATTGGCAATTTGCCTGGGAGAAAATTCTGTCTTCAGTCACCATTTTTAATCTACTTGGCTGTTGGGAGTTATCTTCACTTTAAGAGTTGTCTGGTTTTAAAAGTTGTCTGGATGTTGAAATAGTTTCTTTGACATTGTTCCTAAGTGCTCACTTGCCATATATGATGATCAGAGGATCTGAGGGCTCTGTGAAAGAGTATCAGTAATAAGGTGGGAATAATCTTGACATTTACAGCTGTCAGCTTTCCTCAGTTTAGGCTCCCTTCATTACCAGTGCGTGGCAGTTAAACAAGGAAACTTGAGGCATGCTTTACAAATTTAAGAGAAATTAAAAAACTTAATATATGTTTATAAATAAACAGATTTAAACATAAGCAAGTTTAACATTTAAACCTTTACTGGTATTTTTTCTCCTTTAAAATAAATGGCATTTGGCTAGGGGGTTGTTCTTTTGCAGAGATCAATATCTGGAGCATTCATACAGAGAGGAAATAACAGCAACTTGAAAGTTAATGAAAAGCAAGTATTAAATAAATCCATGTATTACTTGGTGATGTGTTAATAAATGTATTACATAAATATGATAGGTAAAAGAATCAGATAAATGGTTCCATAAGCAGATAAAAGGTATTTGTTGTTTATATTCCTTCTGTAGAGGCAAGGCTGTGATTTACAGCCTTTTTTGATAGCAGGACTGGTTTAGATAATTTTGTCTCTCTTCTGTTTCCTCCAGGCACCCTGATTGCACTCCTGTACAGTCGTGTGTGACCATTTTCGGCACAGGATCAGGTCTAGGTTGAAAATGCTGTCTGCTTTCCCCCCTCCTTTCTCCCCTTCATTATTATTTTTATTAATCCTCATCTGTTTTGGGAAAACAGTTCACCCTGTGTTTTCATCAGCAGTTGTGCTGCTACAAGTGAACGAGTGATGGGGACAGAAATGAATGTTGGGGGTAGGGGAAACCAATTTTATGTATTGTCATCCTGTCTTGCCATGAAATTTTCCTGCATCCTAACGGCAGTGCCCTGAGCCTAGCCTGGAAAATGAGCTGTGGATTACACAGTGGTTTTAACACTGTATTTAAAAGGAGGAAACAGGAGGGGGGGTAGCTGTAATGAAGGGAGGAGTAAAAGAAAGAAAGAAAACTGCATGAAAGCAGTGGAAGCCACCTTCCTCTCTTTCAGAACTCTGGTTTACTAAATCTTGGCAAGCTGGCCTGCTGTGTATTGCAAAACAAATGGGGTGGGTGTCTGAGGTAGAGCATTGATTTCATCCTTTGGATGCTCCCTCTGGCCATGTTCTGGTGGCAGGGAAAGGTGAGACACGGGTGCGGACCATCCTCCATGCCCTGCATATCTTGGCTTGTTCCGGGAGAGAAGCCCACTTGTTACAGAACATCCTCTACTCTCTGGGAGGTGCTGCACAGTGGAAGAACTCTGGAACTTAGGTTGAGCCTAAGTCTCTGCTGCTGGAGTGAAAGCCCTAAATTACTCTCTTTTTTGAGTGGACTTGTGTCGGGCATGCCTCTTGCTTTTTTGGGGACTATTTTTTCCCTGTTAGTGGCCTAACATTAGTATAGAAAGCATCTCCTATAGCTATGCAGGATCAGACGGTGTCACTTAGACCTCTGGGTTCTGATACGGTATTAAATTACTGACTTCTGTTTTACTGTGAGGACCTAGTTCACAATACTCCTGCCAAATGTTAATGATGATGGAAATATTCTACCCTCTGTAAAAAAAGATAGCCTGTGTAGCATTTTCGACAAGCTATGTCAATAAAATTATATTAGTTTGCACTTCTTTAGGAATACTCTATTCTTCTAGCTGTTTTAAATACCATTTGGTTTCTTCAGCGGCTTTTTGCAGATGTGAGGGAAACACGTCTGAAGCTACAAGATCCTTGTCTACCCAGAAACAGTGGGAAACTCAAGATTTCCCTGAGTAGGCATGGTTTTAGCAAAACTTCACTCTGTTCAGAATGGTCTGACTTCACTGTAAAGTAGGTTCCTCTGTGCTAATCCTCTTGGAATGCAGCAATTATCACCTACCGTATAGGTGTTAAGTGCTGAATTTCAAAGGGATTATCACTTTCCTCCTTCAGTGGCTAAACTAGAAGAGAAAAGTTGTTAGTGCTTCTAAAGGGGAGGGAAGAGGGGAAGAAAAGAAATCTCTCCTGTTTTCTTTCTGTGGTTGCCTTCAGTCTGGCTAAAGCAGAGCAAGCTGGGTTTTGCTATAGCTAGTTACTTTGAGTCTGGTCTTCAGGAATTCTGAAGGCATTTGTTTCCA
>NW_008237609.1:1159867-1194867 GCF_000691975.1 Corvus brachyrhynchos
CCCCCCCCCCTCCGCCCGCAGTACCCTTCTTTTGTGGAAAGAGGCAATGACAACAGCCATTCAGAACAAAAATCGAAAATTAGGTAGGTGGACAAAATTATATAGGAAAACCAAAGTTCTCTATATCCTTACACTGTGTTTTCATAATCTGGAAACTTTTGTCAAGTTAATTTGACAACAGTCTGTAGAAGTTGGTATCTTTTCAGTCTAAAGAGATACTTGATGGCCTTATTGGTGTTGCAGACAGAGCACTGGAAATTATCAGAAGACTATTTTTGTGCATATGCTCTTTCGGCGTACCTTTTCTTTAACTGACATACCAGTATTTTGTTTGACCACTAGCTCTATCCACGATACAGACCATACTGATTTCAGGTGGTTGTTGGATAAAGTGGGATTAGTGTCTCTGAACCCCCCTTCCCCTTTTTCATATCCATGGCTAAGGATCTCTCATACATGGCTACTTCTGTACGTGCTGGCTCCTGAAACCTTCCCCTTGAGTGAACTATTTTCTGAGTACATAATGGGCAAGGAAAGCAGGGCAGAATTCTGATCACCCGGCAGTGCACCCTGGAGACCGTGCAGCAGCAGCAGGCAGTGTGAACTAAATGGGGAATGGTAGTTAGGGGGAGGGCATTCACATCCGGGGAAGGATTTAAGATGTTGTAACAGATAGAAGTAGCTAGTAATGGGGCAAGAAAGGGTTGCCTTATGGAGAAGTCTTACTCCTGAAGCTGCAAAATAACCAAAAGAGGCTTTTAGAGAAGAAGGCAGGATTTGGAGTTGTACTGATGTGAATAGAAGGTTTCGTGGAGGGAGGGATGTAGAACACTGCGTTGAAAGATTGGCTTCTAGCCTGTTGTTTTTATTTTCACTATCACTTCTTTGGGATGAAGAATGATAACTTCTGTCAGAAGCATTTGGTCTAGAGCTGGATTTCTCAGAGCTAAGAATTTAAGAGTTGTAGTGCTGGAAATAGGGTTAAAAACATTGCAGTTTCTTCACAGTCAAATCAGAAATTAATGAATTTCCAGAATTAAGCTGTATCACAGTGTTTAAATAACATTTTCTGGGAATTGCCACAGAACATTTCAATAAATTATGAAAATTTTCTTCTACTAAATTTTTTAGATATTATACATAGTGCACTAAATAGCAGTATATAGAATATCTATATAGTGTATAGAATATCTAGTGTACCTTGTTGCTTGTAGAATTGGTTCCTATTATAAGAATTTGTAAGATACATACAATCAATCCATTTTTTTTTTTTGGAAAGAAAAGAAGTTGTGGTTCAGTTCTACAGCTTGCAATATTTTCCTGGGAATAACAATCTTCTCCTTAAATGTGAAACAATTTGGCAGAAGAACACACTCTGCTAAACTTAGAAAGTTGTAAAAATGAGTATTCGTAATTTTTAATGGATTTCTGAAATATTAATTCTTTTAGTCCATTTTTGATGTCAGTAATGGTTTGTAGACTTTATGGGGCATTTTGAACTGTAAGGGGCTTAACTGCTTAACATTCTGTATCAAGATGGTAATATTATATACCACCAAATGTCCACAGTGGAGAGAAGGTACTTTGTATTGTTGGAAGGGATGTTCTTTAAGGTCTGCTGTGCATGCAAAGAAGGTAGTATTTATGTTGGTAGGGTTTCAACATGGGCTTGATGCCAAGCCACAATAGGACACAGCTACTTTTTTAGGAAGTTAAGGAGTACCTTACCATGGTAGGGTGTCCCATTATTTGACTTGTGAATTCTGGCATTTTCCCTACTCTGATAGCATTATAACTTGTATACATCTTATATGGAATTTCATGCTGTAGAAATAACAACTTCAGGATGAAAATATCAGGGCATTTTAAAGTAACACATTTCTGCCATTTGTTTTGCTGCCTCTTTAGTGTAATGAACCCCATACTAAAGAACTACAGCTCCTCCCTTGTTGGCAAGATTTATGATAATGTCTTGCTGTTTTTGTAAATTATGTAACACACACTGTTCTTCCTTTGTTATATAGTGAAATTTAGTAGGTTGTTTTAATTGTTTGATTGATTTTGTTTTTTCCCTTTGGCATTTGTCTACACTGAAATGTCTGAGATTTACTAAGATGAACAATTGAGAAGAATGTCTTTTGTCTGAATTTCTGAAGATGTCAGGAGGTTTAGGAATGTTTGTGATAAGTCTTTTCTTTTGTGAAGTCTAGAATTGGGTACGCCACCCAGTATGAAAGGTGTTGAGCGCTGCTCTATCTTTTAAAAACATCAGCACATTTTTTAAAAGGAACAAATGCCACTTTTTCACATAGTACTGAATATTCAGGAGCTTTTAGTGGTTCATATTTATTGTTGCAATGTTGATAACGTTTTAAACACTCTGTTACATGAGATACCTAGACTATAGATTGCTTTCGTCTTTATGGTGCAGTGAATGTGGAAGCAGTAGCAAGATGTCCATAGACTTACCTTCTGCCTGAAACAAATATATTCCTTAGAAATCCCAGTACTCATTTACTAAAACACTTACATTACCTGCCACACATGATGATTGGGAATGTAAAAGAGTTAACAGGTGAATCTCCACCTTCCTGCATTGTCAGTGAAACTGCATTTTTTTGTAACTCTTTCAGGTAGAGGGGAGAGACTTGACCAAAAATGGCTCAACCACTCTGTTTCCATTTTGTAAGGGACTTGAAAAATAGTCAGGTATAAAGCTGTCATATTTTAGAATATTTTATGTTTTTTTTCCTTACCTAATTTTGTTTACTTACTTAGGTATACCAAATACGCTTCTTGTTCAAAGGCTAATTCTGGGGTTGTATTTTTGAAAAACATGCCTGTAATTCTCTAGCTGCTGTGTATAGACTTAAAGGGGATTTCATGGCTGAGACTGAACAGCCCAGGTCTGCATTTTCTAGCTTTTTTTTTTCCTGACAGGTCAATGTTAAAACACTACCCAAGCAACTGCTCCTCAGAAGCTTTCAAAGAGAAGCTGAATTTATGTTAATTTCAATATATCCTGCATTTAAAATGATCAAGCCCCTGTCAGGATTACTGGTCACTGAAATTATGAATTATTTTAATGAAAAGTCTGAATATACATAGTTGCCACATTTTACACTTGTAGAAACCATGTATACTTTTTACTGCCAGGACCCCCTTCCCCCCCTGAAGTTGTATTTCTCATTGAATGCTTTAAGTTTCTTTACTGATTTAGTATTTTCTGTGACTGCAAGCAGGACTTTGGGTGAAAATATGGAGATCTGGCCTTTGGCCTCCAAACTGAACTACATAAGAACACACTTGTTGAGCTTCCATAATGTATATTTAATTACAAAAGTTATTTGGCTGTTTGGGTTTTTTTCTTTAATTCTACTTCTAGGAAACCCTTTCAACTCCTTTTATATGTGTAGATATAGAGGGGGAGAGAGATTTAAGTCAATAAAGTTATCATTACTATCTTTCACAATTGCTGTTACTATTGTGATTATTATTTTATTATCACTATTCTGAGATGATGGTTCGTGTTTTGAAAGAATGAGTTCTTTAAGGTATGGTAGCTGTAAGAATTGTAGTTATCTCAGATTCCAGTTTAAATAATGTTTTTGTCTGTACTTGTAGCCATTGTTGAAAATACATGTTGTAAGAAAGATAAATATTAAACCTCCAGTACAGTTTAGTGAATAATTCTGCAGGTTCATGATTGCTCTTGAAAATCTAGATAGAATCTTGATAGTTGGTTTTAATAGACATCTTTTTTTTTGCCACTGTAGATCTGTGCCCACAGACCTGCTCATGAAACAACTCACAATCGAATGCTTCTTTTTATTTTGAACATAATTATGTCATATTTTAGTTACTGCTCTGGAAATGTCTCATATTTGCAAATCTGTTTCCAGAAGAATAGATTCATGTCTAAATTAGCTTGTATTTGAGGCTCTTACTAGTTTCAAAGAGCTTTATTACAGTTTATCTCTGCTAGCTATTTTTTTTAAGACTTTGAAATGCTTTTGTCTTACCAAGTGCCGTTCTCTGATATCTTATAAGCCATTTGAAATGGAGCATGCGGTTTAGATCAGCTACAATGAATTTCCTTGGATAAGCAAGTGTTCCTGTGAATCTTAAAATACTCTTTACTCTGCCTTTTGTGGTTCTACTGCCATTTTTTCTCAAGATTATCAGAACAGAAATAATTGCTTCCATCCCTCAAACCCTTAAAGATGTTTGAGTTCAAGTATGAAAGCAGTTCAAAAGGGAATTTATCTATGCATACTCTTAATCATTCATATCAAAATATTCCCCTTAAAAATTTGACAAGGAGCTCCAAATATTTTCCCGCATCTTAATTCAGATAACTGCAAATGTAAAATAAAATGTGATTATTATTTTTGCAAGCTAAAAAATAATTTTCACTAATAAGTTTCTGAACTATGAAAGACTTTTAATTGGTATTTTTAAGTTTAAATTTGGTAATTAATTTTTAAGGTATTTAATACACTTTTTCCTACAATTTTTGGCTTAAATATCTTCCTTCTACTTTATGCTTTTTTTTTTCCTCAATATGGCAGCACACTGAAATGACTGTAACTCTTCCTTTATCCAGGCTGGCTTAGTTAGGCTAGTTCTTAGGGTGTGTAGGCAAGTATTACACCTTAGCGTAATACTGGAGGTACGCAATGGTGCGTATGGTTTTGTGCTCTTCTTTATGCTCTATCACTTTCCAAATAATTCCATAAGCTGATTCCATGTTTCAAAGCCCATTAGTTAACTTTTCTCATTTTGTTCCAGTGTGCTTATCTCATAATAGATAACAACATATCAGCATGGCTCTTTTTCACTAACTTTCTGAAGCTGGCTCAGGTCCCTTGCTCAGGAAATTTTATAGTTAGAGATGTTTCTTCAGAGTTCCTTTTGAAACTGCTGAAATTAAAGAAGAAATTACAAATAAGGCACTGGATGTTCTGCATTCATGAAGGGGAGTAAGACTCATTTGTGTATGAAAAAGCAGTCAGGAAAGGCAGGTTGAGGCACCTTATACCTTTATTTCCAGCAGGAAGATAAATATATGTAGAGAATAAATAAATGGCCAGTCTGTACAATACAGTTTTAGGATTTCTGCTTTAACTTCTATAATTATTTGTACCTAAAGAAATATTTCAGAAGAGTAATTGAACTTTTCTCAGGTTTAAAGTAATTTGGATTCTTCACATACCAGTCTAAATTTGCTTAGTCTCTGCCTTCTGTTAGGTTGGGGTTTTTTTGTGGTTTGGTTTTTTTTTTTTTTTACTTCTACATTTGCTTACTACATGCTTATCAGCTGCTTACATTATTGAAATTTTGTTTCCTGGGTAGGTACTTTCAGATCTTCACTTCTTCTCTTTGATAAGTTAAATAGCTTGAGCTCATTAAATCTTTCACAGTCTTTTCTTTTTTTTTTTTTTTTCCCTTTGCAGTCCTTTTCTTTCTTTCAGATACTCATCATGAGTAACATTTATTTTGCCCTTGTTTAAGCTTGCACAGCCTAGGTTTTTTGGTGGTGTTTAGTGGGACTGTAGAGATATAATGAAGATTAAAATTTTGGTGGAGCAAAGAGAACTTTGTTAATAATACTATTGCTGTGGGAACAGGGGTGGGACTCCTCAGAATGAGCGAAATTGTGTTAGTTTTCCTGGCTTAACAGCAGTAAAGAGTGGCAAAAACTGTGATGTGAGGAAGCATTTGCCTTAACACTCTCTGAAAGCAGGTCTGTTCAGTAAGAAGATGGTATTTTCCAAGTTATTTCTTGGAATTAAATTGTTGTTTAAGAATTGGTACTTGTTAAGGAACGGTGCTTTTAAAATGTTTTGTACCATGTGTACTATGTGATTTTTCTGCAGAAAAGTCAGGGTCCAGTGACATGAGTAGTTATAAGAATGGCACTTTTAGTGAAAATCTCTTTTGAGTATTTTGAGTAGTTCCTGTTTCCAGAGTCAGAAAGGAAGTGATTGGAGATAGGGACATGAAGTACAGACAATACCAGACTTTCCAGGTCTGATCCTTTAACTGTAATACACTCATGCTCTAAAGTACAGTATCTTACAACTTTTCAGGATCAAACAGCATTGAAGGACCAGTGTTCAAAAGAAAAAAAAAAAGAGGGAGCTTTTAATCTTTAGTCTGCTAGCAAATAGGTCTATTAAGTGTTAAACAGTGTGAGATAAAATACATGATTAAGGACTCTTGACTACAGCTAGAGTAACCCAACAATTAATCGAGATTGTTGAATCAAGCCCAAGGAATAGACCAATAATAGAACATTTTCAGAAATTAATGGGAAAAAAGGTAAGAAGGCATCTGACTGATGCATGGCATTCTCAAATGAAAAACCAGATACAGTCTGTAAGCAAATTGCAGGAAAGAGCAGACTTTGGCTAAGCAATATCTGTATGCAATCCTGTGCAATGTGCTCTAGGATGACCCTGCTAAAGTAGGGAGGTTGGACCGGATGACCCACTATGGTCTCTTCCAACCTGACCCGTTCTGTGATTCTGTAATGTGTTTATGTCATTCAGATATGTTTATGATGATAGTTATCTTAAAAGATATTAAGATTATATTTGTTAATATTTTTAACTCTTATAGTAGATTATAGAATTAGAATTTCTTATTAAATTTCTGTTTTGTTTATTTAGCTTCTTACTGGTACTTGTTATTTTTCTGAGATTTTGGCTTTTATTAAAGACACTGAAAGGTCTTATGACATTTCTGAGGTGTAGGAACAGGAGAAGGTTTATAGCAGTAAAACATTAAGGTCTGTATCTCCAAATTTTGGTCCATTAATATTGTCATTGGAGAGAGGTTGTTTATTCATCAGTTTGTTGAGTCTGACCCAACTAATTGCAACCATTAAATTAGCAGTTTTCAAATGGAGAGCTCGGCGTATGTGTAGGTCCTGCTTGGTTTTGTGTGAGCAGGAAATCATCTCCTTCATTCCAAGGAGGCTAGCCAGTCTGACACCCATCTGCAAGAAGGTTGTAAGGAGGATCGAGGGAACTACAAACCTGCCAGCCTGACCTTGGTGCTGGGGAAGGTCATGGAAGTGTGCCATCACATGGCATGTACAGGGTAACCAGGTGATCAGGCCTAGCCAGCATGGGTTTAGGAAGGGCAGGTTCTGCTTGACCAACCTGATCTCCTTCTATGACTTGGTGATCTGCCTGGTGGATGAGGGAAAGGCTATGTGTATTGTCTACCTGGACTTTAGTAAGGCCTTTTACACTGTCTTCCATAACATTCTTCTGGAAAAGCTGGCAGCCCATGGCATGGACATGTGCACCCTTTGCTGGGGTAAGAACTGGCTGGATGGCCAGGCCCAGAAAGTTGTGGTGAGTGGTGGTACATCCAGTTGGCATCCGGTCACCAGTGGTGTTCCCCAGGGCTCAGTGTTGGGTCCAGTCCTGTTAAATATCAATGATTTGAAAGAGGGCATTGAGTGCACCCTCAGTAAGTTCGCAGATGACACCAGCCTGGGTGGGAATGTTGATCTGCTGGAGGGTAGGTGACAGGCTGGATCCATGGGCCAAGGCTGCAGCTGAGCCACAACAACCCCATGAAGTGCTACAGGCTGGCGGGAGAGTGGCTGGAAACTGTCCAGTAGAAAAGGACCTGCGGGTGCTGGTTGACAGCAGCTGAACATGAACCATCGGTGAGCCCAGGTGGCCAAGAAGGCCAATGGCATCCTGGCCTGTATAAGGAATAGTGTGGCCAGCAGGGCCAGGGCAGTGATTGTACTCAGCACTGTACTCACCTGTACTCAGCACTGGTGAGGCCACACGTCAAGTGCCGTGTCCAGTTCTGGGCCCCTCGCTACAAGAAGAACACTGAGGTGCTGGAGAGTGTCCAGTGAAGGGCAGTGGAGCTGGTGGAGGGTCTAGAGATCATGTCCTACGGGAATGGCTAAGGGAGCTGGGGTTGTTTAACCTGGGGAAAAGGACGGGAGAGTGGCTGGAAACTGTCCAGTAGAAAAGGACCTGCGGGTGCTGGTTGACAGCAGCTGAACATGAACCATTGGTGAGCCCAGGTGGCCAAGAAGGCCAATGGCATCCTGGCCTGTATAAGGAATAGTGTGGCCAGCAGGGCCAGGGCAGTGATTGTACTCAGCACTGTACTCACCTGTACTCAGCACTGGTGAGGCCACACGTCAAGTGCCGTGTCCAGTTCTGGGCCCCTCGCTACAAGAAGAACACTGAGGTGCTGGAGAGTGTCCAGTGAAGGGCAGTGGAGCTGGTGGAGGGTCTAGAGATCATGTCCTACGGGAATGGCTAAGGGAGCTGGGGTTGTTTAACCTGGGGAAAAGGAAGCTCACTACAGCCTGAAGGGAGGTTGTCTCTTCTCCCAGGCAGCTAGTGAGAGGACAAGAGGACATATCCTCAAGCTGTGCCAGGGTAGCTTCAAGTTGGACATAAGGATGAATTTCTTCACTGAAAGCGTGGTTAAGCATTGGAATGGACTGCCTAGGGCAGTGGTGGAGTCACTACCCCAGGAAGTACTCAAGAAACAACTGGATGTGGCACTTACGGTTCTGTGGTTTCGTTGATAAGGTGATGTTCAGTCAAAGGTTGGACTGGATGATCTTGAAGGTCTTTTTCAACCTGAATGATTCTATGATTCTATGTTGTTTGTGGAATACAAAGCTGGACTGTTTACCTCTTCTGGAATAAGTAACTCACTTTGCTTAGTATTTGCTCATCAGTACCTTGAGTTGCACCACCATATTGCTTTCTGATAGCGTATCTGGTGATGAACAGCAGCAAACCTTGTAGGAAGTTGGTGCTCTTGGCCCAGGAAGCTGTTTCAGCTTATGTGGTACAGGTCTTATCCCCAACAAAAAAATTGTTACTGATTCACTTAGTGCATTTCCTACCTGAGTTAATAGCTACTAGAGGCAGTTGTGCACTTGGGAGGAATGCCATGTTGAGGTTCTCAGTGTGTTTCACAGAAGAGCTGTAGTTCACATTCAAACTTGAAGTGGGCACATTTATTTGAATGAAAGCTATCTGAATAGGATAATAGAAAATGGGTTGTGGATTATGCTGTATCCTTTTTTCTAGAAATGAAAGCTTTGTGTTGAAGGCAACATTCTTGAAATCAAACTATTTGGGCTCACTTTACAGTCTATCTGACATGCAATTTCAAGAAAAATAAGAAAAATTGAGAAAAAGTTTTTTTGTTTTTTCAGGCTTTTTTTTTTATTTTTTATTTTTTAAACTGTGAAGTCAGGGTCTTGTAATTTTTTTAAGAGCCAGTTCTCCAAAGATCATGAGAGAAGTGAGTCACACACAGGATAACTCCGCTTTCCTAGCCCGTAAATAAAAAATTGTGGTCCTTTTGAAACTTAAGCTTTTGTATTTCATGCTTTGAGCATCACTAGAAGAATGTGCATTTGGGCAGCAAGAATTAGTGATAGCACCCATGAAAAAATTAGCCACTAATAGGGTATGTTTTCACAGCACAAGGTAAGTGTGACTGTAGCAGGAGCCAGTAACTTTGCCAGCGTTTGTAACAGGAGCAGTGGAGGTCTGGCAGTGTGGTCTAGCAGCTTGAGCATTGTCCCTTTAAAAGCCTGTACCAAGCATTACAGTTGCCAATTCCTGATGAAGGCAGTGCAGCAGTGTCTTCACTAATATTCTCACCTATGTGAGCTAAATTAAAAGTGAGATGAATGCTCTGATATAACCACATTTTCATTTTATGTAGATCAAGACAGGCTGCAACACATTTCTGCTAGACAAGGTTAAGAACTCTCCACTGTCCCTGAACAACAGTGTTCTAATTAAACAGGAATATGGTAAGCAGGTTGTTTCCCTGCTCAGACCAGCTGAAAATTAAACTTTTTTTTCCCCTTCTTTGGAAGGACTAGTTTTCACCAATTACTCAAAGTGTCTTGCTACGTGGCACAAATTCTAGTGCCTTTGTGGAGGAAGGAGTGGCTGTACTTGTCTTGGGACAGCAGGAAGACAACACTGTAAATTGGTGGCCTCAGTGTAGAAGAAATTCAGCTGTTGTAGAAGCACATACTTAGATTTGAACAGTTTTAGGTAGCTATATTCCTGTTACGGTGTGTTCTTTGCTTTTTTATGCAAGAAGAAACCTGAATAAAGTTAGTAGAACACCAATCCTGAACATCATCTCTTAGGTCTAATGAACGTTTAACAACTGTTTGCTATTCAGATTTAGAAATCAGAGTAAGGTAACTGGCAATGAACATTGAAACACCATGGGAAAATATTAGTTGTTGAAAATCAACTAGACTAGGCTTATGAGATTCCAGTTCTGAGGAAACTGTGTTTTAAGGATGGAAAGGTAGGCTAGACAATTGGCATTTATTCACCAGAGCTGGGATTTTGTAGTATTAAGGGTAAATAAAGATGGGTTGTGATTTAAAAGAATCACCAGCAATGCTGACCAATTATTTCCCATTTGATTCACGGCAAAGTTTCAACCTAACTCACCAACATATTGAGGTGCATCAGGATCATGTGATGAAGGAATTCCTTCAAGACGTGAAATGTATTAAAGGTCCTACAATGTCAGAGGAGGAATCAAGTTTTGAGAATGCCAGTTATGAAGCACATCTGAAGTTGGTGTCCCCAGGAGTACTTCAGTTTTGTAACTCCCATTTAACACAATCTTTGATTTTTGCACCAATCTTTGCATTTGCCTTGTAGGGAATCAAATCAGGAGAAGATGCTGATCATGACCAATAGTTCTTAGAATGTTTTTTTACTCCTTTAGCTGTTATTATCTGTAGAATGAAGCTGTTAGTAGAAGATAATTGTTCATACAGTGCATTCCCTTATTCTCTCACTGGTTGGAACAATAGGTGAGGAACCAACTCAGACTGTGCATTCATAAGTGGAAGATGGTACTGATGCTTCAGTGATTTCCATGCTCAGAAGACCTCTGAGTCAAGTGTTTCATCACATGTATGAATTCTGTAGTCACTGTCTGTGCATAGGGGCCACCAGCCTCCTGGACATCAGGGAGCTGGTTGTTGATGCCTGATATCCTGGGCAGAAGTGGGCGGCTCTTGGGTGTCCCAAGTGTGCCAGCATTTTTGGGGTTCAACAGGACCATCAGTCTCTGCAGCATGGAAAACTTCAGCACTGTACTCTCTTATCGTGTAATTTTCCTCTCTTTGGCCTTTTAGATTTTGGTAGTTATTTCTCCATCCAAAAGTGTGTAATTTTTAAAATTGTATTTATTTTTTAGGAAAAAAATGGGCTATTGTTGGTCTACTTTCATATTTTAATTTCTTTGTCCAGTCAGTTGTGTTCTCCACATCAGGAACTAAGTTTTTTCAAATGTAGTTTTTTGATGTGAACTAAGATAGTGGCTCCATGTTGCTGTTCACCTGGCAGCTATTTTAAGTGGTTCCCTTCCCTGTTCCTACCAATGATTCTGTCCTGTGCATTGCATTGATTCAATTCTTTCTTTAGCTGTCTAAACTGCTGCAGTGAAAGAATTGTATTTAAAAAGAAAGCACAACAACAACAACAGACCAAGATCCAAACCCAACCAACCCAACACTTTTCAGACTTTAGAGTTTTTTTTCCCCTTTCATTTCATGCTTTTGACTTTGGAACACAGCCAGCCAAACAGTTGAACTAACATGATTTATAGCAAGGGATGAGAACCTTTAGATGAGAGAGAACTGGAGGTAAAGGAAAGAAATGATGGGGAAATATATGGAAAACCTCTTATAGTTGATCTGTTACTGACAGAATAATGACATGTAACAACAGCTTAAATGTCTAAAATATCACAGAAAGAGTGCAGAACAAATTTTTACGGCATGCTTCCTTATTCTTCACCTTCAGAGTTATAACAAATTTGTGGTTATCATTATGGGATGGCTGTCACGTGGAGTATCTGAAAATCTTAACAGCTTCTAATATTTCAAACTTTTGTGATAATGATGGAGAAAGCATTAAATGTACTGTATGCAAATAATATATTTTATGTAAAAACATATGGAGTTTCTTTTTCTTCACTTCTTCTAGCTGTCGTATGACACATACACTACCATTCATTTTGAAAATGTGGGTATGTTTGTCCAAATAAAAATCTTATTTTAAGAGCACAGGTAAATCAAAAATTATTACTAAGGTTATTACAGGATATAGTAGAAATCCAGGGTTAAGTGTTTGAAGAAAAAAGGTTTTGTAGGTTGACAAGGGGAGATCTTCTAGTCACTTGTTTCAGACCAACAAGGTAAGAGACTTGTACGTGGAGAAGTTACTTTCAAGTAAGCTAACATATCATTTTAATACTCTAGCTGCTCCAAATTAACTTGCTGTTTGGAATTGTAGGACATGATTCAATTGCATAAACACAGGCATCTAGATGCATTTGAAAGGCCCTAGGGTATCTTATCTCTTTTACAGCTGCTGTTCAGAGGAGAGCAAGTCTTTCCCAGGTCCTTTGTCAAGTCTGCCAGCTTGTCTGCATGTTTTGGATACTTCAGGGCATCACAGATGGCACAGGGCTCCTATGTTCAGGCAGTCAGTCAAACTCATAGGGAAGAATTCAACTCAGGGTTTAGTCAGTGGTAGATAACTTGATGCAGTCAAAGGAAGACTCATTATTTTGAAGCAGACACCTACATTTGCTCCACTTAATAGCTTTCTAGCCTTCTTTGACTAGATCTTCTTTGACAATAATAGAAGTTCAGACAACCACTTTCTAGATACCTAATTTTAGACACTCCTCCTTTACATGCAGTAGGTAAGAAGCAGCATAATATATTTTTAAAGCAGCATGATTGAGAGTGAATTTCAGTCCATTAGCCTCAGATATGTAAGGTTTTTTTAATTTGAGCTACACCCCCTTTGTAGTCAAATGGAGAGGGACGGGCACCTCCAGAAAAGCCATTCATTTTCCTCAGAGTATATGGTAAGATAGACAAGATGAATTGCTTTCTAGAGCTGCCACTCTTTATTCCTTTAATTACTGAAGGAGTCTTGATCATGAGTTTAGACTTAGACAGCTACTAGATATCTCAAGTTAGGGGTAAATAATCCCGCTTTAGCTGATCTCAATCTAATTGCCTAAACATCAACATCTAGTGCCACTTGAGGCACTTCTGTGCCTAGGAGCACCCAGTGTGAGACACCTGTAAAGGCAGATACAGTGAGTGACTTTCAGGAGATCTGTCTCTTCTTAGGAGCCATCACAGTAACCCATGGAGAGTAAAATAAATTTACATGGCTGTTCAGGCAGCTGAATCCTACCTTACATGTCTGTATACAGAATTTGTCCAATGCAATGTGCTGTAAATGCATGCTTTTTTTTTTTTTTTTTTTTTTTTTTATCGACTTCCCTGAATAAGCATAGCCACTTCTATTTTATTCTGGCTTGAAATACAATTATACCTATCGCTGCTTTAGTTGATATGCTTTCAAAGTACTGTGGTCATTCCTCCATCATTGAAATTGTTAGTCATAAGTAGACTGAAGCATAGCATCTACATAACAGCATGCAGCCATGTTCTGAGATGTAAGGGATAAGATATACAGAACTTACTTGTCTCTTTATTAATCCAAAGAGTAGGAAATTTTGGATGAGTACGCTATAATTTACTAATTTATGTTGGGCCAGACTGTTGGGATTGACATTAAAGCTTTAGTGACAAGTGCTGTTATACAATAGTATACCTGCAGGGTAATCTGAGGCAGTGATTAATCCAATAGATTTTTTAAAACAAAGATATATTTTTGTTACTGTTTTGCATATTAATGAGCAAGAGGAGGTTTTGGTTTTTTTTTAAAAAAAAATTAAATCAACAGCAAATAGGATGAAGAGTGCTTAAGAGAAACTATTCCTGGCTTTCCTGTTTTGTTATTTGATTGTCCTTCGAAGGTGGGATTCGTTGGTTCATGACTGCAGATTGGGAAGGCTTTTTGTAGTTTACAGAACAAATGAACAAGTGCATAACCTCTCTGCTCCCCCAGGACACACTGCAATGCAAAGGCTCTATAAAGACCTGGTTAGAAAATCTAATAAATTAACAGTCCATTATAAAAGGGTTTTTTGTATTAGCAACTCATATTGACTTTTCATTTTGCAATCCTAGGAATATGTATCTTGTTTCTAATGGTGTTCTCTGCATCCGTTGGATATCTTGCTTTCCAACCCCTCTTTTATCCATCAGCCCTCTCTGATTCAGCATCAGTTTTTAGAGTTCACTTCTGAAAGTGCTTTTTTACCAAAAGGAGTACTGCTTAGAAACATGCAGTAAGAATGTATTACTTAGAACAAACTGAAGTAATGATTGAGAAATGCATGAACTGCCAAACGAACTTTATCCTAGGGGACTTTTCTCAATTTTAATTGATTTTTTTTTTCCCCGAGAATTTGTTCATCTTATTAAGCAAGTCCTTAGAGGAGTGAAACAGTAGGTTACCTCCTTGAGAGCAAAGGACAACCTGACTTATTTGCTACAATTATCAATTCGTCCTTATCTCCATGAAGTGAAATACTTTTTTTTATCCTTCTGAAATAGCTTACAGTGATGAATAAAACAATAAAGAATAGCTGGTGTTAACTCCAGCATAAGCCTATTTAATTTTTAAATATCAAGTGCAATATTGTGAAGACTGCATGTAATTTTATCCTAAACCAGATATTTGGCAGGTGAAGAAACTGTCAAGCACATCTGATTGAAATGCTTTATTTTGTTGTCTTCACTAGAATATTGAATAGTTACATTTCTGTAAAAAAATTGTTATATGTTTAGCTAGAGTCTATCATATGAAGAAAGTTGTGGAAGTTTTGTGCATAATTCAATTGCCTGTTGTATTTACTCATAGCTACCTAATATTGTTTCAGGTGATAGTTACCTGGTTTCTACTTCCATTGAAAGCTGTTATGAAATGCCATTAGCTTGCACAGGGAAAGGGAGAATCTAGTAGGTATCATGTGGAGCAGCTGAGCATTTGCTTTAAAAGAAAAATCTTGCAACATTCAGATTAGTGCAAATTTTGCTATTAATGAGTCAAGTTCTAATTATGACCAAATTGAAGCTCTTGTTATGCAGACAGTCAAATGAGGGGGGAGGCAGCCTCTGTAACTCTCTATGCACTATCCAAAGTAGGATAGCATGTAATCCATGCTGTACGGGGTGGGACCCGGGACAATTTACTGAAATCCTGGCATACCATGGGCAACTGAGGGGAAAGGATGGCTGTTATTGTCATGAACTTTTACTTGAGGTTGTACAAGGATGTCTTTGCCCAGGAATCATAGCAAAGTCACTGTCTGGCTCTAATTAACTTATCTTTAATGATTAATTTTTGAATGCCTAAATCAAATGAATATTATTTTAGAAGAAGCATAAAATTATACTTTTATTGATGTTTATTTTTAAAATGCTGTGGTTTAAAATGTGTGAGGAATAAGCACTATATCAAATTAGATTCTTTTTAAAATTACATTGCTAAAAATGTTTGTAGATAGTAAAATTAGTGGTGCTTTCCATTAGACTGAATTAGATAAGTGTATCTCATGCTGAGGGTGGGGAAAGTTCAAAAATATTTTCTCAATGTGCATTTATTTAATAAACAAGAAAATTGTGTATTTATTTCGGTATCTGCAAGTTCCCTTCTTTATATTTTCTACTACTTTCTGCTTCTCTCTTCATTTTTGCTGCTTAAAAACATTTTATAGATGTTTCTCAAAACTTGCATTTAATTCATATATTAAATACTTTCATCAGGGAATACTCCAGATATTTTGTTCCTGAAGTGCAAAAACATTGGTGATAAAAAGACTGCAGCATGATATAGTCAATAGTAGTGTGTTAAGTTTAGAAGAAGCAGTGTTGTATCTGTCATTAAGAGATCCACTTCAGTTTTTCTCTGTTTAGTTGTCCTCTCTGGGTTAGGCATCAGACTGAAGAGAAATTCTTAGAACCGTTCTTAGAATGGTCTGGCTTTCTGTCTAAACACCAAACACAGAAATGCTTTCAACAAGAAAAAAAAACCCACAACAAACAACAACTCACTAGAAGTGTGTGCAGAGATAATACATAGTCTGAAAAATACTTATGTGCTGACAGCTATCCAGCAGTGTTGTCACAGCAGGAAGACATCAGTTGAAGAAACAGATAGTGACCTCCAAAAAAAAAAAAAAAAAAAGGAAAAGTCTGGTCAGCAGTGTGGACAGGGTTTCACAAGATTATAAATCACCCCAGGGTCGCTGTGTTCCCACCATAAAGAGAACATGGTCGTTTTATTGTAATCTAATAAGTGATGGGAGCAAAGGACAGCTCCAGTGTGTGTTTTTGAAAAAAAATCTTGATTACAGTTTCAAAACTATACAGTTTTCCTTGCCATTGAAGTGCAGATTATGGGGGTTAAGGCCATTTTAGGATTGGATTACCTTTTTATAGCTGTATGTTATTCCCTTGTTCATGAATCAGAAAGTACTTAAATTAAACTGAACATTTGGGAGTAATACTAATAGGGAGTGTGGTAGTAGAAAATTAATCACTATTTAGTGTTAGATGGCTAGCCAAGTAAGTCTTTGTTTTCAAGGCTTTTTACTGAATAAAATACCCCCCTTAATGAACTGAGGAGAATTTATATCTGGTGGTTCCCTTTATTTTTCAAAAAGTTAGTTGTTGTGGTGACTCATGTGCGAAAGCAAGTTGATAGGAATGTATTTTTAATATCAGATTTAATCAGCTTATTCACACTTTCAGTGTAGAGTTTATTCTATATTGGGTAAAATTAGCCAGAGGAAATTTTTGTTCTTCTTTGTCTTGCTCCCTGGGGTTACATATTTGATACATCTGAACATACTGGGTAGTAGCCTTGATGTGCACAAAGAAAAATGAGAAATGGGATTTTTCTTCTTACCTTTCTGACTTTTTACACCTTAGCCCCCCAGTTCTTTTCCTGTTATTTGGCTAGCTCTTCTGGCACCATTAGTTTTTTTCCTGCAGAATCTTCTGAGATGTTTGAAGCTACCTTGTGAGTGGCTTCAGAAGTAGGGAACTGAGCAGCAGGGCTTGGGATGATTGAAGAGGAAAATGAGTGCAAGAAGCCAGTAAAATGCTCCAATGCTTCCCTGTGTTCAGGTTCACATGTCTGCTTGCTTCCTCAGTATGCTGCAGCTATGAGCTAGTGACTCATTTTGGTGCCTGCTGCCTGAGTGCTGCTTCTGAGCAGACAACTTCTGTCCTTCTGCACTAAGGACAAGCAGCTGAGAGAAAACAAATACAAAAGAGAAGCCAGACAGGCCCTCAGATGCTTTCCACACCTCCCTCCTTAGACTGAGTGCTACTGCTCTTAGCCCTTCTTGGTGGCCGTATTTTCTAAACCAAAACCCTGGCAGACTTTTCTTGGCAATTGCTTTTCTTGGTATGCCTTTTATTTACGTAAATAAATACGTAATAGACTGACACCAACTTTATTTCTGCTTACTTCCTGCATCTACAGGTGAGGTTGGGAAAAGAACAGATGCAGTGCTTTAAGAGTGTAAAGAAAGAGGGTTCAGAAACTGTTCGCTTGGCAGTCTTCTCAACCTCCACATTTCTTGTCACGCCATTTAATTTCACTTGCTCTAGCAGTTATCCAGATCTTTTAACACAATTAAAACCAGAAGTCAGGCCTATTTTTTTTAAAAAAACTCCAACACCTGATAGTCCAACTTGTGGGGCAAAAACCAGGAAAAAATTTTTCAAATAAACTTCCTTTTTTGCTGACATTTTGGAAAAAAAAAATTGTTATGGCATAAGGTCACTGAAAGTTTTTTCTTATTTTTTGTCTCCTTATGCTTTTGTATTTCAGAGTTAATGTTAATTGGTAGGAAGTTCTGTAAGACAGAATTTTCCAAGTGTGAATTATTAGTGGTGTGTTAATTTCCAGTTTCTATTTCCTTCCTTCTGTGTGTGGGGTGCACCATAGTAACTCCTGAGATGCATTCTGGCAGATGTGGGTAATTTTCTGAATTCTGTCATCTAGGAAGCAGGCTGGTATCATGAGGAGTCCTGGAGTACAGGGGGATGCTTACTCCACAATTAATCTTGCATTTCAAATTTCCAAACTTAAGTGGATGGAAAGGTGTTTGTTTGCTTGTTTGTTTTACTACAGCTCACAATTCTAATGATGTTCTTCAAACTTGTTCAGTGTGGCAGCTTTTCCAAAGGCCCAGCAGTATATTAAATACCTTCTTCATCCAGAAACCTCACCCAATCATGCAGTGGTTCCTGTCTTCTTTCTTGAACAAAATGTATTAGTTTTCCTTAGATATTGGATGCTGATGAAGACGATGGTTTGTACTTGGACTCATAAAGCGAACCTCTGGTCCACTCCAGCTCACTTGTCTATCATTGTTCCCATGTTATTCCATGATTCTCAATCTCTTCAGCTGTTAATATAGGCAACTCTCATCCTGTATCTAATAGGACTGACAGCATCTCCTACTGCTGCTATCAGTGTCATTCCTTTAATTGAAAATAGAGCATGATTGATGTCTGTGCAGGTTCTGCTTCCCATTGGACAGAAAGCTTTCCCTGCCTGAGTTTCCCAGCACATTTTTGGTAAAGAGAATAACATCACCGCAGTAATTACTACACCAAATCCAATATGGTGCACAGGGTATCTGAAGTTCCCATCTTATCATATTAAGACACACAAAACTCTTACCAACGATGCAACAAAATATTGCAAAAGAATAAAGAATGGAAAAGGTGGTTGTAACTCTAACTTAACTCCTGCTCTATATAGCCATTGAACTAAGATCCTCCAAAGTAGCAGGTGAGTTCAATTTTTGTTTTTTTCCAGTTAAAGGATTTTCAAGTTTTTTTTCCCCTTTAGATAGCTAAGCTCAAAAAATAAAAAAAATAAGAGTGTTTTGGATAATTGAGTTGGTCAGACACACTGTAGTTAACCAAAAGCAGGATGTTGCATAAAAATGATCACAGGATTCATGAGATCTTGTAATGTGGAGAAACATCTTCCTGTCTGTCCTCAGATAACAGCAGTGCTACATAAGCCATATAAGTCAAGCTACTTGTTATGTTTAGGAGAAAGGAATGAGCGAGTGGTTTTGCATACATTGTTTTACTCTTGCAAAATTACTCCTACTCTCAGAATAAACTACAGAGTGCAAATGCCAGGGTGATTTTTTTGTTGCTGTTGTTGGAGACATAGGGTAGATTGGTTAAGGTAGAGAAACAAATGTAGTTGCTTTGATTTATCACTTGTGACATTAGCGTGTACTATACTGTTCTCCTGGAAACAAAATGGTTGCACCTGAGGACAGTGATATAAACACTACTTTGATTATTTGAAACAAACCATTAAGCTTTGATGAAAGAACCATTACTTTAGTAGACCTTGTACAGAGAGCGCATTTGGAGATAATGGATGAGCAGCCTACAAATTGCTTGCTTTGAATTTAAAGAAGTCACATGTTTGTTTGAACTTCATGGCATAAACAGATACCTAACATGAGCAAGACAAGCTAATGGCATACTTACAACGTTGTTGAAAAACCCTGTTGCAAACTTTACTTGCAATACTTTAAATACTGCATTTTAGAGTGCACACTGAAAAAAATCAATTAACTGTGTAGCTGTAATGTATAAAATAGATTTATATATTGATGTGTATACAGCATACACATTTGTATATATGCATGTTTGTATATTACATACTTGTATTAAACAAATAAGTTTGATTTTTTAATATTTCCTGCATGTTTTCATTATGAAAATACATATTTTAGAGTATTACACAACTAAAATGGTTCTAAAAGGTGTCAAAGTTGAGTCTATTTAACAAGGAAAGCCCAAAAAACATTTAAAATATTTTTGTTCTTTGCTATTTGGTTTCTTTGCTATTTGTTAAATGATTATCTAGAAAGTTTTCCTTAATTCTGTGTATGGTGTCTTGTGTAGAGTTGGTCTCTGTGGGCATTCCTATGCTTTAAAATAGCTCAGTTTTTACTGGATCCTGATTGCTGCCACTCCACCATTTTTTGTGTAGTCTTTTGGGATAAACCAGTGGGTTCCCTCTGAAAAAAAATACAATTGTAGTCCTGGCGATAGTCCACTCTGGGAACTATTTCCCAAAGGCACTACAGACAGGCAGCACTAGGTTTATTTCTTTCAATCCTCCAGCACTGTGCCAGAAAACTGCACTTTTTCATAGGGCACTGCACTCATGCTATTTGCTAGATGATGTGATGCCTACCTTACACCTCAGCTGTGATTTGGACATGGAGAAAATTTCCTAAACATGCCACCAATAGGACCTATACTTGCAGTATTTAAAATACTTTGATCTGCAGCGGTGGAATTGGTTCATCCGAGTTTACGTCTACATTGTAGAGCTCTCTGTCAGAACCAGTGACCAGTGATCTTTGATAGTGAAGGAACTGGATTTTCAAGATGTTATACACTTCATTATAAAGAAATTCAGAGTGGTCAGAGGAAGCAGACTATAGAAGTTCCCGTGTTGCACCATTGGTTGTGAAAGAAGTGCACAGGATGGCTGTGCCACACGAGTATTTCTGCATTGCAGACATGTAAGTCTAAGTGAAACAATAAATACAGGGTGAATGAGAAAGCCTAAAACTGTACAGTAAATTCATAGGCTCTTTATGTGTTCTGTTTGTAATAATTACATGGTTGCTTGGAAGGGGCGCAGTGCTGCAAATTTCCACAGAAAATCTTAATCTGCCCAAACATTTAAAATGAAGATTTTAAATAATAAATTATAAATTTATTTATTAATTATATATACTATCACTGAAATTTCCAGACTCGAGTCTCCCCTGTACTACTCCCCTGTAGTATTTCCCCAAATAACAATCTAGCCTTAACAGCTGCTGGAGATGGAAGGATAAACAAAAATTGAGAAGATTACTCTAAACTCTTATGACAGCCAAGGACATCTAAAGCCTGAATGATTTACTTTTGCATTATGGTAGTCATGTCTCAGGATCCTGTTTCATGTGACAAGTCAACAAGCAGTAAAAAATACAGCACTTGAGTATCTGACTTTTTTCATGTTAATTTGAGGAATGAAATAAATACTGGTTACTGTACACAGAACACCACGTCTGGCTATGGAATACTGAGGACTGGACAGAATAGTGGACTATATTTTCATTGTCCATAAACTTCCTGATAGGGGAATATGAGCTCTCTTTTTTTGTGTTCCATAGATATTGCCTTGATTTATAAAAACGTTTCCTCAGGACTTAAGCACAGACATGGTACCATAGCCTAAGGAGGTCTGTGTTGTGTATTTTGAAATGGTTGCATTATCCTGCAAACCTGGAAAATGTTCAATATTAACATCTTAAGCAGGTTAAATTTTGTGAAACAAATATTTATTCTACCTAACTATTCTGAACTCTTTATAAGCCTGCTAAGTGACATAAAACCTTTAAATAATTCTTCTTTAACAACTTTTATTTCTTTTGAACTTCATGTATTTAGCTACCATTTCCTTACTCAAGCTTTTTGGGCTTAATCTAATTGATTTTATTAGGGGTAATAAATTGAGAGCAAACTTTCATCTGCTGTGGATACATCCTCTTAACTGTAATACACCCCACCAAGTACTTTTGTCTTGATTAAGGACACATTACCAAGCAGTTGTAGGGCTTTTTAATTGTAGCGAGTATTATTTTCTTTGGTAGGTTGTGTTCATTTAAGCACTTATTTTAAAAATGCTGTTAACTATTTACAGCTGTTAAATCAAGAGGTTTTATAAATAGTTTTTATGAAAATGTATAAAAATATATAAACCAGTAAAGTTGCTCAGTAGTTTACTAATCAATACAATCAGGACATTTTTGAAAAAAGAATTTTCACATTTCTCAGCCTGAATTCACATTAGCAAGTTGCTGTTCATTGAATTAGTTATTTTGTGAGCAGCTGAATATTATTCTATGAACTAACTAAATCACCTATATTCTGTTTTTTCTCTGATAAATTATAATAGTGAGATCCTTTTATTCCAAAGTAAAACGCTGTGTGCATGAGAAGTAAGAGAGGTGGTTTTGACTCCCATTTCTGCTCAGTTTAAACAAGTTAATCACTTGTCTTTTTATGAGATCTTTCATGGCTTGATAGCCCTCTGAAGTTCCATTGTGAGCTTTTAGTATCATTATGTGCATGCTGTTTGGATATTGAGGGGTTTTGCTAACTGATGAAAAGCTTTTCTTCAAATTCAGTTTTCATACAGTGACCCATAATATTTTTTTCTCATAAAGTTTGTGAACTCTGGTGATGAATTTAAGCAGGTTTTAAAGATCAGTTTTGTTTTTACAGCTTGAAAAAGTCAATGCCCGTTTTATTCAGAACAACAAAAAAAATCTAGTTATGTTCTGCTCAGGAAATGGGTGAAAATAAGCTAAACATGGCAGTAATGAGGCTGGCTCTTTCTAATGTTTCTGATTTCAGTTAATGAGAAAATATTTAGCTTTTTCTGAGCTGAATACCTCCAAATAAATAATGAATTGTTTTCCCACATAAAAGCCTACATGTATACGTAAGTATGTATATATATGTGAATTAAAGCAATCCTACAGTTGCATGTCTTCTAACTTGAATCAGAAGCTTTCTTGTATTTCTTTAGGGGCTGCAAGATGAGAGCCAGAGTAAGGCATTATTGGTGGAATTTGTTCATTCTGCAAATAGAAAAGGGACATTTGGAGTCTTTTGTGAAGAAATAGCATCTTCTACTTTCTTGTGCCTGGGAAATAAGGTTGAAAATAATAAACCGATAACATCTTCCTGCAAAATGTTGTCATGCCAGCAGACCATTAGCCACTTAATCTCCAGGAAAAGTTTTTCTGGTGGAGCTTCCCCTCTTCCACCCCCAAAGTATGGTGTCTAAAATGACAGGCTAATTTCAGATTCAGCTGTGATTGAGCACATGCCAATTTTTACATGCTTTACATAACTAAAATAGAGCTGTCTTTAGAAATCTGTATATTAGGGAAATGAGCTCTAATCAGTGAAAGCTTTTTTCATAAGTGGATATATTCATATAATTTTTACTTTTTTCAAACATGTAGCACTTAAAATTATATTAGGAAGCTTACAGAATTATTACTACATAGCTCACAGCAGCATATAAGAAATAATGGAAATGATAATTCCATTATTTTCCTAATAGATAACCACTGATATTATATCAGTTGTATAATCATTCTGGGTCTAAAACATCTGCCTTTCATCTGAGTAATATTTTTAAAGATGAAAGAAAATAAGCTCCCCTAAGTTTTACAGATATATGATGCTGTCGTAAAGTTTGATGGTTTTCCTTTTTTATTTAGTTAGTGTAAAACAATTAGACAAAATTAATTTAAGTGAAATTTCAGATTCTTATTAAGGAATGATTTTTTGTTACTTGCGTGCTCTGCAAGCCAAGATGTGGTGGTTTTTGTACAAAGAATATGAAAAACAAAGCTGATAAAACATGCAGAACTTGGAAAATCAGATTCATCCCGAATTTTACTCTCTAAGTGACTACAGAATAGAATTACACCACTGTCACTACCCATAATAAATGGGAATAGTGAGTAAAGATGTGGACCTACTGCTGATGGGCTTTTTCAAAGCCTAATAGTGAAAGAAATATCTTTGATTGATTAACCATCAACAAACACAACTGTCTTTGCACCATTGTGTTTGTAAATGTAGTAATAACAAGGATGCTGTCCTGCTTTTCTATAGTTTGACCATGTAATTCTGCTGCCAGGTAGGAAAAAGCTAAACTGAATTACCAGATCTTTTGAATTTGATAGCTGCGTTAAAATGGTATTCAGAAGTGTATCACTGCAGACAGAGAGTTTTGAGCATTGCATGGGGAGTTCACACAACAGATTCTCACTTCATGTTTCACTGTGATCATCGAAGCAGCTTTTTGGTTCCTCTGCTGTTCTTTGTAGATGGTAGGCGATGCTTTAAAAGGATTTCTAATAAAAAGCATGTGCATCCATGGTTATTTGACTACATGCAGTGTTGTGCCATGCAATGGAAAGCAGAAAAATACACATATTTTTAAACTATTACTTAGATTATGGCACAAATAAGCTGTATGTGGCAAGTAAAAGAGTACATAGAAGAGGATAAATAATGTCACTTTAATGGCTTTGATACCATCTGAGACATGATGGCAGTGCCCTCACTCTTGGGACCTAAAGATCTAACTGAATCCTGGAAACCAAAAGAATTAATATTCTGCATATTAATATCCTTCTTCACACAGTTTATTCAGCTGGGTGGTCAAGCTCTCATTTATAATGCTGATACCCTTTTTTGTATCCCTGACTTGGTTAGAAAGCATCTAGGATTAGTAATTTTTCTGTTGTCTTTCCTGACTGCTAATAGGAACTCTTAGCTAGATGGGTTTGACTACTTGTGATATGCTGAACCTTCAAGTGATCAAATTTGCCATCGAGATCAGAGTTAGATGCATAAATGAGTAGCTTTGCTAAACCACTCATGTAGACAAGCTACAGGTGTTTCTTTCATGACCCTGTAGATGCTTGCATAGAATAGTTCTGGTATATCCTACCGGAAGCCCTGAGGAAGGGATTCATGTGCAGCTGGGCTATATAAAAGAGAAATAAACACTTCCAGAGCACTGCTTATCTGCCCCTGATGTGAACGTCTAAAATAGATCAGATGAATTATGCCTTAAAATTTCCTGTTCCTTTCAGCTGAGGGTAAGGAATGATTTGCTTACATGGGAATGCTTAGGCTTTAGACCTCTGTTAGGTTAGATGAGTCTGGTCAATACAGTTTATGATGCTTCAAAGAAGGGTGCAAGTGATTTGGCTTATTAGTATTACATAGTTGGGACAAAAATTGCACAGAACTGTGAATTTACAGAAAATTCATTTAGCAACTCACATAGAACAAGGATAATAAAGTAACTGACAAGTGGCTAAGACATGTAAACCCAGCTTTGGTGCTTCATGCACTTTGAAAGCTTTTCCCAGAGGTATCAAGAAAACCTCCACAGAGTTATCTCCACTGATGCACTGTGGTGATCATAGCAGTTAACATTCACCAGAGTTAACATCCAGTGTAATAAGTGTTATATGGTAAAATCTGAGTTGGTGAGTGGTATTAAAGAACATTAATGAAATCCAAATAAAAACGTATTTAAGAATGTGAGTTACATGTCTAGGATGGGAAAAGGCCATTTGAATTTATGCCTTTATAGTATTTCTTCCAAGTATAACTTTTGTCCAGAATAGGAAGGCATTATATTTTGCTTTAAAGGCTATTTTCCCTTGCTAAGAGAAGTCTTTAGTACTTAGGATTATATTTTTTTCCTCAACTTGCACACAATTCCATTGAAATTTGGGGACTTGCATTTTAAGGAATAAGCAGGAAAGTTAAAATGTTTGAAAACACACCTTCACAACAGCACAGTAAGGCAATGGATTTGCAAACCTGGGGCTGCTTTTTTTCTGATACTTTTTCCATGAGCATGACAAACAATATAATAAGTGCTGGCTAAATAAAACTGTTGTTAATGCTGTGTCCTACATTTCGTTGTGTGATGCGAAAGTTAATTTGGTTTAGGAAAGAAATATCAATGTGTAGCATTGATTCTAGACATCAGTTTGAACACAGAGATGCTTTTAAATGCAGTGTGTCTAGTGCTTCTCTCTTTTATAGATACTGTTAACACTGTTTGAAAATGCATTATTTCACGCAGAGGGTGTCTATAAGTGAGTGAATATGGTATAGTACATCAAGTTAAAGAGTTATTTTAGACAGATTGGTAATACTGAAAAATGATGTAAAAGCAGGGTTTTCTCAGTTAAAATCCATATTTACTGGATTGCTTCAAAGTCCAAAAAAACCCAGTCTCTGCCACTTGAACAGTCTTGCTCTAAGGAATATGTGGACATTAGCATAAAGGTTGCACATGTTATACAAAGTGTAATTAAAGAAGCTTTGATCCCCCAAATGTCAACTAGCTTGCTAAGTGTCATAACAAAGTGTCAAGCATCTGGTATACAGTTAATTTGTAGTCATTAACTGCATATTGTTGATGTGACAGTTTGTTAGCAAAGCAAGCTTGACAGTTTGCATTTTGTTATTGATTGACACCTATAGACCTCCCCACCCGTCTAGTTTACATTCTTTATGAAGGTTACTCAGGTTGCACTTTTAACTAATTAGTTTAGTTAGTTGGTCCAATATGTTAAAATGGAGTGGAGGCATATAGGGAGCCCAGGACCCCTAATTCCATAGCAAGCGTTTCTCAATTGCACATATCTTATAGACTAGCAACCAGTTTTTCAAGTGTCTTTTTCTTTTGGTATTATTGGTAATATATAACTTGCATTAACATATTGCATATTAACCATCCAAAACACCTATTTACATTTACACAAAGTGCACTTATGATCTGGATTGTGATATCTTCCAGTGCAACTTCTCAAAGAGCCAAAAAGCGTACCTTCCTGCTGCATTCCATTTGGTACAATGCAGCATAAATATATTTTGGTTTGTATAGCTTTTAAAATATTCAGTACCATTCTGCATAATTTCAAAAGCTGGAATTAATTAAAATAATTAAATTGCTTTTTGGTTTTGGTTCCAATTTCCTCTTCCCCCCCATATGATATGAAGGCAATCTATCAACAAACTGAGCATGCTAATGAACAGCAATAAATATTATGCAACTATTCTTATATCCAGAAAGGAATTTGTGTGAATTTTTTGTAATGGGTGATGAAAGTGGGTTATAAAAGAAGTAATCTAAGGAATACTGTTTCAAATTAGTTAGAAGTTTTGATGTGTTTTCAGGCACTTGCACAAACTTCTGGATGTTGTTTACTAGATTAATCTAAATTATACTGGCTGCACTTTCAAAATTCTTGCTTTCTTTTCTCTCTTCATAAAGAGAGAAATACTAAGGAACTCCTTATTTATTGATTTGTTTATTTATTTGCTTTATTAGTCTTCAGACGTTGAATCTTCATCACCCACCCACTCCACAAGATGTGAACTGGATTAAATTTTTTTCAGAGGCTGCCGCCTTTGCTTAGAGTGATGCTGCCACAATATCAGAAGCGAAATATGAAGCTGTGCTTAGTTCCACCACTCTGGCAGTGTGCAGATTTGTGTTTTAATGTGTGTCCCTGATACTTGCATCTGGAAGTGGCCTAGCTAGTAGTACTTTTCATGTTGCTTGTCATATGCACATGTGAGTATTACCACTTGGTTTTCCATCAGTAATGCCATTTTCATGCTGTACAAAAGTTACGTGCAGATTTTTCATCCTAGAATTTCGGATTGACTAAAAATCACAATAAATTTGATTTTCAGTATATATCCTGCTTCTGTTTGTTTTGGTTTTCTTTTCACCTGTACTCTTAATAGATAATGTAGATTATATCTTCTCAGACCTTATTTTATTTAGACTCATTTTAACAAAAATTGAGATACATAATTTCATGATCTGTGGTGAAATTCTAGGTATAGTGTTTGAAAGAAAGATGGCAAGCACTTGAGGAAGCAGCAAATATTTCAGTAATAGCACAGAGCTGACTTTATTATTATATTTTGGTTATTATGGAAAGGCAGTGTAATGAATAATATGTGTGGAGTGCTTGAATAAATGAGAAAAGAGAAGCAGAAAAGATGCATTTATTGGTTCTTGACTTCTGTTTGTGGTGCTCTGAAAAGATTCTTCCTCCACCACTGTTGGTGGCATTACATGATCCTGAGGGACACATTGAGTCGTGAGCACTGAACTTTTCTGCATGGAGGAACTAAGAGCAGCTGTTACCTTTTTGTCAAGAACAAAATGTGAAATCCTGGTGTTAAAGGCAACTGCAAAATTCCCACTGTCCTTTTTTGGGCCACTATTTCATATTGCTGCTGCTTCCAAGTACAGGAAAGTACCTTTGTAGAGCCATTTAGTGGTACTAAAGCTAGGAGCTGAATTTCTCCCTTTTTTATCCTTGCAAAAGCAAGTTACTAAAACTGCGTAATGAACAGTATATGAAAATTGTGACAATTTAAGGATATGTAAAAACACAAATAATGGAGAGTGGTAGAGCATTTTTCCTTACCATGTGAACAATGAATTCAGAGAAGAGTGGAACATTAGGAAAAAACCCATTATTTAAGTTATCTTTCTGAAAGAATTTTACTGAGGTACAAATAAAGTGTTCAGTTGGACTTGCCTCCTTTTTATTAGTTCCTTTATGCTTGACATACTTAAAGTTTCCCATAATTTAAAGTGGGAGAGATAGCTCAGTGACATATTCCTATTCCAATAACAACTGTTGTATTCTTTGTTTATTCTTTAAAGGTGTTGTTTTCTTTTACACAAAACTTTGTAATTTTGGAAAAAAGTTGACTGTATAAATCACAACTTCTTAAGATAGCTTTAAATTGTGCTCCTGGTACATATCAGTAAAGATAGCTAGCCTTGGCAGAGATTGTATCCTTATACAGGTTTATTTATTTATTTATTTATCTGTTATTTAAGGAATTACATTTTGTTAAACAGAAAAAGTTATTTGACTCTATCAGCACAGAATCAGAATATCCTGAGTTGGAAGGGACCCGCAAGGATCATGGAGTTCAACTCCTAAATGAATACTATGACTACAAAAATAATTCAGTGCTTAAACATAACTGAGTTTTTATTGTGAATTAAATTCACTTAATAAAAAATCTAGCGTTTTTCCTGTATTGAAAAAAATAGCACTATTTTGCTTATATTCAGATTACCACAGTGTGGTCCAGGTTTTGTTTAGAATCGTTGAAGAAGTGTTTCGAGTATCCGCTCTCGTTTGCTGTGCTGCTGTTCCTACATGGAAGCTGTTCCCACTTGCTCCCAGTTTAACCTCTATGAAGTGCTCACAACATTACCAAAGTGGTTTCCTCACTGTCTGCCTTTTACCACAAACAGCATGGCAGTTGTACCTTACAAGGTGATCCTCCTTGAGGAGCCTTGTCTAAATGAAAAGCTGCGTTTCAGAATGCATTTTAAGTCAGTATTTAACAGAGCGTGAGTATAATGACTGGGGACAGTTTTGTAGCTGGTGTAATTTAACATAACTTCCCTGCAGTCCATGGATGTGTTGTAGTTTGCACCAACTGGGGATCTGCAATCATTTTTTTTATATAGGGATGCTTATTTTTTCTATACAGGAATGCTGAGCACCTCTTTCTGTGGGTGGTTTACTTTTGCTTTGTCAGAAATGTTACCCTATTTCTCATTCCTTTCTATCTGGAGTCAACAGGTTGCCCAGAGAAGCTGTGGATCCCTGAAGTGTTCAAGGTCATGTTGAATGGGATCCTGGGCAACCTGGTCTAGTGGAAGTTCCCTGCCTGTGGTGAAAGGATTGGAACTGGATGGTCTTTAAGGTTCCTTCCAGCCCAGACTATTCAATGATTCTATGATGATCTAATTCACAAACTGAGCATTTCTGATGGTTAGTTATTTCAAATAGATTAAATAAATTGTTGGGTTTTTAGATTACATGTGAAAGCAGGTGTTTGAAATTTCCTGTTCAAGTGAAATAAAATGAGGATTAAGATTTTTCAAAAAGTTGTTGGAAGAAAAGTTTTTCTAAAAGAAACAAATGAAGTATTTATGTATACTTTAGTAATGCTGAAATAGAGATGTGAACTTTTCCTTCATTTTTTTGCATTATTTGTGGTGAAGACTGATACTGTTTAGAACACTTATTCCTAGGTGATTTTAAGTTGGTACTTTTAAATCTCTTTTTTAAATGCTTTCAGCCATGTACATAATATGTATTTTTATCCTGGTTTCTTAAAGAACCAAGACCTGCATATTTATCTGTTTCTCCCTTTCATGGTTTAACCTCATCTCTCACAAGGTGTTTGTTAAGTGTTGGTCTAGGTGAGTGAGGCATGAGGATAGGGCATTCTTTCCAGTGGAAATACTCAACACTGGCTAAGTAAAAGGACATAAAAATATGTTAAAGGAAAATTACTTTGGTTGTCCAACAGCTGCCTCTCTTTTGATTTCCACTTTTACAAGCTGAATCCAGAAATTATCCAAATTCCAGAACTTCAAACACCATTGTTTTCGAACTGTTCCTTGAAAAAAACCAAACCAAAACAAATCTTTACCTTCCCTTTGATTTATTTTCAAACGACAAAAAAAAAAAAAAGTAGGCACATGAACTCTCTGTGCCCTGACTCTATGTTAGTCCTGAAAACTGTGGCAAATTATGCAAAAAGATCTTCTGGATTTACCTAAGATATATCCCATTGGCCAAGAAACATAATTAATGCTTCTTCTTCAAGTAAGTCAGGTCTCTGATTGATAAATATGTCATATGAAAATCCTGCTAGCAGATGTTTAAGATGAGCTGTGCAATTTCCTGGATTACTGTACTGTCTAGAAGAGCTGGTTCATGTTACCTCTAACTCAGAGGAGACCTACCCAGAAGAGAAATGTCCTCTTTGGGCAATGATTCCTTCAGTGGGTACATTTACATCAGGTTCAGGTCTTTGTTGTGTGCATCAACCAAATTCTGGAAACCCTGCTGGCACTAGTCAGGTTTGGGCATATCTGGATGTTCCTAGAGCTAATGACTTCAGTACTTGCTGTTTCATGGTCCAAAGTAAGGTGAGGTCAAGAGACCCCATCAAGGCAGGGTACCAGACACTGGAAGGTGGAAATCCAGATTTATTTCTATTGATTATGAAGAAGTTGCTTTTTAATTTAACTGACTTGTTTTAAATAGCAGTGAGGACAAATAACTGGCTTGAGTTTTAGTAGTTTTAACTAGGACTAGAAGCTATGATTTGATCTCAGATAGCATTTTAAGTACTACTTAAACTTGGATTCAGTTTAGCTGACATACCTTTATTTTTTTTTTTTTCCCTCCCAACAGATATTCCCCAAAGCTTCTACTAAGAAAAAGTTAGGATTTTCAAGTCAAACCTGGCATTAAGCAAGCACCACCTGGTGCTTATTCCTGGACATTTGCCTGCAATAAGACAGTCTTTGAAACCTCTTCTTCTCAGGGATGCTTTTAAAACCTTTGAAACTTCTTTTGCCCAGGGACACTTCTGGTGCAGTGTTCACTTGACACCAGAAAATTAATACATTATTTTGCAGTTAGTGTTCTCTTTCACCCCCTCCAAATCCTTTCTTCTGCTTTATCATCTCAGTCAGAGATACCTCTCCTCCCTATGCCAAGACAAAAAATATTAAAATATTATCCTGTGATAAGCCGGAGGAGGCATAATAGATAAATTGTGTGTAACAACTCCAGGATCTTTTTCTGTTTGCCACCATTATCTCAGATACAGTTCTCTTTTCTCTAAACCAGGGGAAAGGACTTTCTTATGCTGTCGTTAGTTGGGCCAACACTGGTAGAACCCAAATTTGTGAACCCAAATTTATGTACTGAATTTCCAAGAATTATCCTTGTAAGTGATGAAAAACTTGCTTAGTCCATTCACCCAGCTGTGGACAACACAAAATCCAAAGGTTTGAGGTGCCATGATAATATCAGTGTCCACTTTTGTTTGTTCAGAATCGTTAGGTGGGATTCTAATCAGGTTTCCGCTGTTTAATAAAATGGTAGCTTAGGTATTCTGACACTAAATGGGTTAAAATCTCAGTCAACTTCTTAAGGAATCTGGAGATGGTTTAGAGTTTGTTGAGAATGCCTGCCTTAAGCTCTAAGCCTCTTCTTGAAGAAGATCAGCACAAGGTTATGCCAGGGTGGTTATTAACTGTGCACCATTTCTATATTCTCTACTTCGGAGAAAATGAAGTGACTCCTGATTGACCAGTTATCATAGACAAAATCCTCCTGGCATATGCAGCCCTGGATGGCAGATAAGGATACTGAGTGCTGGTTTAGCTGCGTAAACTGTCTACTGGTTTCTCTAGGAGAGGTTAGAAGATGGATTTTGCAGACAAAAGGCTAGAATTTCATCTGGCATACATTGACATGGACCCATTAACTAAGAGGAGGCCTTTTAAGGTAAAACAGCTGAGAATCTGGCATAAAATCATGAACACAGAGTTGAAAAGTATGTACTTTTTCTTTCAATGACTGGTTTTTTTCCCTTTTGTACGTAGTTGGTATTTATGGATATTTACTTCCATCCTGTTGGATTGACTGTGTGAATCAGTTATAGCTGGGTTTTTTTCTTTAAATTAGAAAATAATAAATTCTGAGTTTTCTTACTGAAAGGTTTTCTGCAAAATGCCTCGCTCCAGGGAAAAAAAAAAAAATCACTAAAACCCACTCTCTCCAGTTTCTGTTTGCATTTATTTCTCATCACATTTTTTATTTGCATGCTTACCTTTGAATTATCAACATCATTTCAGCTTTCTCACTAATCAGATGTGGATTATCACACAGTCATTCACAAATCAAAGTGACAAGGAAAGAACTTATATTTTGTTAAAACATGGTTAATATTTCACTTCTTTTTCCTTGTACCTAAATTTAGAAGGTACAGACTGTATTCATCAGGCTATTCTGCAGAACCCTTCTGGATGTGGTAGAAAAGCTGATTTGTATTCATGAACTCTCATTCTTGTGTTTGTGCTAGCTTTAAGTAGCAACACAGCTTTTAATTGTGAGGTTTTAAGTTCTGCAATTAAAATTTACCCTTTCTACTGAGAGGATTGAGTGATAGCTTTTTGATTTACTTCAGACAGTTTAGACAAATTATATTTAAAAGCACGTAAACATGCAAGATGCATTTCCTGACTATATGAAGGTCAATATGTCTTAGGCACATTTGCTGAAAGTTCTACTTTGAATAGCTAATGATATTTTCCTACTGTATTGCAGAGAACATGCTAAGATGCTGCAAAGAGTTTTCCTGTCAGTCTCCTCCAAGGATTCAGTTTTCTTGAAAACCATGTCTAAAAAGACCTTGAAGAGTTAATAAATTTTCCATTGTGTAAAGTTATGTCAATAACATTCATTTATTGGAAGTCTAAAGGCCAAATATGCAAAATACCCAAAGTACCTTAGAATATGTTTATATTGGTAAGGTCGATAAATGACATTTAAGAGGCATGGTTATATGATCAAGAAATCTTGAGATAGATGAGGTAGAGTTCATACTGCAGAGTTTTCTAGATGATGTCTTCTCATTAGAAAACAAAGGAATAAGTACATTGTTAACTGTTTAGTTTTAAATTTTGTTAACTATCTTAACTGCAGATGTGCAAAAAATAAAGTATGTCCTCAAACTGGTAAATCTGTAAAATTACATAATGTACTGTTATCTGCTTACAATAACACAGACTATTGGATGTCCTTTAGTTTATATCTGCATTAACGTTTCTTTTAGAAACTTGCCCAATCTTGATTTCAGAAGTTCTTCTAAGAGTATTAGTCTCACCTGTGACAATTTTATCAGTAATCAAAAAATTGTTTTGTCTATAATATGAATTTTAGATTCTAGGGTTTTTTTTCTTAAAGAAGTATTACATTATTTACTAGCTGTGAAAAACTCCTATTTTTATTTTCTGTATTTCTGTTCCAATTCACATCAGTGTTGTTTCTAGAAGTCCTCACTGTGGACCTCTGCACTACTCAGTTCACTCAGTTCCTGCCCCAAGGAGTCCTTGGTCTAAGTATAAGCAAAAGACAACAGATGAATGCTGCCATATGGAGTACATGCAAATGAGATTATATTGATCAACATGATAAGCATGCTGTGACTCTTAAACTATGTGTAAACCTTTTTTACAGTTTGCAGACAACTTCTTCACATTCTCATTTCAAGTGTTCTACCAGTATATGTATGGCATATACTATATGTATAGTGTGTATATATGGTCACAGCTACAATAATAGTAATAAAAGGGCTGAAAAAGAATCTCCATGCTATCAAGAACAGTTTACATTTTAAAAAAAAATCAGATGTTACAGATGTCCTCAAAAGTATTACTTTTAACAGCACAGTGTATTTAAAACAGTATCAAATTGTTTTTGTCTGAATAGTATGTGATTTTTAAGGCATCAGTTCTTTTATTCTTAAAGTAACGCTATTATAACAGCAATCAAAGGATGGAACACAGACGTGTTGATGCATATGTTTTCAATATGCATGATCATGTTTCATGTTACGAAAATTAAACTATATTTGAAATTGTAGGTGATTTTTGCAAATCAAGAAGAAAATAATATAAAAAACAAAGAGTGGGGAATTTGAAGAATTCAAAGTGTGACATGAAAAACGAAGATTTTTCTTTGTGAGCAAAAGAAATTCCTTTGATCATAAATTAGTGAAACGTAATGTTTTATCTTAGTATTTGCCAACATCGCATGGTTCATTCTAAATATATTCAAATTTTATTCTGGCTGGATTCAAGAAGGTGACATGAGTGTGGAAAACAAGGTGAACGTGTCTAGAGTTCACTTCTCATTCATCTAGGTTACAGTTATCTTAGTGTTTAAATGCATCCTGCTGCAGCAACACACAATGTTGCCTTCTGTGTTGTGCTCCAGATAGGAATTTGCTATTTTTAGGAAGTTGGTAATAATCCTGAACTGAGTATACATGCTCAGAATGATGATTTCTGTTGTTAGTATTGTTTTCAAGTAATAAGCATGGTGTGAAACCCTGAAAATGGATGAGGTAGCTCTGGTCTCCCAGAGTGGGGCATCTCTTCTCAGTTACAGGTATTCAGTGGCCCATAGGAATTGAGTCTGTACTTTTGGTGTAATATTTAGTACTTGTCCAGACACCGAGACATCCTCTCAGTTCCAGAAGTAAACTGAGGAGTGAAAAGGCATGGGGAAATTCTTTTTTATTTCTTGGTGAAAGTAGAAGCATGATTTGAAACTTTTTTTTTGTGAAGGATGGCATTGTCCTTTAGTCTTCATCTCACAAAATTCCATTCGAAAAGATGGGGTCACCTTTGGCATAATTTTACACCAAACCCAAGTTTCCATTTTACTTTTAGTGCTGAAAAATAGCTTTTAAT